>NC_046362.1:30901833-31222835 GCF_011125445.2 Fundulus heteroclitus | reverse complement strand
GCATTGGACACTGACTTCTTGAACAGCCTCGTCTCCCAGGTTTGTGACACGTTGATTGTCGTTGAGTTGCTGTCCCAAAACAGCTTGCTCACCACCAGATTACCGTGGTTGCCGACAGTGGCGTAGAGCGCCCAAAGCCCAGTCTCATCAGCCTCCAAGTCCACATCACTGTTTGGGCGGCAGTCATAGTAGCAATACGGAAACTGGTTATTGAAACCCACACCCGTGCCTGGAAGGGTCACTCGTTTGACGTCATTGGTCTGCAGGTCATAGCGGCAGATGTCTGCAGAGCGGTAGCAGTGATAGTACAGACCTCCTCCGTAGAGGACAGCACTTGGACCCTCGATGGCGGTGGCACCTGTGGCCGAGGATGAAAAAGTAGCATCCCTGTGGTTGGTGGAACGCATGAAGTCTTTGTAGGTTTGGTAAAGACGGAAAGTGTTTCCATAGATGTTGCTGCTGACCAGAGCTTGAACCCAGTAGGTTTCTTTGTCCGACTTGCTGTCCATCTGCGCCTGTTTCCCCCATGATCCAGAGATGTAGCTCTTATCGAAGGGATTGATTTTGGTTGTAACAGGGTCGCTGATGTTAGAGATCAGACCCTTCATGCAGTACATTTGCTGGCCTGAAAAAGGGGAAAAAGGTGTCCAAATTAGACATAAGACTTTTGATAGTTCTTTGGTGATTCATAAGGGGGTGGTTTGATACTTTTCTTTGTATCTCACAGTCTCGGTTTTTAAAACTCCCAAACTGTTGCTCTTGGCTTGGAACACAATGTGCTTTGAAAAAAGTATATTTCCTTTTACAGAGTTTAATTTTTGCCTTTCTGAAATATCTCAGATCAAACAAATTTTAACTTTAGGCCAGTATAATCCACGCAATTACAAAATGTACTTTTAGAAGTCCTAGTTTCTGTGAAAAAGGCTATGCAAACAAGCCCTTGCAAACCCATTTGACACAAATAGTTAAATAATTAACTGAGATTAACTTCATTTTATTTGGAAATTTCAGCTTAATTTCATTGACCACACCCAGCCCTTATTACTAATATAGGAGCAGGAAGTAGGCTAAAAGCACAAAATTCAAGAATGGGGAAGCAGAGTCATTGACTCATCCAGGACGTCCTGAGGGAACCCAGAACAACATTTAGACTAAGGCACATAGTCTAAATACAGGTCAGAAATATCCAGGGGAGAGTTCCAAGTTCAAAACCCCTGCTGACCAAAAAGGGCGCAAAGATCTTGCTTACATTTGCAAAAAGAAAACATCTTGATGATCCCCAAATCTGGTGGGAATATTCTGCAGACTGACAAAATAAAAGTGTATCTTTCTGGAAGGTGTGTCTGTCTTACATCTGGAGTACAAGAAATAGCGTTTTATAAAAAGAATATCATATTGGCAGTCAAACAAAGTGGCGGTAGAGTGATGATCTGGAGCTGATTTAGCTGCTTCTGGACCTGAATGACTGGTTGTAGTTGATGGAACTATGAATTCTGCTTGTTACAAGAAAAAAAAACTAAAAACTTGAAATGTTCATGACCTTAAACTCAGACAGCACAGCAGGGCAAGGACCAAAAGCACATGTCAAAGTCCACCAATGACTGAGTCAAAATGGAACAAAATAAAGGTTAAGAAAGGTCTAGTCAAAGTTTAGATTAGAAAAGGGCGAACATTTCTCATTGCAGGTCAAAATGACTCATTGCCAGTTTTTGCAAATGCTTGATACCAACTGTTTCTGTCAATGGTGGCAGAACCAGTTATTATGTTTAGGGGGAATTGCTTCTGCACATAAGGCAAGGTTAGTTTGGATTGTTTTCTACCTTTAAAAAACAAAACCTTCTACCATTAAGAAAAGGAAATCATAGTTTGCCCCTCTGTTTTTTCTCTGAATATCTTTGTCTGATATTTAAATGAAATTCATGATCGGAAATATTTTCTATTTTAAAATGTATATTTGTGGAGATTCAGATGTAAATGTACTATTCCTATTAGAAATTTAACAATTAAAATTCATACAACTACTTCAATAAAAATAGGATCAATAATTATGTAGAACAGTTCAAATCAATTAGATCTTCAGTGTCATTGCAAACACACAGACTTACCCTTGAAGTCTTTGGGGATCGACTTGCAGGACTCAACGTTGTTCTTAAGGTAGCGCAGCTTTTCTTTGACCGTCTTCATGTTTATGGTGTCGGTTGTTTGCATCTTTTGCACATCTTTACGCAATTTACCCACCTAAAACACAAAGCCATAAACATTTAAATAAATACCTCAGATTGCTTTTATAGTGTTATTTGTAACGTGTCATGCTTTTTAAATAACTTCTTAAGGTTTTCTTTTAAGTGGGGCTGTGTGTGAGTTATGAGTAGTCAGTAATTTTCAAAAAGAGTGTGGTTTATACACACTCGTAGTGTTGCAGAGAAACAATTATTTCAAAGATCTTGTCTCTAACACCAGTTAAATTCTTTATGCAGGTCTATGGTCAGTTTTCTCACACGTTTAGCTCTGATAATTCACTTACAGTTAAAGTCTGGTTCACACGCAGGGACTTTTAGTCCAATTTTCGCCCCGATCTTCCCCTTCCAAGAGAAGCAGATTACCGGTGTGTCTTAAAATAACCATTAAGAGATATTCCTGCCAGGCGTGGTGTATTAAGAGTGATCTGGTCTGCTCTGTAGAATGTCGGAACGGCATTTTAAAATACTCTTGCCGTGAACCTTGTTTTTAGCTTTTGATGTGTGTATGATTTTAACTTGTTTTTTTTAACCCTTTCTTGTTTTAATGTACAGCACTTCGGTCAACCATGCAGGTTTTTAAAATGTGCCCTAGAAATAAAGATGATTGATTGATTGATTGATTGATTGATTGATTGATTGATTGATTGATTAAGCTGTGTTGTGTTGATGTTTGCTGAACCTCTTTGGTGAGTTCCTGTGACTGGCTGTTGTTTAGCTGGCCGTGCACGCTGGTGATGTCCGTCTCCAGCTGGCTGAGCTCCTGGCCCAGCTGGCGGATGGACAGCGCTGTGTACAACCCGCGGGCGTGCAGGTACTGATATGGCTCAAGTCGGGTTGTAAAGTTCGCAACTTGAAGCTGGATCTGAGGGAGACGCTGGTTGGAGACAAACACCTGCAGGGAAACACATGCAGAAGCTCCAAAATTCAACATGGCAGATTCAAGCAAAAGCATCAACAATTTTTTTTTTCTATTTCTTAGTCGTTCCTTAGATTTTCACTTTCTAAAAAGATAAATCAATTTTAGAGACCCAAGACCAAAAACAGAAATAATGATTTAAGAAGCAGAAAATAAATGAACATATATTATGTCAGTGTTTGATAAGTCAGTTGACATGCAAAGATGCTAAATATTTGTAACATTTCAGTTGTAATAAAAATGTGAAAGATATTAAAGACATTTCAAGACAATCCAAAGTGTTTTACATGATAAAAACATAGGAAAAAAAACATTTAAAAAGTACATCGCAGTGGCATACTAAAGGAAAGTAGGAAAAAGTTAGACTACAGACCCAAACTAATTATATATCAGTTAATAGACAACTCTAAATAAATGCGTTTTTAGTCTTGATTTAAAGGAACTCTGGTTTTTAACATTTTTTTAAGTTTTCTGGGAGTTTTTCCCAGATTACTGAAGCATGAAAACTAAATTCTGCTTTTCCATGTTGGGAGAAAAACAAAAGCTGTGACTGACATTTATTAAAATCCCAATATTTTAAATACCGAAGATTTTATCATCTGTCTTAATTTCTAACAATCCAAGTTTTATACTAACACTATAAAATGCAAGTTAAGTTTATACCTGCTCCTCCAAGCTACGCAAAGATTCTTCACAGGTTTCAATCCGCTTCTCCACAGCCTCGTACCTCACAGCGGGGAACGACCACGTTGTCAAGTTCACCTTGCACATGCATGAGTTTGATTTCTTCACACCCGGCACGATCTGAGCCCAGCCCTGTAACTATGTACAAAATCACGGATGTGTGAGACAGCAGAAAACAGTGGCGCAGCAAACAAAATTAAACTCATTGTGATTATATCTCAAGCTTTTGGTCTTAATTTAGCTGACTTACTGTAGACGAGAGCAGCAGGAAGAACAGCAACATGGTTGAAGCTTGACAAATGAACAGATCGATAAAGACACAGCCGCTCTTCTGTGTGCTTCTCTAAGACCATCCGCAGATGGATTACTATCGTCTCTCATTAGTCATTACTGACACGTAAAACCCCAGATGAAGGATCCAACCAAATATATCATTACACAATTTGTCTAAACGCTTGTGGTCAGGCTAAAAGTTTCTTACTTCCCCGTTCATTTACATTTCATTTATTGGTTAGAGTGGTTAGTTCCTCCTTGAAAAACCCTGCTTGGATAATTCCTATTTGGATCGCTTAAAGATGTATGAATGGTAAATAGACTGAATTTATATAGCTCTTTTCTTGTCATAGTGACCAATCAATGTGCTTTACACTTTGGCCACATTCACAGTCAGACTTTCCTTATATTATACAGTATATGTACACTTTGTACACATATCCCATGTGGCACTTAATTAAGTGGCTGGTGACGTTTACTAAGTGTTCTTAGGGTTAAAGGGTTAGTCTCTGGTACTGCAAAGTGACAGAATGTTTGTCCCAATCTCTTGCCATCGTCCACTCATGCCCCCACAACTATCAGTGCCTCACCAGAAACGTTTTTCACTGTTTAAAAAAAAAAAAATGAGATGGTGATCCTTACTAAAAATTCTTCCGCTACTTTTATTGTGGAAACGTCCTCTTATGGGTCTTGACGAAATGAATTCTGCACATTAGTATGTGCAGAATTCACATACTAATAGTAGTATAATAGTATCCTTCAGTTGACAGTGGTGATCACAGACAACTAAAACCAACTTGGCCTGGCTTTACTCGGCATCTTAATTATTATTTTTCATACCAGGCTGGCTTTGTTCGTACCTCCTCTGGAGGTAGTATGACCAGAGCTGAGCAGGACTGAAATGTGATGTGAACAGACTGCTGTTCACTGATTGACCAAGAGACAATGGGAAACGAGAGGATTTTCGCCCAGGAACTGCAAGGAAAAGTTGAACTGAAGCGCGACAACAATAATATTCATTTAGGCATGAATCATAGTTTGAGAGTTATAGTTAAGAAATATGATTTTACTATTTACAAACTATAAATCATGCCTAAATGAAACAAAAGAAAAGAAAATGGGCCCTTTAGCTGTCTTAATTATATGGAGACGGGCATGCTGTATTTAATAACCTCAATCATATCTGTGGATTTAGTGAGGCTTTGTCTCGTTTTGCACACACTGAAAGTTGTTAGGGTTTATCTTTAAAGATACCCCTGTGTGCAGGAGGAGGGAGAGGGCAGAGAGGAGCTGCCCACTGCAAGCAATATGCTGCAGTATTCTAACCCAACGAACATTCTGCTGAATCAGCAGCAGCAGCAGCAACAGATAACCAGTCTGTGATGTATTTAGGTGCTAAACCATTCAGGGATTTATAGACTAACAGAAGTATTCTCTGAGATACAGGGAGCCAGTGTAATGACTTTAGAACTGGGGTGTTGTGCTCTACTTTCTTAGTCATAGTGAGGACGCGGGCAGCAGCGTTCTGGATTAGCTGCAACTGTCTGATCCACTTTTTAGGCAGACCTGTAAAAACATTGTTGCAGTAATCAATTTGACCAAAAATAAATGCATGGATTAGTTTTTCCAGATCATACTGAGACATCAGTCCTTTAATCCTGGAAATGTTCTTCAGGTGATAGAAAAGCCGACCTTGTAACTGTCTTTAAATGCTTTTGGAGGTTCAGTTCAGGTCTGAGTCCATTACTACACCCAGATTTCGGGCCTGATCAGTGGTTCCTAGCTGAAGCGACTGAAGCTGTGTGCTAACTTTTGATCTCTTCTCCTATGGTCCAAAAATTATTACTTCAGTTTTGCTTTGATTCAATTGAAGAAAATTTTGGCACATCCAGACATTGATTTCTTCTAGACATTTCCTCAGTGCTTGAACTGGTTCATAGTGACCTGGTGACATAGTGATGTAAAGCTGTGTATTGTCAGCATAGTTATGGTAGCTGATATCGTTGTTTTTTATTATCTGAGCAAGAGGAAGCATGTAGATATTGAAGAGGAGGGGGCTCAGGATGGACCCTTGTGGAACCCCACATGTGATTTTTGTGTAATTTCTGATGTAAAGTTACCTACTGATACAAAAAATTTGCTGTCCTTTAAGTAGGATTTAAACCAATTGAGAGCTGTACCAGAGAGGCTGACCCAGATCTCCAGGCGTTCTAACAGAATGGAGTGATTGACAGTATCGAATGCTGCACTGAGGTCCAATAGAACCAGCACGGTGGTTCTTCCACAGTCTGTATTTATATGGATGTCATTAAACACCTTGATAAGGGCTGTCTCTGTACTGTGGTGAGCATGGAAGTCAGACTGGAAAATGTGTCAAAGCGGCTGGTCATTGATAAGAACGTGTTGAAACACAGCTTTTTCAATAATCTTACTGATAAAGGGGAGGTTTGAGATGGGCCTGTAGTTCTGGAGTAGTAGTTTGTCTAAATTATTCTTTTTTAACAGTGGTTTGATAATTGCTGTTTTTAGGGACTGTGGGAAAACACCTGACAGAAGGGAGGTGTTTATTATCTGAGTCAAATCAGACACTATGACCTGGAGTCTCGTCTTTCTCCACCTGTGTTCAACTTTTCGACACTCCCTCCTTTTTCACTTCTAACTGCTGGAGCATTTCTCCAAGGAGATTTTTTCTTCCCGAAAAAAAACTTTTGCTTTAACTGGAGCAATGCAGTCAATGATGTCTGAGACTTTAGAATGAACGTTCTACTTGCTCATCTCCTGTGTTGCAGACCAAGGTTGAAGTAGCAGAGTAAGCTTGAATAAAAATTTCTGTGGCATTTTCCTTAAAGGTGCGTTTTCTTACGATGTCCCTTTGGCTAAATGAGTCACTGGAAATCATGCACTCAAAGGTGACATAAAAGTGATCAGATTGGGAAACATCAGTTACGCTGACCTTTGAAATCTTTAGACCTTTAGTGATGATCAAGTATAAAATATGTCCCTGTTTGTGCGTTGGTTGTTTAACATGTTGAGTTAAACCAAAGTTTCTAAGTGTGTCACACAGTTCTTTTGTACTTTTGTCTTCAGGGTTGTCAACGTGAAAGTTGAAATCTCCCACAATAATTAAACAGTCATAATCAACACATATCACAGACAGGAGGTCACTAAAATCATTAAAAAAGTTTAATGTGGACTTAGTAGGCCTGTAAACATTCAGAAACATAGTTTGTACAGGGCTCTTTACTTGGACAGCCAATTGTTCAAAAGAGTAAAATTTTCCCAAAAACACCTTTTTACACTTTAGTGAACCATTAAACAATGTTGCCACTCCTCCACCTTTCCTTTGCTGTCTGCTCTCACAAAGAAAATTGTAGTTTGGAGGAGTCAACTCCATCAGAATAGCCGCTTCATTAAGTTCATGTAACCATGTTTATGTTAGAAACATAACATCAAGATTATTGTCAATAATGAAGTCATTAATTAAAAGGGATTTTCCTGACAGAGATCTAATGTTTAATAAACCTAGTTTATAAGACTTAGTGGTTGATGTTGTCTCTGTGGCAGGTTGCATTTGACAGTTTATGACTTTTAAGTGTTTGGTCCTGTTTGTTAAGCTTTTTTTTTGTTTGTTTCTGCCAAGTATCATCACAGAAATTCCATATTCTCTGACAAGAGGCCCAGGCTGATGCCGGAAACTGTCATGTCTGATAAACGTGCTGCCAGGGCCCAGTCTGTATCACAGAGAAGTTATCTGAAGGTCCTGAACACAGGAATGTTGCGTGATACGTTGAGGAGGATCTGGGGCTCTGACGCTTTTAGAAGATGCTGGTTTAGTCACAAACTTTGTTCATGTTGTGAGAAAATTCCAGAAAAGGAACATCTGGGCTTTGTGGAGAAGAGGGGGAGGTGAGTGCAGTCTGGATCGGTGTTCGTGGGGATGGAGGTTTTGGTTCTCTTTGGAGGATAAAGGGGAATTCTCTCTTTGTCCTCCTTTTGAGATCTGGGAATCCTCCTGTAATTCTGACATAGCCTCTTTCTGTGTCATCTTTCTGGCCATCTTTATCTTGGCTTGTTCGGGCTGTACTGGGCTTATCATTTGTTTTGGCACTGGTTGAGCTTTGTTTTGGTACAAAGCTGATGGTGCATGGTTCACAGAATAGAAGATATTTGAAATCAGCCGTTTTGCACCTGACCTATTTAGAGAGAAACCATATCTTTTGAACAGATGTCTGCTCTCTCAAAAGATGTTAAAGTTGTCTATGAAGGTTAAAGTTGTTTGTTTGCATGTTTTTTTCAGCCATTTGTTTAGCATCAGAACTCTGGAAAAATCTCATCTCCACACTTAATGGGCATATGAGGGCCGTTGAGAAACACCTTGACATTAGGTCCATCAACTAAATTCAGCAGACGAATGTAATCCTCTTTCAATACTTCTGATTTTCTCCGGGTGGCGTCGCCCAGGGCTTTAGCTTGTGAGATAAGTTTTTCCAGGGTCGGGCATTTTTTCATGATCTTTGGAAAGATGTCTGATACATTAGACACCAGGCCATAGTTCAAAGGGTTATACATCAACACCTCTGTGTTTTTCTTGTTACAAAAATGTTCAATCCCACTTACAGATCCATTGCATAATATTAGGGCCCTTGGCCTCGTTCTTTCGGTCATGACCCAAAGCTCATGACCATAGATTAGAGTAGGAACGTAGATCGACTGGTAAATCGAGAGCTTTGCCTTTTGGCTCAGCTCTCTCTTCACCACAACGAATCGGTACAGCACCCACTTCACAGCAGATGCCGCACCAATCCGCCTGTCGATCTCCCGCTCTATCTTCCCCTCGTTCGCGAACAAGACCCCAAGATACTTAAACTCCTCCACTAGGGGCAGCACATCCTCCCCAACCCGGAGAAGGCACTCTAACCTTTTCACACAAAAACATACAAAGCAATGTTTTTGCGACTTTGTGACTTATATGACCACATATAAGTCTCAGGCGCTATAAATATTCAAAGCTTCTTTAAATGTTTATACTCAACAAAGAATAAGTGGAAATTCCATCCATTTTTGAGAACCTTCGGTCTTAACAGGTCCACTTTTTAGTAGCCATTCTCTTCTCAAGTGGAGTAGTCAGACATGCTAGTGCGACTGACACCGTTACACAAATTAGCTGGCTATTGTTTCAGCTGAGGGGAGAAAGGAGAGGGGGATGGCTCTTTGCTTGATGTGAAAATCATACTCATGTCAGTGATGATGACTGTAGCTCTTTTTTCCAAATTATGTGATGTTAAAAGAGCTTATTAAGCAGAATATTGGCAGAGGTTCCTAAAAAATATTGTTTCTGAACCCAGAAAATTATAAATTTAATTTTGACGTGCAGTTTGATCTAATTGTGGTTTTGTCCTGTGATTTAATATGTGCACAGTGTGCAACCTGATAGTTTTCTGTTCCTGAATATTATAACCACATCCTCAAAGATGATCAAAATATAAAAAACGGTACAATTAAGTCATAGTTTTCTGTCCCCTTGTGGCTTTTCTTTGTGTTATGCTGTCTGGACACTATAAATGCAAGGGTAATTTGTTTCTAAACTAAAGTAAAACAGCAGGAATCATCTCTTAGGTGCTCAGTTGATTAAGGCCATTCATGGGCAAGTGCTCCACATTTCATATGCTCTGGTGCAATAGTGGTTGATGATTAGTAAAAGATTATAAAATAAAGACATTGGAAAGTTTAAAGTAATATTTAACTATATTTAATGGCAGTTTTTGCTTCCAGTGGAGGCATAATTTGGGTTTTTGAAAAAGAGACTGTTTGGATTAGATAACTATTTTCTCTTAGATAAATTAAATCATAAAACAAGTTTTTGGATTTATGCTTACCATTTTCTGATATTAAAATGTGTTATGAAGATCATAGACATTAAAACACACGTGCAAGGGGTAAATAATATTTCATAGTGCAATTTACATATGTATCTATAAAAGCTAAAAATGTACAGAAGCTTGGAACAACCAATTGTTTCTATTTTTTTTATAAGCAGATAGTCTCGAATCTTTTAAAAATGCAATGATCAGTAGTTCTGAAATGAGTGAAGGATAGAACAACTGTCCCAAAGTCATGTTTTTAAAAACCAGCAAGTGACTCAAAACCTGAGAGATGCTCAGCTGTTGGAGACACCTCAAACATTCAGCATGCTTAGGTTAGTGAATCTTCCTTACTGCAGACAAAGCATCTGCACAGTGCACAATGGGATTTAGTTGCTTTATTGTTGAGTCTTCGGCGCAACATTTGGTTTCCAATTGTGTGTTTCTAGTGGCACATGCATGGTGTTTTCTTCCAATGAAAATTTCCAAAACAATTTCTGACAGCCCTTCAAATGCTATTGGAATGCAAAGCAAATGGTAAATAGTGTGTCAGTGTATGAATAACTTCTTTTGAAAATGTATGTATTTTAATAAATTGTGTGTTATCTCTTGACAGATCGCTAGTTCACGCCTTGAGTTAGGTCACTTAACTAATCAACATAAAAAAGCATTCACCAGGAGATGGTCAAGTAGAAGCATAACAACAGCCAAACCCCAAATACAAATGTAGTAACACATTCAAAGGGAAAGAAGAACCAATGATCAAGACTGGTTTAAATTATCTGGTGGAAGTCTGGCCTCTGAAAGTAAAATCTTATAGAAGCAGGGATAAAATTAAACCGTTACTTAATACTACACAAAAATTACATTTAAAAGAAGTCTGAATTAGGATTGACTTTTTAGCACCGTCTTGGCTAATCTAATAAAAAAACACCGTGTGTGGAAGAAGAGAAAAATTGTTTTAATGTATTACAATGTGAGCTGAACCTTTAATTAAAATGGGTGTCTATTGTAAAATGTATCAGGTGAGTAAGGTAACATTCACTTCTCCTTTATCTTGTCAGAATTGTACTTGGGTTTCTGACTGACTGTGGAGCAACATAGGACTTGGGATTTCTGACATCTGAATCCTATAATACAAAGCCCATAGAGTAAAAAGTTATATGATGCCATGTGATTAATTTGTACCAATAGTTATTACACAGAATCACTGACTGAAACACACGTTTTATTATACTTTTTATATGGGTTTTCAAACTCACCAAGAGGTTTTAGGAAAAACAAATGTATATCTTCAATTCAATTAAATTTTATTTATATTGCGCCAATTCCATGCTGGCAAACTTAAAAATGTCAATCCATCGTTGTATTTCTTGAAGCAATCATGTGAACAACTGCAACAGTTAGCGGCACAGCAAGTTTGCACCATGTTCTTAACTTTTTAAAACCAGAAAACTAAGACAGCGTTGCGAATGAAGGCTGTAAACCAGCAGAAGCCAGTTTCTCGATGCCCAGATATCCCACAATGCAGTATGGTTGCTATGACACCTTTTCAAGCACTATACTCAAGTCGGGAGCCATCTTGTTGCAAGTTGGAAAACATGGGAGTTGCAGCTCATTTTGCTACCAACAGCAATCCGAGCTAACAATTGTCATGAACCGGACAGGTAGACCCAGTATTCAGTCAGACAAGCAGGTAGTATGTTTTAAGAAGGTTTATTGTAAGGGGAGGTAATGTTTGGGATCGGGATGACAGGCAGGCACAGATAAGTATAATGAGCGGGGCAGGACAGAGCTCGTAGTAAATAAACAGTCCAAAGTCAAAAACCGGGTAATCAGAAGTGCAAGATAGTCCAAGACAGAATCCGGGCTCAGAGTCGGGAAACAGAATAGAGGGTCGATACACGGGCAGGCTAACTGGTTACACAAGATCAGGCAGGTTTGGTGGTCAAGGAGCGATCTGGATCGGTACATAAGTTAGCAGTCTGAAACAAGCAGGAAAATCAGGTAAACAGGGGTCAGGCTGGCTCAAATATCAGGAGGCAATCGGGTCAGTATCAACAGGGCATGCTGGCTGGTGAACTGATCAAAGGCTAGTGGCAGAAGTGATCTGAGCGGGCCAGAAGAACTGATAACATAAAACAAGGAACAAAATCAAACCAAAACATAACCCCAACTATGACAAACCATAATCAAGACAGAACCTAACTAAGACATAAACTCAAACTCTGACAGCAATAATGCATTTCTCCACTTTTTATCCTTTCAAACATAACTGCCCAAGTCCATTCCACTGGAGCTACTTTCTGAAAACTTTTATTGCATCCTTGCTCCAACACACGTGAATCGAATGGCCGAATTCCCTCATCTGCTGTCATTTAGCTCTGCAGAGCACTGGTAAGGAGCCATTCATTTGATGCAGCAGTGTTGGAGAGGAAATGCAGTTAAAAGTTGGAGGACAGTAGCTCTGGAGAACTGGAAATGGGCACTCCTGCAGCAAAGGAACAAATAAACATAAATCACACAGCACTGTGTTAGGCTCTAGTTTAATGAAATCAAAGCTGTTAGAAGTGTCAAGTTTATCGGTCTCAATCTGTGACATATCTTAAATAAATAAAAAATAACCTGTTGGTTTAAAAATCAGCTGATTATAGTGAAACAACCATTAAGGTTTAGTATTAGCTTAACATAAAATAGCACATTATGAGTTCATGCCTGCAACAGTAATGAACTGTTTTATTTAATACATCTTAGTACTTGATTTAATTATTGTTACTGAGTACATAGACACAATGTAAGCAAGTTTTGAAATTGTTTTATTAAGTCTTTTTCACCAGGTCAGTTTTTGTGGTTTCAGTCAGGATCAATTTTGCACACTCAAACTGACGAAAATAAAATGCTTAGCATGAATACATTAGTTTCTGCAGAAACCTTTACGTGAATAACACAAACCACAGAAATGAATATTACATTTAAATGTCTGGGTCCAGCATTGTGGTTTTTTTTAGGGGGATTATTTTCTGCTTTAAGTGCAAATCAAACACTTTCTGTTCCTAATTAACACAAATATTATTAGGAAATACTCTAATACATATTAGTCACCCTTCCTATTGCCACAAGGCTTTCCTTCGCAACATAGTCACATCATCACAATAATAGAGACTATATGAGCAGTCACGCACAATGTGCAAAAGTAAAATGCGTAAACTTTAACCAGCTCTATGAAACAGTTTGCGTGTTTTTTTTCTTATTTTTCCTTTTCATTAGCACTTATATAAAATATTACTATAATTACGTTCTATATACAATTCTAATTTTACTTTTCTACAATGACACAGACTAACCAGATAAATCATTAAGAAGCCATGAAAAAAATTAAACTTAACTCCTTGGCTTTTATTTATATAAAGATGGTAAATATTGAAGTTTTGGTTTCCTTAAAAAGATATAGCAAAAGTAAAGAAAATATTGTTTTACTGTTTGATGTGTTTTAATTATATTGCCTTTTGTTGAAATAAACCAGCTTGCCATGAATTGTGTGCATTAGAGCAAACTAGTTAACAGGAAAAATTTATTTCAGAGATGCATTTTGGTTCACTGACACCATGAAGATACATTTACGTGAGATTTTTGATCATGTCTTTGTAGGTTTGAAGTTGAGCAAGACTCTTCACATTTTCAGTTAATTTATAGAGCTCTGTGATATGTTCAAAGCTTGGGATGTTGATTTATAACCAAAGCTTTCTGTAAACCTCTCTGCAACTTTGTTTCTGGCATGTTTGCTGTGTTCCCTAGTCTTAATGATGCTGTTAGTTCACTCATGTTAATGAACAAATCTTAACTCCTTCACAGAACAACTGGATTTATACAGAGATTAAATTACTCACAACAGTACTCTATTTACTAATCAGGTGATGTTTGCAAGTAATTTTTATCACCAGATATTATTTAGGGATATCAGACTAAAGTGTCCTGAATGCAGATTTTTATTTATAATTTTCATTCAACTTCACACACGTGTTGCTGTATTATATCAAGTTTCCATAAAATTATTGTTAGCTTGTGGTTGTAATGTGAAGAATGCAAAAAACTTACGCCTGCATGATTACTTGTGCAAGATGCTGTATATTTGTGCTCATTTATCAGAAGTTCCTCATGCATATGCACTCTCAACCATTAACAGAAAAGGAATTAGATATGACAAACACAAAAACAACTCCCTCTTTCAACAATTTGCATGCAAGCATTAGTGGGAGTGTTCAGTGATTTAGAAACTTCAGCTGCACACACAGCATCTTGTTCAAACTTCAGTTTATCCAGTTCGTTGATCCATGATGAAACTCTCTGCCATTGTTCCACTGTGGGCTCTTCTCTCTCTCACCCAGCAGGTAAGCAAAAACAAATATGAACACTTTTATCATTGGAAATCATAAACAGTAAACTAACGCTTCACTCTTCAGGCAGCTCCACGCGAAAAGTGTTCCTGTGATCTGAGTCTTGAAGAAAAGGCATTCCCTCATGACAAACTCCAAACAGTGGAGGGCAATGCAACAGAGTGCAAAACCCATGTCACACCAGAGAAGGTAATCCAACTCTGTCCACCAGCATGTCTGCAGTCATTTTAGGTGCATTGCAATCATTTGTGTTTCTGCAGGCTCTGGAGCTGGAAAGTCTGCTGTTGGGACTGGAGAAACGTCTCACCCAGCTGCACAATGACATGACCATCTTGGAGAACGAGGATGATGGGGAGCTGTATGGAGTTCTCAGTCTGTTCATTATTGAAAACGAAATGGTTGAGATCAGACAGCTGATGAACAAGCTCAACAGAACCACTCTGGAATACCAAGTCCTCACTGCTGACACCATTCAACAGGTAGATTCATGCATTGGAACCGCTTCTTTGTCTATCTTAAAAAACAGTTTATATATATATATGTACACATGTGGACAAAATTGTTGGCGCCCCTCTTTTAATGAAAGAAAAACCAACAATGGTCACAGAAATAATTTGAATCTGGCTTTTCAACCATGCTTACACAGAATGATAAAAAAAAAAAAAAAAAACTCATGAAACGGGCCTGGACAAAAATTATGGTATGCTTAACTTAATGCGTTGTTGCACAACCTTTTAAGGTAATCACTGAAATCAAACAATTCCTGTAACTGTCAATGATGCTTCTGCACCTTTCAGCAAGTATTTTGGCACACTCCTCATGAGCAAACTGTTCCAGTTGCCTCAGTTTTAAAGGATTCCGTTTCCAGACTGCATGTTTCAGTTCCTTCCAAAGATACTCAATATGATTTAGGGCAGGGCTCAAAGAAAGCCACTTCAGAACAGGGAATGTTTTCCTCTTAGCCATTCTTGGGTGTTTTTAGCTGTGCGTTTTGAGTCATTATCCTGTTGAAAGACCCTTGACCAAGCTTTCTGACACTAGGCAGCACATTTCTCTCTAGAATCCTTTAATAGTCTTGAGATTTCATTGTACCCTGCAGATTCAAGACACCCTGTGCCAGATGAAGCAAAGTAGCCCCAGAACGTAACAGTGTCTCCATGTTTCACAGTAGGGACAGTGTTCTTTTCTTGATGTGCTTCATTTTTCCATCTGTGAACACAGAGCTGATGTGCCTTGGCAAGAGGTTAAATCTTTGTCTCTGTACATATGACATTCTCCCAGAAGCTTTGTGGCTTGTCAACATGTAGTTGGAAAATTCCAGTCCGTCTTTTTTATGATTTGTTTTCCACAATGGTTTCTTCCATTATGGTTCAAATAACGACGGATGGTGCTATCTAACCCTAACGTTCCTTGAGCTTGAAGTTCACCTTTAATCTCTTTAGAAGTCTTTCCTGGGTGCTTTTGTTACCATTCATATTATCGATCTATTGGATTTGTCATCAATTTTCCTCATGCGGCCAGATCCAGGGAGGTTGGTTTACAGTCCCGTTGATCTTACATTTCTGAATAATATGTGCAACTGTAGTCACAGGAACATCAAGCTGCTGGGAGATGGTTATAGCCTTTACCCTTAACCAGAATTATCTTTCTAATCTCCTGAGACAACCCTTTCCTTCACTTCCTCTGGTCCATGTTGAGTGTGGTACACACCATGTCACCAGTGACTACCTGTAGTCACACACACACGTATATAAATCTGGTCCGATTATGATATTCTGTAATGGTACTGGTTTTGGACCCGATAATTCAACACACACAAGATAATGCATTTTAAGACTGTATTGTAAGAACAGGTGTAGTCAGAACTGGCACAGGAACCTCTGAAAGGGAGCGGGAAAGGTTAGTTGCTGTTGTTTCCACAATGAGATGTATTTCGAAAAGTAACAAAGCCACTAACCTTGCTTGGATCTGGGGTGTAGCACTGAATCCTTGTTTGGCTAGACGCTGGGGAGGAGATCCAGAAACAGTCCAGGGTCCGACATGGGTAAACTGAGGCATGCAGAGGTACCAGTAGGACAATCCACCAGAGCATGTCAGCAGTCAGCAGCAGAGACAAAGAGTCACAGCAGAAGCTGTGAATGTTACATGTCCAATGCCCAATATTAATATTACTGTTATGCCTGATAACCAATAACTACCACTGTCAGTATCATATAACTTTCCCTATATTTTCAACACTGAAAAAACATCCCCATAGCTGACATATCTTCTCTGCTTCAAACACTGCGCTGCCTCATTATCACTCTTTAATGGCCAGACAAATACCACATTGCCAACTTCCTCCAATCCTCTTCCCAAAACACAAGATGGATCAGTTGTTAAGAGCGTTAAAACTATATATGTTAATATAATGACTAACACTGGTTTTGTGTCCACTATCTCTTTCAGCTGGAGGACTTGAAAACTGAAATGACCAAACTGGAGAAATTTGACACCATGGAGGTAATGAAGGGACGAAAGGTCAACAGGCATCTGAAGATTGCCCTGCAAACATGCAAGAGCGGCGTTAATGTCACTGCCGTACCCACCCAGGAACCATATGGTAACAAAACTAAGATTGCCTGATTCCACAAAGCTGCAATAGAGACAATAATTATCTGATTTGAAATGCTCAAAATTGTCATAGGCATCACCAACCAAAGATTTACAGCTGAGTTTGGTTTACATACACTGTTTCTTTTAGGTACGTGTGAACGAGGTCCGCTCCGGAACGTTACTGGGCCTGTTGTCAACACACAAGGAGAGTTCTCTGGCAATTATCCCTATGGGGCTTGGGGTCGTGATCCCAAACCAGAGGTGGGGAAAGACAGATGGTACTGGGTGGTACCACTGACCTCCAGCCAGTACGCAAACTATGTCCGTTTCTACTCCAGTCTTAGCGCTCTCATCATTGGGGTGAGCAATCCAGGTAAGTTTGGAGTGCTGCGTTCCTGTGTTTTATTGTCAAAGTCTCAAGGTACATTCACACCAAATGGAAACAAGTTGAATGGAGCAGGTGATTTACATATTATCCCCATGTAAAGATGCCTTCAGGAGCAAATTAACAGTCTGCAATGCAAATGACGTGTTGTGAGCAATGCGAACGGCAAGTATTGGGCAAATAGATTGAAGCAAAAATTTGTTCAAGTTCAACAATCTGAACTTTTCTGTCAACCCTAGACGCGTTAAGGGTCCTTCTCGTTCATTCATATATTCAAGCTCAAAAATGTTTTTAATGTTATATTTACTATACTATTACTATTAGGTACTATTAGGCCCTATTTATATTGAGCAATGATGGATTTACTGACCGAAGACTGTTGCAGTTTGTGTCCCGGAGGGTGATCCGTCTCCTAACACGGGGCAGCAGCTCCTAATACTGGGTCTTGGAAAGACGTAGGTACCACTGAAAGCATCCAAACACAGCTCCAGGTAGTGGTACTCACTGAACTGGGTGCATCTCTGGAGGACAAGGGGTGCCGACTCCATTGTTCGGCTATCAACAAAACACCACTGTGACTTGCTCGGTACAATCCATCTCCACTGCAGTGAGTGGAACAGATAGGAGGAACTGGCAAGCGGATAGACACTCAACTTATTTCATGAGGTGAACTGGGGGAAATATGGCTGTGGTGTCAGCATGAGTTTGCAAGAGTCCAAATGTCAATCGACCAACAGCGGGAGATCAAAGTGAAAAATTTGCCTTGATCGTGTTTGGTGGGAATTTTATTGGACATTAATACATTCAAGTTCAATAATTGCCACAGTATTATTTATTTCAGCAACAGAAACCAATCTGAGTTGGTGCTGCATCAGACAGCTAAAATATTCAGGCAGTGAACAGTCTAAAAACAAAATGTAAATGTTGTTGACATTCAACAGTATTGTTATTTTAAGCCTACCAAATATTTTAAGCTGTCCTGCTTGATAAACTGTGTTAATGATATTAAACAGTGGATCTGTGACAACCAACTGCAGGTGAACTCTGATAAGACGGAAACACTAATCAATGCGCTTGACAACCAAATATACGTGACATTATGAAATTTCTGGTTGTATCTGCCTCCTCTGTCTAACCAAGCCTCAGAAACCATGGCATAATTTTTTTATTTCTAAGCTTGAAACTTTGGTATCAAAGGCTGAATTAGAGATAATTATTTGTGCTTTTATTTCATCCCGTTTTGACTAGTGTAACAGCCTTCTAATATGTTTGAATAAGACAGATCTTGGCCATCTGCAGTTAGTGCAGAATTCTGCTGCAAGACATTTAACCGACACAAGAAAAATACAGCATATTTCCCCAGTTTTATTCACTTTACATTGGCTACATTTTAAAGTTTATTTTATACTTTTAGTCTTAAATGTTGGAGCCCTGAGTGACCAAACTCCAGCTTATATTACTAACCTTTTACAACCATATTCCCCTTCCCATAGCTTGAGATTCTCTAGCCAAAAGCTGTTAATGGTTTCACAAACTAATTTCAGGACAGGAGGGAATCGGTCTTTTAAAGCTGTGGCCCCCAGACTGTGGAAAGAGCTGGCTTTATCTTTATGCTGTCTTGACTCTGTTCATTCTTTTAAGAAGCAGTTGAAGACCCACTTGTTCCGACTGGCTTTTAACTAGTTTTATGCTATGATGTTGCATTTATGCTGTTTTATCTTTTTATGTTTTTATTTTGTGTTGTGTTATGGTTGTTTATCCTGTGAAAGGTGCTATAAAAATAAATTTTACTTACTTTACTTAAAGAGATATTGGTAATATTACCAATTTTGTTTCCAAAGTTCAAAATAGATAAGAAGTAACGTTTGAATTAAAAGAAAACAATTTGTAATGAGCTGGTGTCTCATTTCTAAAACACTTAATAGGATCTATACTAAAAATGTACACATGGCAAAAGACATTAAAATCTGGACTTATAAAGCCATACACAGGCACACCAGTGAGTAATTCTGCTTTATAAATTAGAGCTGCATCTGTGATCAACTAAAGGCAGTGCTTTCATGGTTTTCATCTCTGAAATAGAAAGTTTACCTGCTTCTGAGCAAGGTAGTCTTTTAACACCAGTTCACAATAGTGAGAGACCTGAGTGGATGTTATAACCCCCTGAACCAGGTCCCTGGTCAAGCATTGGACCTGTTCCTCTATCATTAGCATTATTTGCAACTAGGGATTTACAAAGAGCAAACCAATATTAGCAGAATATTCTTTACACAATCACTACACAACATCAATTGAATGACCAGCTTCTTCATTCTTATACTATACACACTGAGGTTCAGATATTATTATTACACCAGTGACAGTATTCTCACATTTTCTTAATTGTAATTTTTTCTACCAGGTAACATCCAGATTTCCCCTTCTAACCCAACAACCAACACCATTCAGGGTCCCAATAACGTTCTGTATGGAGGTGCTCTGTACTACAACTGTTACAACCAAGATGCTGTTTGTCGATTCAACCTCACCACCAAAATTGTGAGCAACGTAAAGCTACCCAAAGGAACCAGGTTGGATATTGCTTTTAGATTAACAGGAATGTTTAATACTCTGGTTCTGTTTGATGCACAGCAACAGTACTGTCTTAGGGCTGTTAACCTTTCATTTTTAAATTGTTAGCATCTCATCTGCCTTCTGTATCTACTAGGTATAACTCAAAGAGTAATTTCTGCCATCTTGAGAACTGCTTCCTCTTCACCGACCTGGACCTGATCACAGACGAGTCAGGCGTCTGGGTGGTCTACACCACCACACAGGCTTTAGGCAATCTGGTTCTGTCCAAGGTAGAGGAGACTGAGCCACCGAGCCTCGGTAAAACATGGACCACTTCAGTCTACAAGCAAAGTGTGTCCAACACCTTCATGGCCTGTGGTGTCCTCTATGCAACACGATACATTGACACAAATATGGAGGAAGTGTTTTACTCTTTCGACACTACGACAGGGATGGAGAACTTCAAGGTTGGCATCTTCATAAACAAGGTGTCTCCAAACATTTATTCCTTGAACTACAGCCCGGTGGACCAGATGCTCTATGTATACAGTGATGCTAAGATGGTCTCCTACAAGGCTCTGTTTGGGTACTCTGATCTTTATTCTTCATAGGCATGACGATTAGAGTTGTCAATTTTTATAATCAGTTAATATCAGGTAATATCAGTATGGTTTCAATTAATATTTAAACATCCTCCTTTTTCCAGTTTGGCTGAATAAAATGTACCTTACTTTTCTGTTATCTTTGTTTAGCAAGTACAATCTAAAAAAAGCAGTTTAATATAACTCTCTAATGAAATACTGTATGGTCTCAACGACTTCGACATGGATTTAGTGTTACCATTGTAACATGGCTACAGATTAAGTCAAAGTTGATTGGGAAAATTCTAAAAACAAATTACTGGATTGTGATCAACAAGATATCGTTTTAAGTTCATGAAAGTAAAAAATTCTACTAAACATTTCATACATCAGTTAACCATAAGGTGACTTGGTAGTCCTTAGTAGATTGTCTTTTGTGGAAGACTCTCCATTCCTACCATCTTATAAACATTTGCAAAGGATTTGTTGCTGGAGATGCTTCTATTGTACTAGCTATTAATATTTCCAGAGAATTATGTAAACTCACACCAATAGCCTGCCCTCACTGTTGCTAAAAAATAAAAATAAACAACAAAATTTCTTGTGCATTTAAACTGTGCCTTTTCTAACTTCCTGTAACAGCTTGCTATTCTGGAGTGCCATTGCAGAAAGAAAGAGCCCTTGAATACAGAACTGCTGCTTGTGTAAACCACATGGCAAAAAGTTCGGAAGCCATTTCTTCTTTATTTTGGTTCCCAACAGGTAACAGTAAGAGTTATATGGATGTTGAGATGTATTTACTGCATGATGGGACTTTGCTTTCATCAATATTCAGTTTCCCCAGGTTTACTTTGATGTTACATTTCTATTGCTGAATAAATGTTAGCAAAATTCCCAAAGATCACAACTGATGCCCAGTCAGTTTTCAAACAATTCACACCTTCCTGCATGTGACCAAACATCTCAGTGGGCCAGCCTAACAGCACCAATGATACCCTGTTGTTACAGGAGGCCATTCTGAGTGTGAATTTAGATCTGCAGAACTGCACTTCACTACAGGCTAAATGTTGAAAACGTCTCCCTCATTAGCTTTGAATTGAAAAAAAAACATGTGCATGAAGAGCGAAACTTCAACTACAAGAACTGAAGTTTTGATTATGCTTTCCTTTCAATATGGAAGTATATGGAAGAAATTTTTTCCAAGCATCTTTTACGAGACCCCCACAAGGTGACTCCAATTATGTTTGTTCAGGGGTCATTAAAAAACAACGATGCAGTCAGAACTGTACATACAACATAAAATAATCAATTTTGATACAGTGAGACATTCTCATAGAACAATATAACATTTTCAATAATAAACTTTCACGAATCAGTAGCTTGACCATTTTGTATTACATTTAAAGATGCGACTAAAACTTGAAATGTATATCAAACATAAACATCTTCCTTTCATATAAAGACATAATGCAAATGGTTTACCTCATTGACCACTTTAACTCAAAGGGGTTGATAAAAAAAAAAAACACATTCTGCAGTACTGTCTTCCTTATCAAAGTGCTGTCATACAGCTTAGGAATAAAAGCCTCAAATGCAACACTCGACACTGTGGAATCAGGTTCAAGGCTCCTTTAATACAGTCCAGGGTCAAACACCAAAAATTCAATCCAAGCAGAAGTACCAAAAACAGAGGCGGAACAAAATACAAGCTGGGTCAAAAACACTAAAAGACTAAGTTTCAAGGCAAAATAAGGCTGGACCAAAGACGAACTGGCAAAGGGAAGCTGTATGAGTGCGGAATAAATAGGCCAACAAACAAAGGAGTAGCATAAACCCCAGGTGGAAGACATTAGGGTGTGGCAGAGCCTGATTGCATGAGGGAACCAAAGAAGTGAAGTTGCCTAAAATGAGACAAAAAATAAGTACAAGATAAATCAGGAAGTGAAAAGAATATATAACACATGTAAAACCTTTAAAGGAAAAGTCCGGTCAAAATCAGAATTCAAACTGCTGAAATTACTTTAAATATAAAAATTATTATATGCTGTTCAATAAATGATAAGCTTTTTTAATTAAGAGTAATTTTCATTTGAAGGTCCTTTTGTGGGGGCAGCCATCTTGGTGAAGAACAGTACTGCCTCCTCCCAGTTTGTGACGTCACTGTGCGGTATCGGCTGTAGAGCAAGTCCCAATGCCCTATCTGTCCCCTTGTAAATAAATATTCGTTTTCATGCCAAAATATGTTTTTAACCCCTTAAACAAAGATATATATGGTATTAAGCATTTAAATTTAAATGAATACAAATTTTACATTTTAGGGACATAAAAAGACAACAAATAATCATTAAAGCACGGTTTATGGGTTTGGTTCTGCAATGTTATCAGGGAGTAAAAACTCATCTTCAGAACCAATCTCTGCTCAAAATGGTGATCTGCACCGCCAAATCTACTTTCAGCAGTTATCATCAGTTATTGCAACCGTAAACTGCAGAAAATACAGGCATGACTGCTCCTTCTGCCTTTACTCACTCTGCTCCTATGTCAGGATGAGCTCCAGTGCGTTATGAGGCGGAGAGATATTTCAGCTGGTCATACTGAGTGTCTGTAGTGCGACAGCGTCACTTATTTTAGAGCCCAAACAATCGACTTCACTTTCAGAAACAAGCCCAAAAAACGGCAACCCGCAACTCATAAAATTTACAAGCGACTTTAGAAAAAAGAAGCCCAAAGAAAGTGGGCTTCGCAACAGTGAGCATGGGTCTGTTATGCTAGTCTCTAGCAATTTTGGAACAACAGAAAGCGCCGAGGGGAAAAAACACACAGTTGTGTCCCAACCTTTACTTGGTTGGGACACAAATGGTTGAAGCTGGAGCAGCACAAGACAGATTCTTGTGTTTGTGAATGCACAAATACAGTAAGTTTCAGCTTGTAGGCAAGGTAAGATGAATCCAACAACTGAACAATGACAACATACAGTGAGGAGAGGCAAGATATGCATTGCAACACAGGTGAGCATAATCAGATGGAAAATGATGAATAGCTGAGATGAATGAAGGCATATGAACTGATGGTAGGAGAGTAATGAGCCAAAATGGACAAGCGGGAGACACAGGGAAGAAGACAGAGTTAAAGGCAGTCTGCAATTTTGCCAGGAAAGCAAGGAACCTAAATCCCTTTTTGAATAACTGCACATGTGCAAGACAGTCTTACCTGCTCTTCTGCTCCTCAGGGGAATCACGTGAAAAAATCTCCCAATTCCACTCTGGTCTTATTTCTTTATTTTTGATTCTTGTGACTCAGCCATTTACAAGTATACGGTGAGAGCAGCAGAGCGACAATGAATGGTTAACCCTAACAGTATCTGAAAGTCTAAGGGACAGACACAGAGCCAAGTTACGGTTTGAGGAAGTTTATTGCAGTGCGAATGGATAGAGCGGTTATGAAGGAGTATGGGACAGTGGCTGACTGGGAAGGCTCTGGTCTTAGTCCGGGTTAGTCGGGCCGTGGTGATCAGTGGTAAGCTGCGGTGCGGTCCCGGGCTTGATGGGTGATTCTTTGGTTCAAGGGATTCAAAACTGTTATTAGAATGGAGTATAGATGATCATGGAGAAACCAGACTGCATGCGTGGAAGGAGGACTGGGTCTGAGGAAGAAGACGAGGAACATTAACAAATAGAACCAGGAAACGACGATAAACTAGGATCAGGTCAGGGATCGCTTAGGAGGGCAAATGCTCTGATGCCTTCCTTCAGTCTCTGGCCACCTTAAGACTGCCTCCAATTAGGCTGATGATGAGAAACACCTGCTGCTGGCATCTGCCTGTTGCTCACTGCTGGAGACAGGTAAGAACAACACACCACACCACGGCTGCCCTGAATCACAAACCTGATGTTTAAATTCATCCTTGCTCCAAAACACCTGAATTCCCTCATCAGCAGTCATTTAGCTCTGCAGAGCACGGGTAAGGAGCCATTCATTTGATGCAGCTGTGTTGGAGAGGAAATGCAGCTAAAAGTTGGACTATGTTATTTCTGGAGAACTGGAGTTGGGCACTCCTGCAGTAAAGGAACAAATAAGCATAAATCACATAGTACTGTGTTTGGCACTAGTTTAATGAAATTAAAGCTGTTAGAAGAGTAAAGTTTATTGGACTTAATCTGTAACATGTCTTAAAGAAATAAAAGATAACCTGTTTTTTTTAAATCAGCTTATAGTGAAAGAATCACAACATTTTAGTATTAGCTTTACATATAAGAAAGCACATGATGAGTCTATAGCTGCAATTTCTGAAATAATGAACTGTTCTATTTAATGCATCTTAGTAGACTACTTGATTGAATCATTGTCCCTGAGTACATAGACACAATGTAAGCAAGTTTTGAAATTTTTTCAGTCTGGGTTTCAGTCTGGATCAATTTTGCACACTCAAACTGACAAAAATAAAATACTTAGCATGAATACATTAGTCTCTGCTAAAACTTTTATGTGAATAAACAGACCACAGACACGAATATTGAATTTAAATGTCTGGGTCCAGCATTGTAGGGGTTTTAGGGGGTTATTTTCTTCTTTCGGTGCACATCAAATACTTTCTGTTCCTAATAATTGCTATTAATAGGAAATAATCTAATAAATACCAATCACCCTTCCTATACCCATGAGGCTTCCTTTCGCAACGTAGTCACATCATCACAATAATGGAGACCATACAGTATGAACAGTTATACACAATGTACCAAAGTCCAAACTTTAACCAGCTCTATGAAACAGTTTGCATTTTTTTCTTATATTTTCCTTTTCATAAACATTCATACAAAATATTACTATAATCATGTTCTATATACAATTCTAATTTTACTTTTCTTCAATAACACAGACTAACCAGATTTATTTATAAAGAAGATATGAGAAAATTTAAACTTAACTCCTTGGCTATTATTTATATAAAAATGATAAATATTCAAGTTTTGGTTTCATTAAAAAGATATAGCAAAAGTAAAGAAAATACTGTTTTATTGTTCTATTTTCTTATTATACTGCCTTTTGTTGCAATAAACCAGCTTACCTTGATTTGTGGGCATTTGAATTTTGGTTCACTGAATGCATTTACAGGAGATTTTTGATTTGGTCCTGGCCCAAATGCCTCTGAAAAAAAATGCCTTAAGTTCATTTTATATATTCAAAAAGGCCATTTTACCATTTCAGTTTTAAAGTAGATTACACTTTATCTTATTAAGTTCATGTGCTGTTTAACTTAATAGCTTTGCCTATGGTTTGTGTGTAAATATACATCCTGCAGCCGATTTTCTTGGTTCCTTAAATCTGCCTGTAATGGACGAAAAATGACAGTAAAATCAACAAATACTGAATTTTCCAGACATACAGCCATAACAGTAAAAATGCTGATAAGTAACATCCTTTGTGTCTGGGAAATGTATTCATAGCAGGTAAAGATTTTCACATTTTGTCATATTACAACTATGGGTATCACTTTTTATTTATTATTTTATAGGTATTTTTTGTAAAAACCTACACAAATTAGTCTTGGAGAGCACAAACAATAATATATAATACATAAAACAATAATACATTGGTTTTAGATTTTTCTTTATAAATAGAAATCTGATGTGCGGTGTGCATTTGTATTCAGTAATTTTTTATGATCATATTTATCTGCAATTACAGCTTCAGATGTTTTAAGGTATTTTCGACCAGCTTTAGCTTTAGAGATGGATTTTTTTTTAATAGCTCAGACTGGATGGATGGAAAGTGTCTGGAATATGAGTTTTGAATAACTGTCTCACATTGTCAATTGGATTTAGGTCTGGAATTTGGCCCATTTTAACACATAAATATTCTTTGACATTAGCTATTCCTTTGTAGCTGTGGCTGTTTTTTCAGGGCCCTTTTTCTTCTAGAAGGTGAACCTCCACCCCTGTATATAGTCTTTTCCAGCCTCTAAAAGGTTTACTTTCAGGATTTGCCTGCATTAACCTCCACCAATATTCCTATAAAGTCATAAAATTATTGTTAACTTGTAGTTGTGATGTGAAGAATGGGAAAAAAAGTTGTGCAACATATAATTGTGCTCATCTGTCAAATGTTTCTCATGCATATGCACTCACAACCACTAATGGAAAAGGAATTAGATATGACAAGCACAAAACAACTCCCTCTTCTAACTATTTGCCTTCAAACATTAGTGGGAGTGTTCTGTGATTTAGAAACTTCAGCTGCACACACGGCATCTTGTTCAAACGTCAGTTTATCCAGTTCGCTGATCCATCATGAAACTCTCTGCCATCGTTCCACTGTGGGCTCTTCTCTCTCTGACCCAGCAGGTAAGAAACAATGAATATGAACACTTTTACAATTTGAAATCATAATCAGTAAACTAACGCTTCACTCTTCAGGCAGCTCCACTCGAAAAGTGTTCATGTGACCTGAATCTTGAAGAAAAGGCATTCCCTCATGACAAACTCCAAACAGTGGAAGGCAATGCAACAGACTGCAAAACCCATGTCACACCAGAGAAGGTAATCCAACTCTGTCCACCAGCATGTCTGCAGTCATTTTAGGTGCAGTGCAATCATCTGTGTTTCTGCAGGCTCTGGAGCTGGAAAGTCTGCTGATGGGACTGGAGAAACGTCTCACCCAGCTGCACAATGACGTGACCATCCTGGAGAACGAGGATGATGGGGAGCTGTATGGAGTTCTCAGTCTGTTTGTTATTGAAAACGAAATGGTTGAGATTAGGCAGCTGATGGACAAGCTCAACAGAACCACTCTGGAATACCAAGTCCTCACTGCTGACACCATTCAACAGGTAGATTCGTGCATTAAATCTGGTTCCTTGTCAATCTTTAGAAACAGTCTTTCTGCATGGAGTTTGCATATTCTCCTTGTGCATGCGTGGTTCTTTTCAGACACTCCGGCTTCCTCCCACAGTCCAAAAACATTGGCCTCTCTAAATTCTCCTTAGGTGTGAGCGAGTGCGAGAATGGTTGTTTTTCCTGTTTGTCTCTGTGTTGCCCTGCGACAGACTGGCGACTCCTCTTTTCTGCTTCAAACACTGCGCTGCCTCACTATCACTCTTCAATGGCCAGGCAAATACTATGTTGCTGCTTCCCAAACACAACATGGATCAGTTGTTAATATCACTAATTAATATATATATATATATATATATATATATATATATATATATATATATATATATATATATATATATATATATATATATATATATATGTGTATGTATATATATATATATATATATATATGTATGTGTGTGTGTGTGTGTTACAAAACAACTATAACTGGTATTGTGTCCACTGTCTCTTTCAGCTGGAGGACTTGAAAACTGAAATGACCAAACTGGAGAAGTTTGACACCATGGAGGTGGTAAAGGGACGAAAAGTCAACAGGCAGCTGAAGATTGCCCTGGAAAAATGCAAGAGTGGTGTTAATACCAATGTCGCACCCACCCAGGAACTATATGGTAACAAAACTAAGATTGCCTGATTCCACAAAGCCGTAATAGAGACAACAACTTACTGATTTGATATCCTGAAAATTGTGATAGGCATGATCACCAACCATAGATTTAAAGCTGAGCAGTTTGATATACATACACTGTTTCTTTTAGGCACATGTGAACGAGGTCCGCTCCGGAAAGTCACTGGGCCTGTTGTCAACACAAAAGGAGAGTTCTCTGGCGATTATCCATATGGGGCTTGGGGTCGTGACCCCAAACCAGAGGCGGGGAAGGACAGATGGTACTGGGTGGTACCACTGACCTCCAGCCAGTACGCAAACTATGTCCGTTTCTACTCCAGTCTTAATGCTCTCGTCTTCGGGGTGAACAATCCAGGTGAGTTTGGAATGCTGTTCTCCTGCGTTTTATTGTCAAAGTCTCAAGGTACATTGACACCAAATGGGAATAAGTTTAATGGAGGGAGTGATTTACATATTATCCCCACGTAAAGGCGCCTCCAGCAGCAAATCAACTGTCTGCGATGCAAATGACGTGTTGTGAGCGATGCGAACGGCACAAATTGGGCAAATAGAGTGAAGAAAAACTGCACACAGAGCAGTAGACAGGTGGATAGAGCAAGTGAAAATGCGAATAGAGCAAAACTAAATTTCACTCAGATTCAACAATCAGAATTTTTCTTTCAGCTTGCGACGTGTTAAAGATCCTCCAATTTTTTATTTATTGAAGCGCAAAAATGTTTTTTCATATGTTATATTTTTAGACAGTACTATTAGGCCATATTTCTATTGAGCAACGATGGGGTGCATCTCTGGAGGATCTGGTGAACCCAGATGTACCGACTGCATTGTTCGGCTATCCACATTGCATGCAGCACCGTGACTTGCTCGGTACAATCCATCTCCACCGCGATGAGTGGAACAGATTGGAGGAACAGGAAAGCGGATAGACTCTCCACCATTTTGATGAGGTGGTGAAGTGAGCTGGGGGAAATCTGGCTGTGTTGTCAGGATGAGTATGTGAGAGAGTCGAAATGTCAAGCGACCGACAGCAGGAGATCAATGTGAAATTTTTGCCTTGTTTGATGAAAATTTTATCGGACATTAATACATTCAAAGTTCATTCACCACCACAATAGATAAAAAAAAAACAGAAAAAAAACATTTGTGGACCTTAAAAGGTTTCAACAAGAGCAACAAATCTGAGTTGGTGCTGCATCAGACAGCTGAACTATTCACCCTTTGAGCAGTCTAAAAGCAAAAACAAAAAATGTTTATTTTTTTTATTATTATTATTAATTCTGTACTAGTTTAGGATAAGAACCAAACTTGGTAAGACTGGCCCTGATTTAAGTTTGTCAAAGATGTATGATACCCCTAATGAAGGCAGGCAGACTAGCAAGGTCAAATGAATGCTTTGACTATAAACCAAGTCTTAAAGTGTTCTCAGCCCCATGTAAAAGCAAAATCCTGCCCTCAGACAAATGTGAAAAATTCCACCAAAGTGGGTGGGGATAAGCGGGGAGTGGGGGAGCGGGGGTTGTGTTCAGGATGGGGGAAAGCAGCAGCTAGCTTGATTTGCCATATTGAATCATGGAGCGTGAGCAGAGTGAGGCTGATAGTTACACCACAGCTACAGCTCCGCATTAAATATTTGTGTTAGATCTGTGCATTGAATAAACATATTTCAACTGTACAAAAATTACAAAACCAGATTTAATGGGAACACACACACACCTCTTTCATCATCATAGTGTTGATTTATTCCTCTTTCTCCTCTCTGGGGTTCCTCAGTTGCCCAGAAACAACTAAAGTTCCTTTTTTCCCCCTTTTTCTTAAATAAATTTTAAACATCACAGGAGACGTGATAAATATCCACTCCTTGCCCGATAAGTCATCTCGTCACCTCCTCCTGACCTCTAATCGTTGCGCCCATAATCGAGCCAACAGCGGGATTTTTTCTCTTTTTTTTTTGCAAACTGATGTTTTTGGTGTGTTTTTAGCATATGGTGGTGATAGGAAAAATGCTTGTGCGGCATAAAGAACAAACAGCAGAGGTGGAAATGTCAAGTTTTATCATGATGAACAGCTCAAGACTGTACACCGGATTAGCAGCAACAGTCATTTATTAAAAGTCAGCAATCACTGCTTTGTATCTGTCTCTGTGATTTAACAGCTGTGTGTGTTGGTTTAACACACACTTTTGAAACAAATGTGAGATGGGAAGTTTCTATGTCCTGGAGCTGACAGGTAGTGCCACAGTTATTACCATCTAAACATAATTTTAACAGTTATTTTATTAGTTATCTATATAGCACTAGGCGATAGGTTTGTCTGTGAAAGATGCTTTGCAACTAAATTTTAGGTACTAAACTTTTCCAACTGTCTGGTTTTCTGCTTTGTGTTTTTATTTATTGAGAGCTTTTATTTGTTAAAAGGTATTGAATTCTCCGAACTGAAAACTCCTCAGGCTGCAGAACCGTCCACATCTGTTTCAGTCTAATGGTGAAACCTAAAATGGTCATGCCAAGTACAGCAACCATCCAATCAGAGAAGTTTTCAACCAGAAATCTTTATGATCTTATGTCAATTTAATTTTGGTCTTTTAATGACTTATTTAAGACGTTCTTTTCCTTTGCTGGAACAATAATCCAACATATGGCGGCTATGATTTATAAAAGCATGAACTTGGTGCACAGGTTTGAATTTGTTGTGGATTTTGCCTAATTCACACCTGGGTCAAATTTATACATAAATGTGCAATCATATACAGATGACTTCAGTGATATTTGATATATATCAATTAGCAGGTTGCAGCTCAACCACACTCTTTTTGTATCCATCATAAGATTCTGGCATTTTTCTTGTTGGATGTTTCACTCCCGTTCTTGAATGAATTGTTAGATTGTATTTAAACTTTTTTTTTTTTTGCATGGTATCGACCAAGAAAAAAGCCCCTCCTCCTAAATTGACACCTTCCTTCTCAGATTAAATCCGCAGCTGCCCACAGGCACAAAGCAAATTGCATATGTGGAAAGGATTCATGGACAAATGCTAAAAAGATTAAGTTATTTGGCTACAATGCAAAAAAGTACATTTGGATGATATGATGCATGCTCAGCTAATTGCCAAACTAGCCACTAAACTAATCAGATACATAAACACTAGAAGTACACATGCACAGCCAGCAAGCGGAAACTTGGAAGGAAAGAGCACGGACACTGGCATTACGTAAGGGCGTCAGAATGATTGGCATGTGGGACAACCAATAGATTTGGTGATTCCCCAGGAAAGTGAGGGTATATAATGTGAGTTTATAACGTCTATGAGTGAGAGCAGGAACAAAACTCAAACAAATCCATGCCCTTCAGACAAAACAGGAGAGATTGGTTAGAGTTTTTACAGGTCTGCAGCGCCCACAGAGAACAATGCTTTAACCTCCTTTTTGTGAATACATAATGTATATACTACTTTCAGGATGGAAGGACGAGTTTACCCAGTATAACAAAAGGTTTTTCTGAACAGGATTACAAAATATAGCTTTAATATATATCATACAAACACACACACACTGATATTCTGTATAACGCAGGTCCAGCAGGCCACTTCAGTCTCTCCTGAAAGTGACAGTGGGAAGGGAGGAAGGGAAACAGAAGGGAAGATTAGCGAAGAGTCTGTTGCTAAATACCTGTCTTCAATCAGGAAAAGAACTAGAAAGAAAGGTGGATAAGGAGAAAATTAACGAGACGAATGGAGGGAGAAACGAGGGGAGAGAGCAGCTGAAGATTTAGCGTCTGACTCTTTGATTCTCAGGAGTTGTAATAATAATCAAAGGCTGTGCACATGTGCGTGGTGAGCTGGTTATTAATTTTTACTAAAACTTTTTCTGTTTCCAGAGTCAAGAATGCACAACTCTGGAGGAGGACCAGACGATGAAGACGGAGAATGGCTTGAGGAAGAAGACGGAGAGGAATTGTTACAGTGGAGAGGTCCAGGTGAGAGCCACCTCATCGTTAAAATCATAGTTACAGGCTTCATTTTAATGTCATTATCCATCAAGCAACTTTAGATGAAGTTACACGAACATTACAGAATTTAAAACATTGCAATCTAAGTCTTTAAATACTTCAACATCTTTAAAGTCAAATTGTTTTAAAAATAAAGCCATTTGTAGAAACACCTTCAGCAGGAATAAGTCTCAGCAGGCATTTTCTGTCGGTCTTTATCAGCCTCTTAGATGGTTGTGGAGGCATTTTAGCCTTCTTTTCTTTCCAGCGAAGCTTCACCTCATTGAGATCGGTTTCTGAACACTCCTAGTAGTTTAATCAGTTGGATATCTGGACTTTGACTAGACTAGTTGACTCTGTGATTCAATTATTTTCTAGCCATTCAGTGGTACGTCCCTCCTGTGTTTGGGTTTCATCGTCCTGTTGGTGAACCAATTTGGACCAAGCTTCAGCTGTCAAGATAGTTGGTTATCCAGACGTGGCCATGATTAACTCTGTGCCAACCAAGGTGCCACGGTCCCACATCGTTATCCCTCCATTACCGTGCTGGGCAGATGATCCAAGGTTTTTATTAGCTGGCATGCTGTGTTTGGTTTTGTCAGGTTATACAGCCAGACATTATGGTGATACCTCTCTGTTTGGCTCGTATCTGTCCAAAGGGCATTGTTACAGAGGGAAAAATTCTGCTAACATCTCTGCAGATCCCACACATCCTGCGCACAAACCGTTTGGACTTTGAATTTCAGGTTGATGCTGCAGAGCGCTGTTTGCTAAAACCAGCTGCCACAGAGACAGTTTTTTCCCCACACTATAAATCTGATGAACACAATGATAACATTCAGCTTAATTAATCAGCCACTCTGCTGCAACACAAAATATGCATATTTCCACTATCACAACCTCCTTTTACTTTCATTTTTTATTTGATATTAAAAAACAAACACACACGTACATGCTGCTGCTTATACATTTATACCCAATGTCAGTAGGCTGTAAGCACTGCAACCAATGTCAAATTACTTGATTGTGCATGATGATGACCAATAAAGATGATTCTGACTGCAGAGGCTTAAGATGCAGATCAAATCCTATCATATTGTTAGACAAGAGGCTTTCTTCTTGAAGCTCTCTGGGCAAAATATATGTGTTCAGTATTTGTTTTTCTAATTTTCCTCTCATGAACTAACAATTTACATGCTAACAGAGTCTGAGATGGAGCTTTTTGCTGGGGCATCCACCTCTGAACAGATTTGCAGCTATCTTAAACTTTTCCACTTGTGAATAATCGTTAATTAGTGGTCTTTAAATAATTTTAAGAAACATTGTAACACTTTAAAAGGCACATATATCAGAGTACAATATGTCCTCGCAGGTTTATTAAAAATCTAATCAGATCTGCAATATTTCCTCGACACTAACAGAAAAGCTTATATTTGCTATAAAACAAAACACAGCAGTCATGTGGGTTTAATACCATAAAATCTGCTCTAAATCAACCAAAATGTTTTAAATTTATGTTCCAAGATTGTTTTTGGAATGTTTTGACACTTAGTCGACCTTTCCTCTATTTACAAAGACATCCATAATAATTTGTTGAAGAAATGAATCAAACGAGTGCTTTAACTCACTAGGCTGATAAGTTTCTTACAGATTTCTCATTTTTTGGACCCTGCTAGTCTGAAAATCTGTGTCACAAGTCCTTTGGTTCAAACTATACATGCATTCAGGAATTATCTGCATGTGTCGAATGTTTTCTTTAAAAAAACAAAAATACAAAAAGCTGTTGTTCTGTGATGTTTGCAGGAAAACGGTGAAGCCTTAACGGTCACTTTTTATCTGATGAAAAGCTTTGCTGCTGAGAGTATCGCTCAGAGAATAATTTTTTTTAAACATCTGCTGACCTTCTAGAAGTGACAATGTGCTGCTTTTATCTGTAAGTCAGATGGAACAAGCACTTTCTATGCACTCTGATGAATTATTGAGATGTCCTTTCCGAGTTTTCTCATCATAGATCATTGACTAATATGTCTCCACATTAACACGGTCAGTGTTTCAGTTTACTCATGAAATTCTTCTGCAGTTGTTTCCTACAGAGAGCAGGAAGCAGGTGATGATGCAAACAAAGTGTTTTTTTTATGTGTGATTATTATTATTTATTTTAATTGTAATTTTTGGTTTGCATTCAGAATAAAGAATGAGACGCCCTGTTGACTTGTGTTGAAACTTTAACTGCTTGACATGCATTTTAATAAAGATTTTTGTTTCAGGAAAAATGCAAAAATCACAATATATTATGGTGCATTATGGATTTGTTTGAGTTTATTCTTAAAAAAGTGAGAATTTTAACACAAAATTGGCTTCAGTTTGGTCAATTTTTCAGATTTCTGTAATAAATCTTCTGCTCGGAGTTGCCATGTCACACAGTTTAGATTCTGACCCGATTAAATATTCAGTAACTGCTTTCATGTTTCAGTTTCCCTGAAACTTGAATTTAAGGCTCTTTCAACCCGTCATATCCTCTTCACTGTAGATAGTTGTATCCCTCGGGACATTTATTGATCTGTCAGTGCCAGAACCTCCTTCTGGCCACACCTATGATTTTAATTTTTTTGTTGCCTCTTTTCGTTTTTTACGTATGAGGTATGACAGGTTAAAAAGAAAAGATAGGACTTTATGATGTATTACAAATGCTATATCCTGCTACTAATAAAATTAATTCAATATTAACCAGGTAATTATAATTCCGATGATAAAAAAATCGGAACTATTCTCGCCTAGAAACCAGTAGATACCTAGATACGAAAATTTTAATTTCCCTTTCTGAGCCCAGTTTGTGTTCTAACCTCCTGATACGAGTCTCTTAATTTATTCAAATATTTTATTCAGATCGCTCTCTGTTGCTGTTGAACAGGCTGATATTGACATGAAAGACAGACAACAACAACAGAACATTTTAATTTGGGGCGGGGGGGGTTCTTTCTCTTTATAGATAATGTGATTTATTACTGGGCATGATCAATGGTATCAAAAGTATTCACATCTATTACTCAAATAAAAGTATAGATAGTGGGGTTTAAAATACATCTGTAGAAGTCGTATTTAAGTATCAAGTCATAAGTATCAAGTTAACCTTTTACTGAAGTAAAAGTATAAAAGTCCCGGATATAAAACTACTTAAAGTATTAGAAGTAATCCCCCCGCACGACTCTGTTTATTTAACACAGTCTCCCTGTTTCTCTGTGAATCTGAATGCATCCCTTAATGTGTGAGATCACAGAAGCTGATTTTCTCTGTTTGTTGCTGTTCTCTCTTCATTTTTACCTGTTTGTGGCTTCTGCTGATATGAAGAAGCTTTATAATTAAAGAGATGAGGAGTTGGATTTGACGCTTCAGTAATTTCCAGTCCTTTTCCTTATTTTTTTCGTCTTGAAACGATCAAGATGCGAGCATGTGTTGGCTTGCTGAGGCCGTGGTGGTGGAGACAGCAGTGGTGGCAAGAAATCTAGGTGGGAGCTGCATCCCTATCAGGAACGCTATGATACACTAAAGACACCTTTTTTTTATCTTCACTGCGTCTGTACTGCATGATATGGAAAATAAATTACGAGGAGATGGGAGGAAAAGGTGTCTTTTGGATGACCTTGCAGGCTGCAGGATTTGATGTTTTCTCCCTGGTTGCTTAAAATTCTTGATATGCAAATGGGTGTCAGAGTAATCCCCTGTCATTCACTGGATGGCTGCCTGGCGGTCCGCACATCCTCTCCTCCAGCAGAAAGCACTACCAGCGGTCCATGAGAGAATGATGAAAAACGAAGAATTTGTTGCTTTAAATTCATATAATAATATTCCAGACAAGATAATCCCCTCTGCTCAAGTGATGCTGCTGCCAGATCTCTGTTGATAATAAGCAGAGGAATGAATCACGTTTCTTTAAGTGGACGGGTGGATCTGTTTGCATCTCTTGCCTGAGACAACATGGAACCAGGGTGTTTCAGTGAAGGTCACAAAGCAAGGCCAGTATAACAGTATGGGATGATATTTGGCTGGAAAATCACGAGTCCATCTGAAGCGCCTTACAAAACTATTATAAATTTTTTCATTTTGCCATGTTATAACACCAAACTTCAATTTATTTTACAGGAAGTTTATGTTACAGACCAACTCAAGGTTTGGCATGGTTGCCCCTCGTGGCGTAGCTGAACACGTCGGTACGGGGGACCCGGGAGTAAGAGAGCTGCAGAGAAGATGAAGTTTGGCATAATTATGAAGCTAAAAGAAAATTACAAACGGTTTTGAGAATATTTTACAAATGAAAATCTGAAAGTATGGTGTGGATTTGCATTAAGCCACCTTTACTCCAACACCCCTAACCACAACCCACTGCAACTGATTGCCTTAAGAAGTTACTTAATTAAATAGAAGTCCAGTTGTAAATAAATCACCGTATACACTCAGCTGTTTTGTGAAGGCCTCAGAAAAGTTCAACCTGCATCATGTAGCACCCAACAGAAAGGTCAGGGGGGAAGTTCTGGTTAAGTTTGTCTTCAGTCTTGATTATCTCCCAGAGCTCTATTCAATCGTTTTTCTGAACACAAAGACCACCTGCAGACCTACCAAAACATGGACATCCACCTAAACTGACAAGGAGTGCATTTATTTGGAGAAGCAGCGAAGAGGTCTGTATTACTACTCTGGAGGAGTCAGAGTCACCACAAATAATGGAGCAGATTTTAGTGGCTTTATATATAAAGATGTATTAGAAATGGTCAGATAAAGGAATTAGACTAAAACTGGGTATGATAGCAGCCAAGTGCCAAAGAAAACTTCTGTCTCTCACAGATGACTTAGAAATGTGTCTCATTGGTTTCCAATCTCCCAGTTTTTTCTCTTGAGGGGTTTGCGGCGCTATTCTTCTGCTTGGCCAGAACTCTCCGTTCCTTGGCCTTCCACAACAGGAATATTCAAATTACCTCCACTCTGGCATTATAATGGTTATTATTATTATCGAAAGTTTAATTTATTTGTGCTTGGCGGTATTGCATTTACATAGAGAGCATAAAGAGGTCCCTCCTTGCAAGCCGCTCCCTCATCGCTTTCTATTGCTGCGTTTCTTTACCAATTCCAAGCTATGAACTCTCATTCAGCTTTCAAACATTATTCAAGCTTCTAAATTACTTTGTTTTCCTTTAAGTGCTGTGAAACAAGCAACGGTTTTCTCAGAGGCCCTAGAATACCCCATCACAGCTTTAAAGGAAAACAGCAGGTTATGTTAAAAGATGTTTTCTGTGCCCGTGTGAGGATAAAGCTTCATGTACGCAGTGAGGAATGCCCGACCCCTCAGATCATTTTCCTCGTGCCCACTTTATCTCTTTATTCTGTCTCTTTCTCTCCGCATCCTCTTCAGTATCGCTCACTCGCCAGTTTCCTTGCTTTATTAACCAACAATCAGCACAGGTCAGATAATTTGCAAATAGAGGTTTGCTAAAAGCAAACCACTAATCCTTTACATTGTAAAAATAGTAGAATATTATTTATTCAATCACTACACATCAATTAAATTAACAACTTTTGCATTTTTGACACACTGGGGTCCAGGTATCCTTATCACACCAGTGACAGTATTCTCAAATTTTCTTAATTGTACTTTTTTTATTCCAGGTAACATACAGATTTCCCCTTCTAACCCAGCAACCAACACCATTCAGGGTCCCAATAACGTTCTGTATGGAGGTGCTCTGTACTACAACTGTTACAACCAAGATGCTGTTTGTCGATTCAACCTCACCACCAAAACTGTGACCAACGTAAAACTACCCAAAGGAACCAGGTTGGATATTGCTTTTAGATTAACAGGAATGATTCATGCTCTGGTTCTGTTTGACCCACAGCATCAGTACTGTCTCAGGGTTGTTAACCTTTTATTTTTAAATTGTTAGCATCTCATCTGCCTTCTGTATCTACTAGGTATAACTCAAAGAGTAATTTCTGCCACCTTGAGAACTGCTTCCTCTTCACCGACCTGGACATGATCACAGACGAGTCAGGCGTCTGGGTTGTCTACACCACCACACAGGCTTTAGGCAATCTGGTTCTGTCCAAGGTAGAGGAGACTGAGCCACCGAGCCTCAGTAAAACATGGACCACTTCAGTCTACAAGCGAAGTGTGTCCAACACATTCATGGCCTGTGGTGTCCTCTATGCAACACGATACATTGACACAAACATGGAGGAAGTGTTTTACTCTTTTGACACTACGACAGGGATGGAGAATTTCAAGGTTGGCATCTTTATAAACAAGGTGTCTCCTAACATTTACTCTTTGAACTACAGCCCGGTGGACCAGATGCTCTATGTATACAGTGATGCTAAGATGGTCTCCTACAAGGCTCTGTTTGGGTAGTCTCATATTTATTCTTGATAGGCATGACAATTAGAGTTGTCAATTTTTATCATCAGTTCATATCAGGTAATATCAGTATGGTTTCAATTAATGTTTAAACACCCTCCTTTTTCCAGTTTGGCTGAATTAAATAGAAAATAAAAAAAAAAAATTACTGAGCTTCAAATGTAGACTGGATTGTGATGAATGCACAAAATATATATTTTTTAAACTCATGAAAGTCAAAAGTTATACTAAATATTTGATACATTAGTTAAGGCGTCTTGGTAGTCCTTGGTAGATTGTCTTTAGTGGAATACTCTTCTTTCCTACCATCTTATAAATATTTGCAAAAGATTTGTTGCTGGAGATACTTCTATTGTGCTAGCTATTAATATTTTCAGAGAAATATGTAAACTCAACAATAATCTGCTCTCATTGCTGGTAAAGGGTAAAAATAAAAACAACAAAAGGTCTTGTGCGCTTAAACTGTGCCTTTTTCTAACTTTCTGCAACAGCTTGCTATACTGGAGTGCCATTGCAGGAAGAAAGAGCCCTGGAATACAGAACTGCTGCTTGTGTAAACCACATGGCAAAACGTTTTTGGTTATGTTCACAATGGTTAACAGTAAGAGTTCCATGGATGTTAAAACGTATTCAGTGGCGCCACCAGGGGGTGGCCAGTGTAAATTGTAGACAGCCACTCTTCCTGAGCTTCTATCGCACTTTTATTTGTATCTGCCAGTATCTACTTTCCTCTAGTAACTGTAAATTATTAAATGTACACCTTATTCTAAATATGATTACACAACACAAAATAATTGTTGTTCAACTCAAAATGTTAACTGTACTGCTATTGGTCTATGCACATTAGATCATTAGGAACATAAAAAATAAAAAAACATTAAAAACCAAAAGATGTTAGAAGGTGTTTACTTAAGTCTTTAAGATAGTTTTCTACAGGCAGATTTACTACAACAGTAGATTAAAATCTTGAAATCATGGCTTTTAGTTTAAGTGCCACCCCAAGAGTTTGAGTGGCTTTTCTTTTGATATGGAAGTATATCTTTTACTTAGAATTCTTGAGAACTTTTTCCATGTTTCTTTTATGAGGCCACCACAAGGTGGCTCCAATTACATTTGTTCAGGGGTCATTGAAAAACAGCATGTATGTAACTCCGTCCAAGTTGAATAACGAACACAAGGCATTCTTGATTTTTACTGGCATTTAATTTGCACAGGTTCAGTCAACGATACAGTGAGAACTGTACAAATAACATAAAATAATAAATTTTCATACAGTAAGACATTCTCATAGAGAATAAACAAACAATAAAGCAAAAGTTCCAATAACAAACTGTCACAAATCAGTAATTTGACCATTTTGTATAACATTTAAAGACATGACTAACAAACTAGATAGTTTTATCAAACATAAACATCTTCCTTTCATATAAACACATAACATGCAAATGGTTTACCTTACTGACCGCATTAACTTGAAGGGGTTGGTTAAAAAAAAAACCGCACAGCTTGCAGCATTGTCTTTCTTATAAAAGTGCTGAAATACTTCACTGCATGCACCACAGAAAAAATATTTACAGGTTGATGATAGGAACTTTCCTTTTCCTTTTCAAAATGTCCCCTACTGACGCTAAGGAGCTATAAGGAATCCCACAACCCTGTCATGAAATGACGTATAAGAACAGCCCACCTCCCGGAAATTGATGAAAATGTCCAGAGAGAAGAGAGCGCACACTTTAGTGTAGTTTGATTTCACAAGGCTGTTGGCCCAGATTATTCTACTTGAAATAGAGATTACTAAAACATTTTAAAATCTTCAAGCCTTATGAAAACTGACCATTACTTTACCTGCACTTGAGTTGTTTTCCCAGACACCTTTAAATTACATTAAAATGAAACATTATTAATGACCTGTGGTAGGCTACCACACAGGCATACTTTTTTCTTCTTCTGGAACCTACAAATTTGAATTAAACATTTGAATCAGTTGTTTTGAATGGTTAACACAATCAGTTACACTGCCTTAGTGTAAGAACATCCTGATATTTACTTATTTGTTGTGTGAGTGCAAAAACAATCCGAAATGAGATGCAGATACATTTAAAAATTAAGCTTTCTGTGACTTATTTGATATGATAGGAAGTCTCTGGAAAGGATTACTTTATACTTTCTATACTTGGGTTATGTTAGTCAAATATGTTTATTTATATCCTGCCAAACAAATAAATTTGTCTTGACTAAGTCAAAGGCTAGACTAAGGGTCAGATACATTTTCAATTTAAAGAGATATATAAAATATATATTTTATTTTATATATATATATATTATATAAAATAAAATGTGTCTTTACTTTGTGTAATTAGGCTGACTGAATGAGCCCTTTCTATATGGGAAATGAAGAAAGACAGTAGCCATGTTAAAAATTTTTAAAGCACACAGTTTGAAGCTAAAAGAAATCAATTTACATTAAAAACCTTGTACCACTGATGCCCTTCCGTTGTAGATATTGCAGAGAAAATTATGCTGCTTGATTTGGACAGTGTCCTTGAGTGACCTAAAATGTGCTTTTAAATATCATAATAATATCATAAAAACATACACAAGAACTGCTATAAAACACAATTTCAAAGGCTTTTATAATTATTTTGTCATAGTAAATCACAACGATGGGGCTAAAGAACCACATGTGGCTCTTGAGCCAGATGTTGCAAACCCCTGGGCTATCTTATGTGTAATTTAGCAATCTTATCTTAACTATAGGTTTGCTAAATTACACACAAAATTAATGAATGTATAAATGTGTCCTCTAAAACAACAGTTTGATCAAAACTACTGATCAACAAATTGAGCAGAACCCTGATCATAAAAGTAAACTATAACTCAGTCAGACAACTCTTTAGTAGCCAATATCGCATTCATTTTAATTTAGTGTCCAAGCTCCATCCTCACCACTCCATAGCCATGCTGCTAAACATGTCATGGATCGATTTACCTTTACATTCTTGAAGACGTCTTCTGCATATTAGCAGGTGAGAAGGTGCCTGACCTCAGAGCCCAAGATTGGAGCAGAGATGACAAAGGAGCTGAAGACAACCAAGCAGGAGGCTTTGCAGCTTAATTAGACCCTCCAAATTGTTTAGCTATGCTTGATGTAATCTGCAGAGTTGGAATGATGATGAGTAAAGCAGTGGCACAGCTCGCAGGTGAAGCCTCATTTAGGCTCAACAATATTTATACTTTTGACAGATTTAGATTTAAAGTAATCTTTTAATCTGACCAAAATCTTTATGACCGGAGGTAATATTAATGTTTTGCAGAGGTCAATCCAGAGTCCTGATTTAAATCAAATAAGGAATTTGTGGAGGAGGCTAAAGATTAGGGTGATGTCAAGGAGGCCTTCCAACGTCATATTTTGAAATTAACAAAATAAATTAATGTTTAAATATACCTGTGGAAGCATTTAAAAAGCGTGTCAATAGTTATGAAAACCATTTTACTGCTGTATTTTCTGTTTACTGACAAGAGTATAAATAAAATTTTTTTTTTTTTTAAATGATGAAAACATTTTCAACATTGCTCCTTCTACCCCGTTTTATTACATTTCATGATATACAGGTTTCCTTTTACACCAGAAACCTTTGGCTGGATAAAAATGACTCAATTTAAATTCAAGTATGAAACATGAGGCCAACTTTATGTTTTTTTTTTCCAGTTCTGAAAGGACTGCAACAAAGTTGTACAAATTCTTGTAAAGTAGTTTTACATATTTTTTATTTTTATTTTTTTAAAACATAAAAACCTATTTAAATAATTTTTTGCTAAACATTGTCTCTGACCAATGTGTGAATGAGGATGCCGTATAGAGATACAAAACAAAAAGATATTAGTACTTTTGGATGAAAAAAGAAAAAAATATAAAAACTTACAAGATTACAAATCAAACAGAATTTTGAGTGAAGGCAACTCTGGCACAATCGCCCCATCTTCAGGTTGCTTTTTAGAACAGCCATGGCAAAAAATAAATATTTAATAATACAGGCAGATCAGACTGTGTCCTGAGTGCACAAATGCACCCTGAGACCAGAGGTGGATTAGAAAAAAATAAATTAAAAAAAATCCACACACACTATGACCAGAATATTAGTATTATTAAATTGTAATAAAGTAAAAATAACAAAAAACACCAAAAAGGTCAACAGTTTCACGATGCATCAGGCATATATATATATATATATATATATATATATATACACACAAACAAACACCGGATCGGCGATACTGACCCCACATTTACTTGGTATCGGAGCAATTAAAAATTCCCGTATCGGCCCACCTCTACATGTACAGTGGGCTCTGGTAGTGAACTTATCAGACATGATGACATCAATCACAAGGTCTTATTTATTTTTTTCCTACTGAGTCCTTCCTGTTCTCACAAACCTGTACACTTTTTTTTTTTTTGCGACTCTCAGACATGTTCAAAGTATACAGTGAGAGCAGCAGAGCTACAATGAATGGCTAACACCAAAGCTAATCGACAGATTAAGAGACAGACACAAGTTACAGTTTTAAGAAGTTTATTGACGTGAGAATAGTTATGGAAGAGTATGGGATAGTGGCGGCTGGGAGCGCTGTGGTCTTGGTCTGTGAATAAGATAAGCGGAGAATGAGCAACGGCAACAGATACGCTGGAAATACAGAGAGGTGAGGCTTACTTACAGGAGATAAGTTGAACTAGGGAAGTGTTAGTCGGCCTGTGGTAATCAGTGGCAAGCTGTGGTGTGGTCCCAGGCTGGATGGGTGATTCTTCAGTGGAGGGTGTACAGGCCAGAGGTACGGTAGGATGCAAGCACTGAGAGAGAGAGGTACCTCAGGTCAACCGGAGCTCCAGGACGGCTCAAGGAATTCAGAACTTTCAGCAGAACGGAGTATAGATGATCGTGGAGAAACCAGACTGGATGACTGGAAGGAGGACTGGGTTTCAGGAGGAAGACGAGGAACATTGACTGATGGAACCAGGAAACAACGGAGAAACTAGGATCAGGTCAGAGATCAGCCCGGAGAGCAAATGCTCTGATGCCTTCCTTCAGTCTCTGGCCACCTTAAGTCTGCCTCCAATTAGGCTGATGATGAGAAACACCTGCTGCTGGCATCTGCCTGTTGCTCCCTGCTGGAGACAGGTAAGAACAACACACCACACCACAGCTGCCCTGAACCACAAACCTGATGTTTAAATTCATCCTTGGTCTAAAACCTTGCGGTCATTTAGCTCTGCAGAGCACGGGTAAGGAGCCATTCATTTGATGCAGCTGTGTTGGAGAGGAAATGCAGCTAAAAGTTGGACTACGGTATCTCTGGAGAACTGGAGTTGGGCACTCCTGCAGTAAAAGAACAAATAAGCATAAATCACACAGTACTGTGTTTGGCGCTAGTTTAATGGAATTCATGCTGTTAGGAGTGTAAAAATTATCTATCTTAATCTGTTACAAGTCTTAAAGAAATAGAAAATAACCGGTTTGTTTGAAAATTAGCTGATTATAGTGAAACAAACATTAAAGTTTAGTATTAGCTTGACATATAAGATATCACATAATGAGTCTAGACCTGAAAATTCTGAAATATTGAACTGCTTAACTGATACATCTTAGTACTTGATTTAATCGTTGTCCCTAAGTACATAGACACAATGTAAGCACATTTTGAAATAGTTTTATTAAGTCTTTTATACCAGGTCAGTATTTTCTGACTTCAGTCTGGATCGGTTTTGCACACTCGAATTGATGAAAATAAAATGCTTAGCATGAAAAAATGTATCTCTGCCAAAACTTTTCCATGATTAACACAAACCACAGAAACAAATATTACATTTAAATATCTGAGTCCAGCATTGAGGGTTTTTTAGGTGGTTTATTTTCTGCTTTCAGTTCAAATCAAACGCTTTCTGTTCCTCATAATTCCTATTATGAGGAAATACTCAAATACATATTAGTCACCCTTCCAATGCCCATGAGGCTTCCTTTGGCAACATAGTCACATCATCACAATAATAGAGACCGTATGAGCAGTTATACACAATGTGTAAAAGCAAAAAGTCCAAACTTCAACCAGCTATATGAAACAGTTTGCATGTTTTTTTCTTATTTTTCCTCTTCAGACACATTCAGAGCAGCTGCCCTGTACCTGCTGGAAAAAGGCATCTTCTCAGCATGATGCTGCCCCTGCTACGTATCACTGTTTGGATAGTGAATTCAGAATAATGTGTAGTGTTAAGTTTCTCCCACATACATTATTTTAGCATGCAAGCCAAAACGTTTAAATTATGTCAAGACCATCTTATTCTACATGTTTGCTCCTTCACGGCTGGTGGAAAACTTCAAACATGATTTTTCATTACTTTTCTTTTTCCAAAATTACTTTCTTCTCACCATTCTTTCATAAACGGCAGGTTTGTTGAGAACATGACTAAAGGTTTTCCTTTGAGAAGATTTTCCCACCTGAGGTATGGATCTCCTCAGCTCAGTCGATGATCATGTCTTTGTAGGTTTGAAGTTGAGCCAGACCCTTCCCATTTTCAGATGAGTGATTTACAGAGCTCTGTGAGATGTTCAAATTTTAGGATGTTGTTTTATAACCAAACCACTCTTTAAACCTCTCTGCAACTTTATTCCTGACATGCTGTGATGCTGTCTGTTCACTAATGTTAATCAACAAGTATTAAGTACTTCACAGAACAGCTGGATTTATACAAAGATTAGACTACTCACAGCAGTACTAATCAGGTGACGTTTGCAGGCAATTGTTTTCACCAGATATTATTTACGGACATCAGACTAAAGGGTCCTGAATGCAGATTTTTATTTATAATATTCATTCCACTTCATAGTTACGTGTTGCTGTTCCCATACGTACGTACATATTTATGTGTTGCTGTACATGTCATCAGGTTCCCATAAAGTAATTGTTAGTTTGTACTTGTAATGTGAAGAATGCAATAAAGGTTACGCCTGCATGATTACTTGATTACTGCAAGACTCTCTATATTTGTGCTCATCCATCAACAGTTCCTCATGCTTATGCTCTCTTAACTACTTACGGGAAAAAGAATTAGATATGACAAACACAAAAAAACTCCCTCTTTTAATGACTTGCATGCAAACATTAGTGGGAGTGTTCAGTGTCTTAGAAACTCCAGATGCACACAGATTATCTTGTTCAAACGTCAGTTTATCCAGTACGTTGATCCATCATGAAACTCTCTGCCATCATTCCACTGTGGGCTCTCCTCTCACTCACCCAGCAGGTAAGCAAAAACAAATATGAACACTTTTATCATTGTAAATCATAAACAGTAAACTAACGCTTCACTCTTCAGGCACCTCCACGCGAAAAGTGTTCCTGTGAGCTGAGTCTTGAAGAAAAGCCATTCCCTCATGACAAACTCCAAACAGTGGAAGGCAATGCAACAGACTGCAAAACCCATGTCACACCAGAGAAGGTAATCCAACTCTGTCCACCAGCATGTCTGCAGTCATTTTGGGTGCATTGCAATCATCTGTGTTTCTGCAGGCTCTGGAGCTGGAAAGTCTGCTGTTGGGACTGGAGAAACGTCTCACCCAGCTGCACAATGACATGACCATCCTGGAGAACGAGGATGATGGGGAGCTGTATGGAGTTCTCAGTCTGTTTGTTATAGAAAACGAAATGGTTGCGATCAGGCACCTGATGGACAAGCTCAACAGAACCACTCTGGAATACCAAGTCCTCACTGCTGACACCATTCAACAGGTAGAATCATGCAAATATATCTGGTTCCTTGTCAATCTGTAGAAACAGTCAAACTTCGTACAATCTCACTTTTCCCAACAGGACTTTTGTTAGGTTTCTCGAATGACATTCCATAAGGTTGGAGGTTAATTTTAGCTAATTGGCCACAACATTTTTATTTTAAAATATACCTGTTATATCAGGTTGTTCAAAATGTTATGTGTTCTACCAGGTGTCCCACAAATAGAAGCCTAAATGCTTCACAGATCCTCCACCTTACAGACTAGTGGCCATGATTCTAACTTCCACATACTCTTTCTTAGGTGTGGCATCAGTTTCCCGCATGTCAATGTGCACTTAACTAGTCTGCTGTATGAATGTGTAGCTTTTTGGTGATTGTATGACTGTAAAGTGCTTTGGGTGGTCAATATGACTTGAAAATTGTTGTATAACGTCAGTCAATTTACTATTTGTTTCACATCTGACCCGTCTTGAATGTTTGTTGCCAGTCTTACTGCCCAGACCACAAAGTTCATGGTATGCAACTAGGAGTATATTTAATAGGCTCCATGAATAAAACTTTGTGATGGCAGCACAGAATAAGTAATTTTACCTACATACCTTTTCAACAATCTGTCATAATGTAAAGATTGTCCCATGGTTGTTATGGTAAGTTGTTAACCAGATGCAGATCTGTAACAGAGAAGTCTTGACTTTTCTCAGCTCACTACTTGCTGTGTGGTGGCAAGATAACTGGAGTACTTATCAAGCCTTATAAATCTGATATATATCTTATATACGTAAATAATCACACATCTGTTAAAGCTATAGTTGGTAATCCTGTAGATATGTATTTATTTCTTTTTCTTATACATGCATATGTATTTTATGTATATTCTCTTTTTTATTTTCCTTATTCATGCGGTTTCATCAAGAAATGTATATATTGTATTTTATTTTTCGTTTTCGTTAGACATGCTTTTTCGTCAAGAAATGCATAACAAATTATAGTTTTGCCTTTTATTAACAAGCCTTTGTTCATTTTACATTTTCTCATATCCTCTTTTTACTTTATCATATGTATTTCTGCTTCATTATGCAAACAAGGAGGGTGCGGTCTTAAAGGGACAACTTCTCCCAACTGCTGCTAATGCTGCTGCCAATAATGGCTGCCGCTACCGACTGCTGTCACGGTGGCTACTCAGGTTATCAGTGAGCTGAAGCATTTAGCAACTTGATTTGAAAACAACGTTGTATTGTGTGGTGTAGAGTGGTTCAGGGAGCAAGAGACATCATTTTCACTCATGGATTGGCCACGACAGAGTCCAGACCTTAACCCTATTGATAATCTTTGGAATGTGGTGAAGAAGGATTTGCGCAGCGGACAGACTTTCATCATCAATGCAAGATCTTGGTGAAAAAATAATGCTACACTGGGTGGAAATAAATCTTGTGAAATTGCAGAAGCTTATTGAAACAATGCCACAGCAAATGAGTGCCATAATCAAAGCTCAAGGCGGTCCAACGAAATATTTATCTGTGACTTTTTTTGGTGCCGACTTTTTATTTAGGCAGACAGTGTGTGTGTGTGTGTGTATGTGTGTGTGTGTGTGTGTGTGTGTGTGCGTGCGTGCGTGCGTGCGTGCGTGCGTGCGTGCGTGCGTGCGTGCGTGCGTGCTTGCATGCACGCTTATGTAAGTTGTACACTAATATAAAAATCTGGGACAATACTGATATCAGATGTCCGATATAAATATTACTGTTGTGCTGTATAACCATCATCTGCCAATATTGATATCATATATCTTTCCCTACCCTCTCAACATTGAAAAAAAAACATCCTCATAGCTGACATATCTTCTCTACTTCAAACACTTTGCACTGCCTCACTATCACTCTTCAATGGCCAGACAAATACCACATTGCCAACCAACTGCCATCCTCTTTCAAAAGCATAAGATAGAGTTTTCAGTTGTTTATATCAAAATATAAGTTAAAATGATTAACACTGTTATTGTGTCCAACATCTCTGTCAGCTGGAGGACTTGAAATTTGAAATGATCAAACTGGAGAAATTTGACACGATGAAGGTGGTAATGGGACGAAGAGTCAACAGGCACCTGGAGAGTGCCCTGGAAACATGCATGAGTGGTGTTAATAGCACTGTCGCACCCACCCAGGAACTATATGGTAACAAAACTAAGATTGCATGTTCCACAAAGCAGATTTGATTTCCCAAAAACATACAGTTATAGCTGAGCAGTTTTGTGTTTTGTTTCAATACACTTTTTTTATTTAGGTACGTGTGAACGAGGTCCGCTCCGGAATATCACTGGGCCTGTTATCAACACACAAGGAGAGTTCTCTGGAAGTTATGCTTATGGGGCTTGGGGTCGAGATCCCAAACCAGAGGCGGGAAAGGAGAGATGGTACTGGATGGTACCATTGACCACTAGCCAGTACGGCCACTATGTCCGTTTCTACTCCAGTCTTAACGCTCTCATCATCGGGGTGAGCAATCCAGGTAAGAATGGAATGCTGTGTTTTACTGTCTAAGTCTAAAGGTATGTTCACACCAAATGCGAATAAGGTGAAAGGAGGGAGTGATTTACATGTCAGTGTCCTCACCAGGATTTTTTTTTCACCGTAACGGTGGAAGGCTGGCGACGGCGGGGGTCAGAATCAGAGTACTTTATTTGGCACCTCGGCGAAATTTCTCTTTGGCCACTTCGGTTCACATTACACATAATGAAGGCAAAAACTGACAAACAAACAGGCTATGAACAAATGGTTACAGTCTTTTTTTATCATTCAGGAGAGTCACAGATAGCAGATAATGAGGTTGTACAGTGTTTATTGAACAATGATAATTTGAGTCTTTGTTTACAGCAATATGCATTTAGATATTCGGAAATAATGGTGTGCAAGTAGGCAGTAACATTAAGGTGATTGTAATGTATGGCAGGCTAGTAAGAGTGGGGTGATTTTAAAGCACTGGACCGCAGTCTGCGCATCCGAGGGAGCATGCATGTGTGTGTCAGGAGGCTGCTGTGTCATTCTGCTTCTTCTCTGAATTCCTTTCCACATGGAGCGTCACAGCAGCTCAAAGGGGGCTGTTCGTCAAGCTAATAACAGCTAGCTTCAGATCATGTGGTTCAGAAAGTTTATAGCTGCGCTGATACATGTTCAAGAGCTTTACTGACTTTTCTATGTTGCTCTCAAACTTTGTGTCGTACTGTTTCATGTCGTTTGGACCAATAGGCTTTTTTAAAATGGCTAATAGAGCAAAGCAAAACTGCAAACAGAGCAGTAAAGGTGCAAATGGAATGAAGTAAAACTGCGAATAGAGTGAAGCAAAATGTAGCTCGAGTTCAACAATCTGAACCTCTCTGTCGATTCACGTCGCATTGAGGAAGCTCCTTGTCCATTTATTTAAGCGTGAAAATGTTTTTTATATGTGACATATTTAGACAGTACAATTGGGCTATGTGACTATTGAACAATAATGGATTTACTGATTGAAGGCGCCAATAGTTTGTGTCCTGAGGGTGATCCATCCTCCGACATGGGGCAGTAGCTCCTACTGAGTCCTGGAAAGTTGGAAGTACTGCTGGAAGCAACCATCATCCAGACTCAGCTCCAGGTGGTGGTACTCGCCGAACCGGATGCATCTCTGGAAGATCTGGTGGACTCAGTTGTGCTGACTCCCTTGTTTGACTTTCCACCTTACATGCTTAACAGTGTCTTGCTCAGTAAAATCCATCTTCACCATGGTGAGTTGAACAAACAGAAGGACCTGGCACGAGGATAGGAGCTCCTTCTATTTGGTGACGTGATGAAGCGAGCTGCAGGAAAACTGGCTGCACTGTCAACGCAAATTTTCGAGAGAGTGGCAGAATGTCAACCACCCAATGGCAAGCAATCAATGCATAAAATATGCCTTAATCGCATTTGGTGTGAAATTTATTGAACATTAATAGATGCAAAGTTCACTCATGTGGACCATAAATGGTCCAAAAACAACAACGAGTCGATGCTGCATCAGGCAATGAACAATCTAAAAGAACAAAAAAAAAAAAGTTTTGTTTTTACTAATGCTGTAACAGTTTGAGAAAAGAACCAAATTTGCCAAGATTAGACCTGATATATGTCTGTCTAAAGCCCTTTTCTGATGGGATTAGTTTTACCAAGGGAAAACATACGAGTTCTAATGATACAGAGATTGTCTGTGTTGTTAATTACATGCAAATCGGTCATGTCAGTAATTTGCAAGTAAAAATTTCTCTGCAAATTGCCTACTATATTTTCTGAACTCTGAAGTCCTGTGTTAATACTAGAACAATGTGAAGAGGCATCTCTGCGATTTGGACAGAAATGGGTATACCTTTATAGCACTGGCATAAAAGGTTGCATCCTCAAGGAGCACCAGCGCAAGTATGAATAACATTGTGATTTTGTCTAATATGTAAGTGTAATATGGGAAAGTGACGGACACAACTATACATGAGAACCCAGGTCATTAGCAGGACTACATACCGATGAGGTTATTCAATCATTTGATTCAGATATGTTGGACCAAGGGACACATCTTAAAGTTCCAGGATACTGGACCTCTAAGACTGGAATTGAACCACCCTTGCTCTAGGGAGTCTAAATTGGTTTATTAACCTGTCATCATCATGAGGAAGTCTTGGTGATCCGGGTAACCACGTTCCCTCCTAATCTTCTTTGAAAGGTATTCCAGTTGTGCTACATCCACTGCGCTCAAGTGTCAACACAGTATTTACATGTTTACAGCAATCAGTGTGATGGCCTGTATCTGTTAATCTGTGGAACACATCACAGTGTTAATCATGCAGTCTTTTTTCATTCAGGTTGCTTAGACCACCAGGTGGCATTCTTAACCCATGCTGAAGAATTTTATTCTACTTTTTTTGTTGTTTTATTTGTTTGTTTGTTTTTTTAATCTAGAACTAACCAATTCTGAAGATGAAATATCTGCTTTAGGTATGATTCCAAGAGGTTTAAGTGGTTGGTACAAGAATTAGGAACTGAAAGAGTCTACACATGGAGCACTGATTATTTGAATTGTATCTAATCTGGAAATCTTACCTGCTTCTAAGCAAGTTAATCTTGCTAAATCAAGTTCATGATGGAGAGAGACCCAAGTGGAAGTTAACACCCTGGTCAAATACTGGATTTCTTCCTCTATGTCGAGTATGATTTGCAACTAGGGGTTTACAAAGAGCAAACCTATAATAGTAGAATGTTCTTTACACAATCACAAGACAACATCAATTAAATGATCAGGTTCTTAATTTTTTAATAATACCTAGACCTCAATTACACTGAGGTCCGGGTATTATTATCACATCAGTAACAGTATTCTCACATTTTCTTAATTGTACCTTTTTCTACCAGGTAACATCCAGATTTCTCCTTCTAACCCAACAACCAACACCATTCAGGGTCCCAATAATGTTCTGTATGGAGGTGCTCTGTACTACAACTGTTACAACCAAGATGCTGTTTGTCGATTCAACCTCACCACCAAAACTGTGACCAACGTAAAACTACCCAAAGGAACCAGGTTGGATATTGCTTTTAGGTTAACAGGAATGATTCATGCTCTGGTTCTGTTTGAACCACAGCAACAGTACTGTCTCAGGGTTGGTAACCTTTTATTTTTAAATTGTTAGCATCACATCTGCCTTCTGTATCTACTAGGTATAACTCAAAGAGTAATTTCTGCCACCTTGAGACCTGCTTCCTTCTCACCGACCTGGACCTGATCACCGACGAGTCAGGCGTCTGGGTGGTCTACACCACCACACAGGCTTTAGGCAATCTGGTTCTGTCCAAGGTAGAGGAGACTGAGCCGCCGAGCCTCGGTAAAACATGGACCACTTCGGTCTACAAGCGAAGTGTGTCCAACACCTTCATGGCCTGCGGTGTCCTCTATGCAACACGATACATCAACACAAACATGGAGGAAGTGTTTTACTCTTTTGACACTACGACAGGGATGGAGAACTTCAAGGTTGGCATCTTCATAAACAAGGTGTCTCCAAACATTTATTCCTTGAACTACAGCCCGGTGGACCAGATGCTCTATGTATACAGTGATGCTAAGATGGTCTCCTACAAGGCTCTGTTTGGGTACTCTGATCTTTATTCTTCACAGGAGTGACAATTAGAGATGCCCATTTTTATAATCAGTTAATATCAGATAATATCAGTATGGTTTCAATTAATGTTCAAACGTTCTTCTTTTTCCAGTTAATCAATCTAAATTTACCTTACCTTTCTGTTCTGTTCTTATTTTTGTTTAGCAAGTAGTATATAAAAAAAAGCAGCTTAATACAACAACTTTCCTTTGAAATACAGCATGTGCACATCCACTTAAACATGGATTTAGTGTTACTATTGTAACATGGCTACAGATGATGTCAAAGTTGATTGTGGAAATTCAAAAATCAAATTACTGAGCTTCAAATGTACACTGGATTGTGATGAATAAACAAAATCGTTTTTGTTCCTCCTTGTTCATGATAGTCAAAAGTTATTAGCATTTGATACATCAATTAACCACAAGGCGTCTTGGTAGTCCTTGGTAGTATGTAATTTATGGAAGACTCTCCTTTCCTACCATCTTATGAACATTTGTAAAAGATTTGTTGCTGGAGGAACCTCTGCTGTGCTGGGTGTTATTCACTATTACCATTAAAATATGCTAACTCACAACAATAATCTGCCGTCCTTGTTGGTAAACATGTTATGTTCGTTTAAATGGTGCCTTGTCTAACTTCCTGTAACAGCTTTCTGTGCTGCAGCGCCACTGCAAGAAGAACAAGCACTGGAATAGAGAACTGCTGGTTAAAATAATGCAATGTTTGCTGCTGCTTGTGTAATACCACAGGCTAAAAAGTTCAGAAACAATTTTTTAAATTTTGGGTCCACAGCGGTTAACCGTATGAATTACACTGCCTGGAAAAACAAGTCACATAGTAATATTTTGTTAGACCGCCTTTAGCTTTGATCACGGCACGCATTTGCCGTGGTGTTGTTTCAATAAGCTTCTGCAATGTCACAAGATTTATTCCCACCCAGTGTTGCATCAATTTATCACCAAGAGCTTGCATTGATGATGGTAGAGTCTGTCCGCTGTGCAAGGCCTTCTCTAGCATATCCCAAAGATTCTCAGTGGGGTTAAGGTCTGGACTCTGCCGTGGCCAGTCCATGTGTGAGAATTATGTCTCTTACTCCCTGAAACACTCTTTCACAATTTGAGCCCAATGAATGCTGCCATTATCATTTTGGAATACGAACGCACCATCAGGGAAGAAAAAAAAAATCAATTGATGGAATAACCTGGTCATTCAGTATATTCAGGTAGTCAGGCAACCTCACTTTTTGAGCACATACTTGTCCCGAACAGAGTCAGAGGACTCAGTATTCAGCCAGACAAGTTGCTAATGTTTTAGACAGTTTGTTAATAAAGGCAGGAAATAATTGGAACTAGACAGACTGGCAGAATGACTAGAAGGATGATCAGAATTTGAATTTCAGAAACCAGTCCAATGTCAAACCAGGTGATATGATGAGCAGAATCCAGCGCAGAGTTGGGGGAACAGATTCAAGGTCGGAAACGGGCGGGCTTAATAAACAGAACAGGGTCAGGCAAGCTCAGAAAATCCAGAAACAGAACCCGGTCAGACAAAACAGGCAATAGGTAATACAGGGAACAGGCTGGCTCAGAAAATCTGGAGGCTAAATTGGGTCAGATAAACAGGTCATCAAGAAACAGAATGCAGGACTAGACTCACCAATTGGCTCGAAATAATCTGGCAGGGAACGGAGGAGTGAGGCAGATATAAATAGGGGAGTGAGTAGGAAGGGTGGTGGTTAGAGACGGACTGGACTGATCGGTTGGAGACTGGTGATTGAAAGGTGAACAGATCTGACTGGTTAGTGACTGGAGACAGGGAAGTGACAGACAAACTGATAGGATGGTGGCTGGTGGATGCGATATGAACTGAGCTGACTGATTAATGGCTGATGACTGAGAACAGAACAGGACTGGCTGGTGACTGAGGTGTGAAGTGAGTTGCCTGATGCTGGCAGGTGAACAGAAAAATAAAGAGAGGTGCAAAACAGAACCAAAACACTACCCAAACTACAACAGAAGACAAACCAAAACATAGGTCTGTTCTTCGTACGTCGCTAACTCAGTTAGCTGGATTTGATTGTTGATGATTTGGCATGATCTTTGATCGTTTGGTTCTTCAAATCTCATCCTGGACTTGCTGTCATAGCAACATGTGCGCAAACTTAAGCCTGCTCGCAAGCAGGCTTATTTCATGTAAACAGGATTAGATCGCAGCTTTATAAGCGGAGGAGGTCTGTCCAACCAGTGTACTTACCCTACCTAGTGGCAGAGGACGGGACAGAATTGTGGAACACCATTTTTTAATGTTTAATAAAAGACGAAACAAATAATGTTTAGTTCCTGTCGTTTTATTTAAGCAATTCTTTATAAAGAAAAGACAGCCAGTCATCTTTTGCCTGCAATAAGAGATAGTTATGTAAAGTCAGCAACACTACTGTTAAATGGTGTATTAGAACTTACTATATATATATATATATATATATATATATATATATATATATATATATATATATATATATATTCAAAATCAATACTCCTTTTACCTTTTTTGAAAAAAAAACATCAAAACAATTAAAATATTTTTTAATTATTTTAATTGTTTAATTAAACTTGTGAATGACAATGCCACATAGACATACAGTATAGTAAAATATATTAGCAGTTCTTTTTGTCTATATGACAGGATGAGAAAAGCCAAATACAAAAGCTCACAGGATTGCAAATCAATTTGAATTTAATTAATTTTAAATAATTTTTGAATTCATTAATGAAACTTTAGCACAATGGCCCCATCTTCAGGTTACATCTGGTTGCTTTTTAGGATGACAGCAGATACTACAGATAATACGGGCAGATCAAATTTTATTAGACTGAAAAGCTATTACACACAACAAAGAAAAAAGAATGCATAAGTTTGCAGCAGAAATATATCTCATCCATTTCACTGTCCATCCATCTTCTATTTCACTGTTTCACTGTTGTGAGAGGATGTAAAAAGTCATTATCCACAGGATTCACCCTTTTTACATTGGTCATACTCCCAACACATTGTTTGGCAAAATCTCTTACAATACAGATTAAGAAACGTTCACTAATATTGTTGCAGGATTACTGATTGGCAACATGACAGGTGGTCACACATTATGGATTGATCAACAATGTGACATGGTCATGATTGTTGTTTAGTTGACATCATTGATATAACAACATTGTTACCTAACTATAGTTGCTCAGCCAACATTGTTGATTAACTAATATTGCTTTTGGCTAAAGTTGTTGATTAGCCAATGTTGCAGGTATTACACCAGAATAGGGCTGGGTTAATTAAAGCTTTAGTATATTTCTGTTGTGCAACAACAGCATTGCTGAAAATAAATGATTAATACAATCAAAAGTAGACTTGATAGGCTAGAAGATATCCATCATTATACATGTAGAGCTGCTTGTTGATGGGGTTGTAGCTCAGACTAGCCACTCCTTTAGCTACCTTTTCCAGTGGCAGCACAAGTGAGTTGTCCTCTTTACCCGTGGCCGTGTCAAACGCATAGAACACTTCATCTTTGTAATCGTCCACATAACGAGTGGCGTACATCACGCCACACGACATGAAAGCATTGCTCACAGCCTTCTTGAAAAGCCTCGTCTCCCAGGTCTGTGTAACATTGAGAGTCTCAGCTTCGCTGTCCCAAACCAACCGGCTCACCACCAGATTACCGTGGTTGCCAACGGTGGCGTAGAGCGCCCACAGTCCGTTCTCATCGGCCTCCACATCTATGTCACTATGTGTGCGGCAGTCATAGTAGCAGTATGGAAACTTGTTGTTGAAGCCCACACCAGTGCCAGGAAGGGTCACCCTTTTGACAGTATTGGTCTTCAGGTCATAACGGCAGATGTCAGCGGAGCGGAAGCAGTGATAGTACAGAGCTTCACCGTACAGGACGCCGCTTGGACCCTCAATGGTGTTAGCATGAGTGTAGGATGGAGCAAAGGTATAGTCCTTATGCTGGACAGATGCCATGAAGTCTTCATAGGTTTGGTAAACACGGACAGTGTTACCCCAGATGTGGCCATTGACTAGAGGTTGGACCCAGTAGCTGTCCTTCTCTCCCTCTGAGTCCATCTGTGCCTGTCTGCCCCATGATCCAGAAATGTAGTTCTTACCATGGGGAGCGATTTTGGTTGTAACAGGTTCACTGATGTTGGTAATCAGACCCTTAAAGCAGTATCTGTGCTGGCCTGAAAACAAAGGTGACAATGATTTTGAAGATCTGATAAAGAATCCCTAAAAAGATATTCTGATTCTCCTACCCAACACAAATGTGTCTCTTGCTCAAACAATTGAAGTCTGGTAGGTCAGACTTAAAAAATGGGTGGATGGTATACTTATTGTTTACAATGAAAATGCTGCTACATGATCAGTCAAAACCATTTACCTCTAAAGTCTTTGGGGATTGTCTTGCAGGACTCCACACTGTTCTTCAGGTAGCGCAGATTTTCTTTCACGGACTTTATGTTAACAGTGTCGGAGATTTGCATCCTTTCTACGTCTTCACGCAGTTTACCCACCTAGCAGACAAATGTTCACACATCCCCTCAGAAAAGAAACAAATGTTTGTGATAGTGAATATTTTTTAGCACTTTGTGGTACCTCTTTTGATAGTTTCTGCGTCTGTGTGTTGTCCAGCTGGGTGTGGATTGCAATTAGGTCGCTCTCCAGCTGGCTGAGCTCTTGGCCCAGCTGGCGCAGGGACAGAGCGGTGTACAGGCCCTGGTGGTGTAGGTACTGAAAGGGCTGAAGTCGAGCTGTCACATTTGCAACTTGAGCATCAATCTGCGGAAGACTGTTGGTGGACAGCAATACCTGAAGAGGAACAGAAAAAGAAATTCTGAAGGGGTTTAACTGGTCAGAAACAGAGACAAGCACATCCAGTCCCTCCAAATATGTATGTATCATATTTTTCGGACTATAAGTCAAGCCTTTTTTCATGGTTTGGCCAATCCTGCGATTTATATATCAAATTTAAATGGTAATTCATATTAACCAGTATTAACCAAGGAGTAAACATCACTGTCTATAGCCACACGAGGGCTCGCTAGGCTTGTGAAAATTATCCTGGTCCTGTACCACTTAAAAAATAATTGAAACATTAACTTATAGACAACAAAGACTGAATACATGTTTGTATGTTGTTTTGGTGTTTCAGTATGCATTCCCGCAAGGGAGCGTTGCGTGGTGCAGCTCAAAAGGCCCAGACCGCGACAGAATCCTGTTGTTGGGCTGTTTGTTAAACTAATAACAGCTATTTCTTTGAACATGTTTGAGGGCACTACCGATGGTGTTGGGGGGGGGGGGGCTACCTGGTGCCTGCAGGAGCCATGTTGGTGACCCCTGGCCTAGCGACACAAATGAACCATCTGCTGATGAATGGTATCTCCAATGAATAGCTCACAAAGGGTATAACATTAATGAAAGACCTCCAGAAGGGGACAACCCCAACCAACTATCGGCCAATAACTTGTCTCTCCAGAGGAGCCAAATACCAGTTGCTTTTTGAGAGAAGAGTCGCCCTAGACCAGGGGTCGGCAACCTTTACCATTCAAAGAGCCATTTGGACCCGTTTCACACAGTAGAGAAAACACTGGGAACCATAAAACCCTTTTGAAATTTTAAATTAAACAAACACTGCATATAACACATTTTTTTGCGACACAATGGACCAGGAGCAGAACCAACGCATCTTTGCCTCTTTTTTTTTTTTTTTTTTTTTTTTTTGAAGTACAAAACTTCTATTGTTTTATGGAAGTCATCAAATCTGCTAATGTCAGAGTTTTTATTTTGAATAAAGCTTGGTGCGAGTAAACACACGTCATGGTTGGATTATTTGATTTTCATCCCATATAAACGGTAATTTCGGAACACTTTTCTTTTAATCCGTACACATTTCAATCACATCCGGGAAAGTTACGCACGTAAACGAGCTCCTGTCATTAACCAGCTAACAAGCTAACAGCTGCATTAGACGAGCTATCAGACGTTCAGGCGGCACCAGAAGCAGGACTCCGCTCACAGCCTCGAGCCAAGCGCAGTTCGCTTTTCCCCACTTTGAAAATGAACAAACGTCAGAGATAGAAACGACTCTTACCCTGCTGTTTAGCTCTCTTCACCCTCATCAATGACTCCATGTTATTTTAGGTCCCGTGTCACCGTGGTCCCCTTGTCATTTGTAGAATTTACTACAAAAAAACAGCATCTGAAAATGCCGCCTTCTCTGCGCTCACTGTGTATAATTCGCTCTGCAGCCACCCAGCAAGCATTAATTCTTCTTCTTGAGTTTATTGGCAGTTGGCAAGCATTTTTTTAAGTGCGCATTACTGCCACCAACTGGTGAGGAGTGTTCGTCAGCCAGCATTGACGACTGCCTGCATGAGGACACTAACCTGACAACAGCCAAATGCATGTCTCGCTCCGCCTAGCTCCACTCACATACATCGGGACATCGCCCGTACAGAGTGATTTCTCCAACCAATTTTATGGTCTGGCCAATCAGGACGCAGGGCTGGCATTTGATAGATGTGACGTAGTGGAGACGCGACCATGACGTGAGACTGTTTTGATAGCAATGGCGGCTCGTCGAGGAAGCAAGCGTTAACATTGATGCTGCTATTTCTTCAGTGTTGTCCAATCTACCTAATATTGTTTCATTAAAAGAACATCAGAGAACAGCTCTGAAGGCTTTTGTTGGTGGAAACCATGTTTTCGCTCTTCTCCTGACCGGATTTGTCAAGTTTTGTTTTCCGGGGCGCGCCACGGAGCGGTTAGCGGTTAGCGCGAACCATATTAGGAGGCCTTTAGTCCTTAACGCGGTCGGCCCGGGATCGACTCCGACCCGCGGCGCTTTGCCGCCTGTCTTCCCCCCTCTTCCTGTCAGCTCACTGTCAATAAAACGCGTGCCACTAGAGCCGCAAACACATACATTTTCTTTTTTCCTGCGTCACTCTCATCAGCGTCACGGGTTAGCTTCGGTGTGAGTGGTTGAAATAGCACGTCGATAAAGATGACAGACAAGTGGCTTATCCAATCATATGCAAGAAGTTTTGATAAGGCCCAGCCTTCAATAAAGGCAATTCCTATGGCGGTGTCCCAGATGTATGTGAGTGGAGCTAGGCGGAGCGAGACATGCATCTGGCTGTTGTCAGGTTATGAGGACACAGCTCTGTGACATAATTGTTTTCAACAGCTGAGCCGCATCAGATGCATCAAAGAGCCGCATGCGGCTCCGGAGCCGCAGGTTGCCGACCCCTGCCCTAGACTAATCCACACAGAGAGGATAAAATGTCATCTCAGATAAAAAGTCAAAGAAATTGTGTTTAAACATCCAATTTTTTTTTTATTCTGCACATGTTCAGTGAGCTGCATGTGAATAAAAGACTGCATGGGGAAAGAATGATTCCTCCTGAATATTGAAATGTACAGCAAATCATCCTTCATTGAAAATAATTCGCTAAACAAAATAATTTGACGCAATCAAAGTAAAATGTAAAAAAATATTTCAATTGCATGTTCTATAACTTCTGCAGTAATTGGCTTTATTGTTTACTGTAATGTTTAATGCATAAACCAAAATGAATGAATGCAATATTATAAATCTTAAATATTACCTATATTGAATTTGTTAGATTTTTTTTTAAAACTAGAGTAACACAAGATCTTTGCCTGAAATCCAATTTATTTAAAGGAAAGTAACAATCACGGGTGCTTCCGTTCCTACCTGTTCCTGCAGGCTCTTCAGAGAACCCTCGCAGGTTTGAACTTGCAGCAGCACAGTCTCGTACTTTAGTGTCGGAAAGGACCACATGGTGGAGTTCACTTCACAGTGACAGGAGTCGTCCTTTTTCTGGCCGAGCACACGTTGAGCATGGCCGTCTTTCTGCTGTTACACACAAAAACGCTGCCGTATGTAATACACCGATAAGGGATACTCAATTCACAACACTGCTAAGAAGATGCTTTCACAAAATAAGAAAATGAACATTAAGAATCCATCCATCCATCCATTTTCTAAACCGCTTAGTCCCTCATGGGGTCGCGGGAGTTGCTGGTGCCTATCTCCAGCGTTCACCAGGCTTTCACAAAATAAGAAAATGAACATTAAGAATGAATTTAAAATACAGCTTACTATGGATGTAAACAGAAGAAGGAGAAACAGCAGCATCTTCACACCAGGAGACCTCAATGCCAAATACTTCCAACTTCTCTTTTTTCTCTGAAATACGACAAACAAACCCTCTGATGATTTACAAATCTGTCCCTGCAGAGAATTGAAAACTTTCACATCCACGTGAAACCCCACTAGGGATGGGAAACCAGAGTTTCACAACAAATGTGGTTGACTCAAGAGTCCTCCATTCCCCTTTTCTTTACGCAAGATTTATTGTTTCATGCGTCAGGTACATCCTGTTGTTTTGCCCTGAAAAAGAACCTTTCCTCCATCTCAGCTCCTCACCAACATGTCAATGAACCAGCATCACTAAGCTAAAGAGACTGAAGACTGCATCCATGCAGCATTTCAAAACGTTCAGCTCTTCAAACAGATTTGTTTCAAACAAATGTTTGAAGCACATCAAGCTTTGTTATTCTACAGCTGCATTGTATAATTTTGCTAAATAAAGTTGCTATTTGTGCACAATATGAAAGTTCTTTACAGTCCAGACTTCAGTACGGTAGCTCGAAGGTGACATCTGCCTTCTATGCAGATAACAAAATAATATCATTTTTACAAGTTCCCTCCCACATAAACCACACAAAATCCTAATATATAGATGTTACAAGAAACGAAAATGAAGGAAATCCACCAGAAAAGCAAACTACCAACATAGGACAAGAGCAATGTATAAGAAAAATATCCAAAAATGATCAATGTAATAACAATTAAGGGCATACTACTATCATATAGTTTTTTTTTTTCTAGCAGTTGATCATCATTAAACTGCATTTTTCATTGCATATTTTAAAGTTCTGTATTAGTAATGACAACACAAAATCTTCCTCTGCATCTTATTCTCTCATGCCAACTACCTTCATGTCCTCTTTCAAATAAAAAATGTAAATGTGTACTATTCTGCAAACTACCAACAACATAACACTTTAGATTTCCTTTTCTTATGTACGATGAATTTATTTTTTTACTTCAGCCTCCGATCCCAAACCCCAGGCTGAGCAACTATAGTTAGGTAACAATGTTGTTATATCAATGATGTCAACTAAACAACAATCATGACCATGTCACATTGTTGATCAATCCATAATGTGTGACCACCTGTCATGTTGCCAATCTGTAATCCTGCAACAATATTAGCGAACGTTTCTTAATCTGTATTGTAAGAGATTTTGCCAAACAATGTGTTGGGAGTATGGCCAATGTAAAAAGGGTGAATCCTGTGGATAACGACTTTTTACTTCCTCTCACAACAGTGAAACAGTGAAATAGAAGATGGATGGACAGTGAAATGGATGAGATAGATTTCTACTGCAAACTTATGCATTCATTTTCTTTTTTTCTTTGTTGTGTGTAATAGCTTTTCAGTCTAATAAAATCCAATCTGCCCGTATTATCTGTAGTATCTGCTGTCATCCTAAAAAGCAACCAGATGTAACCTGAAGATGGGGTCATTGTGCTAAAGTTTCATTAATTAATTCAAAAGATTATAGACTGATATGTTTGCAGCAGTAGCAAATAGAAACTAATGCCATGATTAGAATTTTTTTCTGTAGCAGAGAAAGAAAATCAAAACACATTTCCTATTGAGGAAGAGGTATAGCTTTCTCTTAAATTTGAAAATATTTAAAATTTGCATGTGCCATCAAACAGTGCTCTAAATTAACCCAAAACTCTTTATGAGAATTCCAGGCACGAAGTATTACGATAAGTATTCAATGGTTTATAGCTCATTTTGTTGAAATCAATAAAATCATGAGAAATATATTGTTGTCAGCTTGTGTTGCTCATGGAATCTAGCCTGGTCTCTGACTGTAACAATTAGTTTCACTTTCAGACACCTGGACTGAACTCAGCATTAATCTGTGGTGCATGCCAGGACTTAAACCCAGCACCTTCTTGCTGCAAGGCAACAGTGCTACCAACTGTGCCACTCTGCAGCTCCCACCGTGGAACCAAGCAAGCACAAATACATAATCTACACTCACACGTATCTGTCTGTCTGTCCTGGGTGTTGTAGTGTTGGTAATTATTGGTGTTGATCTTGACGAAGTAGGTATATGTTTGCAACCAAGACATTTGGTAGTGTTGGATAAATAAATATTATTTAACCTTCTGAGGAGCTAAAATGCAAAAATCAGTTTGAATCTGTTAGAAAAACGTCAGAATGGGTATTAGTGGGAGTTAGTGTGTTTAGTTAGTTAAGAGGCTAAATGTAGAAATGTTAGCATTTACCATTAAAAAGGCTTTTCCTACATAGTCAGGAAAAGTATGACATTTGCTTTTATCCTTTTTCAAGTATTAAAAAAGGAAAATTAAGCAAGGGCAAATATTCTGTTTCACATACTTTTTGTCTCAATCCATAAAAGTGATAAAAGTCTAAGTTTAATTATTGCAGTGATTTTCACAATGAATCCAAACAATTTGACAGGAATCACCGCTATGTTTAATTTGCTGAATCACATCTTTATTTTACCATTTTACCCATCAGTATTTTGATTTTTGGCTTACTGACTATAATGCACGCTCGATCAAAATAAAGGTTATTTTCTGAGGTTACTTAATATAATTAGCAAACTGCAACCCAGAACGTAGAAATATGTAGCCTCTTTGTTGCACCCCCACCCTAAATTTAAAACAGCTAAATTCAGAGGCGTTCATAAATCTCAGATATCGCTTCTTACACGTGATTTTCCTGTTCCCAATCTATGAGTCACTGTGGATGTGAAACGCTCCCTAGAAAAGGAAATTATAGAGTTTCACAACAACAGTGTTCGACTCAGGAGTCGCCCATTCCCCATTTCTTTCATGCAAGAGGTATTATTTCCCATTAAAAAACAATTGGTAGTTTTTCTTCGCAAAAGTAAAAAACATTCACTTCTACTTTTCTGTAATCAGCATCACTGACCTTAATCACCGCTGACTCCAACACCACATTTCAAATGTTGGTTCTTTGAATAACATCTTTTGTTGTAATTTAAGTAAACTATCCATCTGTAGAGATGTTAAATCTTGATTTATTCTGCTGTTGCACATTATTTTAAGACCTAATATTTTCAATTAAATAGAATTTTCAATTCAATTTTATTTATATAGCGCCAATTCATGAAACATGTCACCTCAAGGCACTTTCCAAAGTCAATTTCAATCAGATTATACAGATTGGGTCAGATTATATTTCTCACCACACATACATTTGATGTTAAAGTTACCATTTGAGAGATTTGGTTTCTCTGATATTGCCACACATCCTTTCTGCAGAACCTTAAACTATTTCACATGGATGTGAAACTTCAAAACAATTACAAAAAGATGTGGTTTCACAACAAATATGGTCGACTCAGGAGCCGCCCCTTCCCCTTTTTTACCCACGTTTGAGCTGACTTCTCATGTTTAAGTTAAGTTTTACAATATTTGAGGTCTAAAGCTGCCATCCAACTCAGTCCTTCCCTTTCTGTTTCAAAACAGCATCCCCTGACATTTATATTTATTTTCTTCCCATTTCCAATAATTCACAGCGATGATAATTCAATAATTGTAAATCTAACTCATCTATCAGATACAAATAATGTGTGTGATTTTCTTCCTAAATTACAACTAAGAGATACTGGTTCATCACACAAAATTAATAAGCCCAAGGGAAAACAATTATTGTTTGGTTGTTGCATGACAAAAATATAAAAGTTTACTGGGTTATTTTTGTTTGGATTTCTTTTTGTTCAACAGCCCTTCATACAGCCTTTAACTTTAAAGTATTGGTCAACTTACAGAAATTAATCCCGTTATAGAGTCAAAAGTATTCTTATTTAAATGAAATGTGCTTTATTGTTCCAATGTGAAAGGTGTTATGGAATACAAAAAAGAACAAAAAGAAAATGTAATCAAATCAATATAATAAAAAGGGAATAGAAATGTTCTAATCTTTTAAAAATAAATATATAAAACAAGGTAAAATGCTACTTTCAGCTGGTTATAGAAACATTGTTTATTTCTTAAAAAGGTTTTAATCAACAGGAGTGTTTTTTCCAGGCATAATGTTTTTCACACTAACTGATTAAGAAATGCATTCAGAAGCTTGAACGACGCATTCTTTTATGTAAATTCATCCACCCGGGAGCAATATACTTGCACGTTATACCCGTCCGTGCGTGTTTCATCAACAGGTCAAACTAAGAAAGTCCGCTCCGCCGCAATTCCAAACCGCAGAGAGGAAGTGAATCTCTGCAAACGTGCAAATCCCCTAACTCACATGTAGAAATTTGTGGGAGTGTTCGTGAAATAGTGGTTTGTTCTGCAGTCAGACTGTTTTCAGAGACAGTTCAATGTCCTCTCTGATACATCATGAAGCTTTACGTAATCCTCCCGCTGTGGGCCCTGTTCACCGTCACCCAGCAGGTAAGAATAAGGTTATTAGTGTTTTCTTTTTATTATTTTTACTGTTTTATTTGTAGATTTCAATTAGTTATTGATTTTGCCCTGGTTTTATACATGTCATTATTTCAGGATGCACCATCAGATAATTGTGTGTGTGAGTTCATCAGCTCAGAGAAATCGTTCCCTTATGACAAGCTGAAAACAGCACAGGACAGCGCTTCAAGCTGCACAAAGACCATCACTCCACAGAAGGTAGGCCGGTCTTGTAATTTTCATACAGACTTCATCCTGCTGTGGGTCTGCATCCATGCGTCGCCTGATCACTGCCGGTCCTGCAGGCCTTTGCCCTTGGACAGCTTGCTGCTGGGCCTGAATCGACGCCTGTCCCAGCTGGAGCAGGACGTGGCAGTCCTGGAAAAGGAGGACGATGGAAAACTGTTTGGAGCGCTGAGTCTGCACGTCGTCGAGAACGAGCTCACAGAGATCCAGCAGATGATCGATAAGCTCAACAGCACTGCTAGAGAAAGCAAGCAGCTCAGTGAAGATATGGCTCAGAAGGTAGATTCCCAGCGTTAAAGCAGAATGACTTAAAAATATCTCTTATAGATACTGGTACATTTGGACAAATTTATGCACATCAACAGAACTGGACTAATTCTTAATCATCATTTTACATCTACAATGTTTTTTTTGTTTTCTTTTTTTAGCTGGAGGACGTAAAGGAAGAGATGGTGGAGCTGGAAAAGTTTGACACCATGCAGGTGGTGAAAAGGCAACAAGCCAACCAGCGCCTGAAGAGAGACCTGGACCAGTGCATGAACAATGGAGTTCACGGCACCATAAAACCCCCTGAGCCTACGGCTGGTAAGTCATAAAAGGTTGTTGGTGGTTGGCTGAATCCTAAATATTGACCTTAAATTTAGTGCAGGTGAAAATTAGAAGTTGTTGAAACGGTGAAGCACTTATAACACCCCCTACATACTGTAAGTTTGATATCTTCCTGCATAATTTAACTTTACATTCTCCCAGGTACCTGTCCATACGGTCAGTTCATCAATATCACCGGACCGAGGGTCCACACAGGTGGAGAATATGCTGGTTCATACAAATATGGAGCCTGGGGCCGGGATCCCAAACCAGAGCCAGGGAAGGAGAGCTGGTATTGGAGGGTGATGCTGACGTCCAGCAACAGATACGCCCATTACGTCCGTCTCTACTCCACTCTGAGCTCTCTCATTGTTGGGATCAGTGTTCCCGGTAAGAACTTATTTTTCATGTGCGTTTTCTAACTAGAAATAAATGGTCTAAATGGTCAAGAAAAAAAAATTGTTTATCTGACTATTTTTAGTAGAGGATTGATAGGAATCTGTATTATTTTGTCAGAATTCTTTGTAAATTCTGTGTTAGTGTGAGTTCACCTGTAGTCCAGATCTACTCAACTTTGATGAACTCAATTTATGAAACTTGGAAAACCTTGTGTATATATTACAGATTATTATCATAAAAATTAATTCATAAGCTTGTCCTCTCTTTGCTTTGGTGTGCCAAACTTCTCAGAGAGGAAGGAATGTGTCAATGCAATATCGCACAACGAAAAAAGAGTATTTAATTTGGAAAAAAAGTAATCCTTAGCAACCTCTTCTAGTAAAAGAAGACATACAACAGAAAATGTTACTAGTACAGTATTTTCTTTTTTTTAAGATCTGTCATACTGACCTTCTAGTCTTCTTTTTCTTCAGGAAATGTCCTAATCCATTCATCTAACCTATCAAACCTATAATAGTAGAATGTTCTTTACACAATCACAAGACAACATCAATTAAATGATCAGGTTCTTAATTTTTTAATAATACCTAGACCTCAATTACACTGAGGTCCGGGTATTATTATCACATCAGTAACAGTATTCTCACATTTTCTTAATTGTACCTTTTTCTACCAGGTAACATCCAGATTTCTCCTTCTAACCCAACCACCAACACCATCCAAGGCCCGAACGCGGTTCTGTACGCAGGGGCCCTGTACTACAACTGTTACAACAAAGCTGCTGTTTGTCGATTCAACCTCACCTCCAAAACTGTGACCTCCTTAGATTTACCGAAAGGAACCAGGTTGGTGCTTAACTCTTATTGAAGGTGTGATTGCATGAATAAAATTCTGAAAATTACAGCCCAAAAAACATGTTGTTGCTGTAAGGCAACTATGAAAATCTGTCAACATCTATGTTCTTTATAAATTTATTTTAGTTTTTCAAGGCCCTCAAAGTGCTCCAAATTAAGTTAAGTTAAGGATCAATAATTTGGATTGTCTCTAAGGTTTCATCGAGAACCATAGCCATACAAGTGCACTGCATCATTAGCAGGAACAGCGTCGACACCCAGGGGCTACTAATTAGCTGATAGACAAGACAAAGTCACCATGATATTTTATATCGCTGTTTAATGCTTTCTGTGAAGTTAAACATGTTGTCAGTCTGCTACATATTTCCACAAATTTATTAAAATGCACATTTTGTTAATTAACTCTGGGTTTGCATGCATTAAATGGCCAAAGTGGTATTTTGGGCATGCAAAGCTACTTTGGCTTCATTCAAGCATGTCTGAGTAATCCTCCAGCATCGCCTCACTGTCCTGGAAAAGGTTAATTACCGCTGTACGTGGAGCAGTCGTTAACCGCCCCCCCCCCCCCCCCCCCTGCAGGAAGTACCTACTTTGACCGTGCCACCCCTGCCCAGTGAACCACACGGTCAGGAGCATTGATGTGAGGCAGAGAACAATCATTTTGATACTGATGCTGCAGCGGCTCTAGGGTGACCCCACATGGGTAGATGTGATGAAGGCAAGCGTCTTTCTTCCAGGAGACCTAAATAATTTAAGTCAATTAAAAAGTGTTGCACCTCATTGAACCTTGTCAGTTGTATCTTTTTTTCAGTTCACAGCAGAATGTATTTTCCTTCTGCCCTAGAAATAGGACACCATTTTCAAAAATGACCACAATTAATCTGTTTCTGCTTTTCTGTGTTTACCAGGTATAACTCAAAGGGGGACTTCTGCCACCTTGAAGATTGCTACCCGTTTACCGACGTGGACCTGGCCACGGACGAGTCGGGCGTCTGGGTGGTCTACACCACTACCCAGAACTTTGGGAACCTGGTGCTATCCAAGGTGGAGGAGAGTGATCCGCCGAAGCTCGGCAAAACCTGGTGGACTTCAGTCTACAAGCGAAGCGTGACCAACACCTTCATGGCCTGCGGTGTCCTCTATGCGACACGTTATGTCGACCAAAACAGAGAGGAGATATTTTATTCCTTTGACCCGACAACGGGGAAGGAGAATTTCAACGTTGGCATCCACATAAACAAGGTGATGCCTAACATTCTGTCCTTAAACTACAGTCCAGTGGACCAGATGTTGCACGCGTACTGCGATGCCCAAATGGTCTCTTACAAGGTTTTGTTTGAATCGATGGGTAACACCTTTACATATTAAAAAGCTAAAAACAACAGTAATGTTCCCATTAATATACAGATTCACTAAAGCATTGAGCTAATGTAAGAGAAACATGTTATTCTATGTCTTAAAAGTATATATTTTTAAACAAATGGTCTTCCTTCAATAAAGTTATCAACTTCTGCTTTCCAGTTTCAACAACTAATGTCATCTCCCTACTGTCTGCTATTGTTTAAGTTGTACAAAAAAGAAATTAGTTGCGTTCTCAACCATCAACTGAAATCATAATGTTTAATAGCTTGCTAAATCTAGCTAGCAATGACAAATCTCAGAGATGGTCAGAGGTGAATAGATGAAATTAAAATCCCCAACCAAAAAGATGATCCACAGAAAGTGCATCTAAAATGGGGGAGCAGTCACAATGTGGAGAGCTTTATAAAAAAAAAAAAAAAAAAAAACTGAAAAGATTTTCACAAAACCCCAGACATAAAGTCAGACTTTTAGTTTTCTTTCAGCAAAGACTTTCTTCTCACCGCTCTTCCGTGAAGGCCAGATCTGTGGATAGCAGGGCTGTTTTCCTGTTGACTGATTCTGGCACCGGACATGTGGATCTCTACAGCTCCTCCAGAGTTACAGTACCATGAGCATCTTGGCAGCTAATCTTACTGATACTTTTTTTATTTTCTCGTCATAGATTGAACAGTTGTAAAATGTTCACAGCTTGATGTGCTGCTTTAAACTTCCCCACAACGTTGACCTGTCTGCTCTTTTTCCTTGTCTTCATGATACACTCAGGTGGACTCTATTTGCTAATCTGGGGATTTCTGGTTGAACTGGGTTTTATTTAAAAGGGTCTGAAATAAAAGTCTAAGGCACCCTTTGCATTTCTGCTTTTAAAATCTTTTTGAAACCATGTATAGTTTTCTTTCATCTAGAGTTTTGCACACCTGTGCTCTGACCTGTCGCATAAAATCCAAATAAAATACATTTAAGGTTGTGTCTGTAGGTTGTGTAAAATGAATAAAGGTCAAATATTTCAATAGTGTGTTGCAAGGCACTGTAAATTGACCTGAGCTAGATGCCTACCAGGGTAGTAGGACACATATTGTGTTGCATTTGCAGTTGGGACACAGAAATCCTGGCTTCTGATAAGAAAAATCCAATATGATGGCTACTTTAGCTCGACTTTTCCCTCGGAAAGTCAGAGAAATTTTTCAAGGCTGATTGTCGGTTCCAATATGGCGGCTCCTCGCATCAGCAACCGTGAGCTGAGATAAAACATGTTTATTTTACAAGGCACAGTTGTAAGAGTGCATCTAAACTCAATGTTACATGCTACAACTCTGAACCAAGCAAATTAAAAGTTGTGCGTGCATGTGGAAAGCACAGCTTTAAAAGGATGTTTATAAGAGGTACTACGAACAAAACAACAGCTTTCCTGGGTGTCGCCATACTGGAATCCTATCCTTTTTGTTTAACTGGAACGCTTTTTATTCAGGTTTGCCCCATTCCCAGCCCTGATGTCTGAGGCATATGCAAGGCAGTGAGAGAGGTGTGTGAGTTTCATAACTGTTTAAAGTTATAGATTTACTAAACTTTATGTCTAAAACAAAATGTTGAAAAATGCCACACACAACTTCGGAAATGATGACATCAAGTCTTTATTTCTTGTTACTTGACCAGTACATGGACAGAGACAGCTAAGTTTGCATTTATATAGTATATATATTATATTTAAATTTTACATTACACATCTGAATGACAACAAAGCAGGTAAGAGTCTTTCTACTGTTGTGAATAGAAACAAGTTAACAGGGAAGACTCCCACAATATGAAACAAACAAGAAAAGAAAATACCTTATTGCTTCATACAAATCAATAATATTGGCAGTAAGTAGAAGCATAAGAGTAGTAGTACACGTTAATCAAGATCTTTATACCAAGATGAGGTTACACCCTACAGCTAACTATAAAAAAAAAAACTCAGGGGAGAGAAACAGAAATGTGTTTTCTCACGTTACAGTAGTATTAGTGTTTGGTGATGGTAACCTGCTCTAGAAATAAAAAGTATCTACACGAGCGAGGAGGTCTAAATGAACCGATCCAGAGAGCCGCTGACAGGGTGCCGCGGACGTTTCTGTTTAAAGACCTTCGGAGAGGGAGGCGGAGGAAAGAGCTGCTGTTTTCATGTTCAGGGTTGAATGTCAGCGTTGTGGGGGCACAAAGAAGAAGTGCAAACCGTGGTGAGATCGAGGTGTAGGATGACGATACCGTACAGCACTTCAAAGAAGGGACAAGATACATTCAGGAGGCCCCCAGGCAGTGTGGGTTGAAGTAGTGTGGGAGTTAAACCAGAGTGTAAGATGGCAGAAAATAGCTTTTTTGTGAAAAGAAGAAACACTGAATGATGATTGAACGTGAACTCCGCTACGTGCAGCCTTCGAATGTTTGAAATTCCTTCGCAGGGTGTTTTGATTTGATCTCATAATCCATCTTCAGCTTATTTTTACATTTTTTAAATATGAACAACAGTTAATCTCTCATGCTTCAACAGATTCACATTCTTTTCTTTTAACATTCACTCAATTATATTTCATGGTAGCATCTCTCTCTGTTCTGCTTTAACGTCCACTTTTTTGTGCCCTCCGTCGCCCCCTGGTGTTCCAGAGCAGTTACTACAACACTCTTGAAAAGTGACTTCAGCTGATAGCCCTTTAGGGTGCGGCTGGGCTTGCCTGTGAGAGCCGGGGCACCTTGTGATTTTTTTTTTTTTTTGGGGAGTGGGTATTTTTTTACTTAAAGGTGGCTGGGGGTTGCCCTACATTCCGAGCTTGGAGCCCAAATGGCGCCAAAACAGCCCCGCCTCTGACAGGCCGCCTCAGGGAACACACACCTCAATGTTTGGAAGCTATGTCCCTTCCTAAAGGGGACTGAAATGTTTTGTTTCATACTTTTTAAAAACTGAAATCAGTAACAGGTGAAGCGGTGTTACATGAATATACTGGACACTGATGCAGCTAATAAAACCAGGGAGCGCCACGTTTAGTATCAGTAAAGGTGGTCCGAGTTCACAGCAGACAACAGCACGTGCCTTTTCTAGTCACAAACTACTCTCGCTGTATATATGCACGACTAAAAGCGCTAAACTAGTCAGATTACGGCTAAACACCAAATCACTCACTGACCACGAAGCGATGAGTTCTTTCGTTTGTGTAAATTTTGTGTGTTTCAGTCGTTTCTTTGGCGTTTCCGTCACAACACCCAGCCCACGCATCTTTCCTTTCAGTAAATGAGTGAAAGTGTGTGCTTGTGTGTGTGGAGAGTGTACAGTATGAGGGTGTAGCTTTGGTATATCCACGCAAAAGGGCTGAGTGCTGTAAGGGTAGTTCTTTGGTGCCAGCCAGGTTTGGCCCAGTCCTAATACCTTGGCTCTCTAAACCTGGTCTGGTCTGGTTTCTGGTCAGACTGGGATTGTCACGGTGGTGATCACACTTAGCCGACTACGGCCAGGACTAGGTCCGTGCAGAAGAGCTTCAGATCGATGATGGGTGTTGCAACTATTACTCTAAACATCCATCTATTTTATCCTAGTAAAAATGCTCATATTATTACATACTACTGACACAGGAATGCCCTAAGATTTACATTGACATGCAAATATGTGTTAATAAATACCTCTACACTATGTTTATGTATTGGATTTTCTTTAGCATGAAGTGACCTACACACACCTTAAAGCTGCACTTAGCAGATTGCAGTAATACCGAAAATTTCAGCTTCAACAGCCATATAGTTTATACCAATACAGCAGTCATGTTCACCTGCCTGGCCTGTCAGAATCAAGAAAAAAAAAAGAGATTTTCCTGAAATTATTTCAGTTAGAGAGCAGAGAAGCACTGACCAGGCTTTTTCTGGCTTATTGTCTTTCATTCTAAGGACTATAATACACAGAAGAGAAGAAATGCGCTCCAGCTTTTGTGATAGAGGTAGTAGATTTAAATCCAACAAAGAGCAAAAACACAAGATTATCCCTCATTTATGCATTAAACCACTTGCTCCTAAACTTTATCTGATTTTTTTTTTAAATAAATAAAAAAAGTGCATCAAAGTACTTGCTGTTGCCCACATGCATTAATACAATGAAAATAATGTGACTTCTTAATTTTGATGCATTTATTAAACAGGGTGGGAAAATTTTGATTGTTTTTATCACCATTCATCGGCCACCAAGCAAAAAAAAATTTTAATTCCAAATCTCTGAGTGTAGTATTGGTGCATCTTTCTTTTGAAAGATGCAGAGAAGTGCTTTAAAAGACCTAAAATATATTTGTACAGTCATGCTAACTAACATAAAATACTCTTTTCATTCTCAAGTACTAATAGCATTCTCATAAACCTCTAAACTTGCTCAGATCTTGAGGTATTTCATGCTAGAACGAACAAATAATACAAACATGCTTATGAAACAGTTTCTATACCTTTCCCAGGTCAGTATGACCATCATTCATTTAAAATAATCCAAAAATGCAACATTTTAAAAAAAAATATCTAAAAATCTATACGCTTTTATAGATGAGCTCAACTAAAACATCGAAATTGTGCAGTGAAAGATTTAAGAAAGGAAAGCTTAGTTCCAATCTTTGCCACAATGTGGTGATAAAAATGCACAATACAACTACAACCGTCTGAAAAAGTATTAAGTGTTTTTACTTTCTTGTAAATTAAAATGCACATTCTTCAGAAACTGCATGTCAGGGCCTCACATGAGACCACGCAGCTCCAGATTGTCATCTTGCATAAAAATCCCTCATACACTAACCCTTCCCTCTGCTTCAGTTCTTAGTAAATATAAAGCCAGGTTGGGGAAGATGACAACATCACATTGTTGTATTTTGAATCAATATAGATTCAGACCAAATGCAGCTTTAAATCAGCGTGCTCTGCTCTAACTAGGCTCTAAAATAAACTAACACATCATGTCTAAGAGCTACAGGTGCACTCGGCTACGGTAGGACGGCATGATGCCATCTGTTCGACTCTGGACGCACCTTTTTGTTCTCACCTGGCCACTCATGGCGCCAGATCAGCGTCCTTACAAGCACTGCAGAGAGAGATGCTCCCAACTTCTCACTAATAACATGAAGTACTTTCCAAAATTCACATGCATTACTCTGTTTTTTCATTAATTTACCTTTGTGGCGCCCCCAAAAGTCCTGCTTCCCTCCTCATTTTTGCCTTTCAATCAAATGTTAACAGCAGCTTTTTAATTAAACATCGGTGTCTGGGTAAAGAGTTGTTTGTTTAGATGGGTGTGTGTGTGTGTGTGTCTTTTGGGGGTGGTGGGGTGGTCAAAGGGGGCACAGGCAAATTAAATGAGGAACACACTTAGCAAACACAAGAATGACACTTCCAAGAGCAAAACCAGCAGTTTAAATCTTTAAGTGTTGGGCGAGGGGAGGCTTGGTTGGATATTCAAAGGTCTGCTGGGTGTGTGTGTCAGAAGCAGGACAGATGGTATTTTACAGTGACCGGGGGAAGAAGATGGCAGACAAAGATGAAGACAGAGAGAGAGAAAGCCGTCAGCAAACACTCATCATCAGGCCCAATTTTTGATCCCGTTCTTCCCTCTCCACCCTCCACTACCCTTCTTCCTCCCTTTCTCCCTGTGGCTCCTCAACAGGACACCTCCATGGTCTGGGAGACGGCGCCAACCCCCTCGCCGCTGTCGGAGTTGGTGCAGGCGCGGGAGCGGGACCCCTCCACGGAGCCGGCGCTGGTCAGGGAGGCCGTCCTGGAGCGAGCCAGGCGGGTCATGCTGGCGGAGGGCACTGTGAGGAAGAGGAGAGCCAGAGTTAGATTTTAGGAAAGAGGGAAAAACCAACGTAATGTGGTAATGTTGGGGAGATGTAGGGAGGACATGCTAATGTGAATAACTGAAGAATATACCTCTTTTTTCAGCTGACGGGCTTATACGGCAGTCATAAAAAGTTTGGGCTGGTAAAAAAAAGCTGCTAATGTGTCGGCAAAGAGACACATTGTAAGCACCATGCACGTTATTCTCAGTTTAACATATACAGCAGTATTCCATGGGAATAACTAAAGATTTATTCAGACCTGTACTTTAAATTAATTTGTTCCGTTCATCTATTTCATTAGCTAAAGACTATGATTATATTACTTTATGTTTTCCTCTGTAATTAATATTTTTTCTTCTCTGCGAGAAAGTAAAGACTTTCAAAAATGCCAATATGCTGAAATGTTCATTACGGGTCAGTAGGTGGTAACTGACTGTCCTTCATCAATTTATGATTTGTTTAGTCTCATTAATAAAAAAAATATATACGTTTTACCACACATCTCAACAGCGTCTCAACAAATCTTGCTAAAGTTGTTCTGGTTTCTACCCCAAATAACGACCAGGTGTCATTATTTAAACTGAACCTATTTTGCATATAGAGGAGTTGTTCAAACACAGCAGAAAATGTTTGACTTGCTCAACATCTAATTGTGAGCAGGGCCCAGAAGAGAAGGTTGAGTGAGCACTGTTTAAACACCATTTCTTTTTTTTTTTTCCACTGTTCAAGCACCATTTCTATGACAAAGTCCAATAATTGTCCAGTCATAGTTTCCTCAGTAGTTCTACTGGTAAGTGTGAGTAAACGCCGTGACAGGCTGGTCATCAATGAGCCGTCCAGCTTCACTCTCCATCTACATCTCACTGGAGAGTCAGAAAACCTCAAGGTCAGTGTTCAAACATGAAAATGTGACAGACCGAGTAAAAGTTGTAGCAGGAAAAAGGTAAAAAATAATTAGGTATTACTTTTCGTTTAGATGTTTTTTTAATATCAGTCACATTTGAGAAAACCATATAACTTTTTTTATTTCTTTTATTCCTGTCTGTTGTCAACTCTACCTATCAGCTGGCTTTAGAGTGACCACCGCTTTTATTTCAGAAAGTTTCTTTCCGTTTTCCAAACAATCTTAGCACTTTTGAACAGCCTCAAAACTAATTTTTTTGATCTTATCAGTGAGGATTATAACAGCCTAGAAACATAGATTGTCCAGTATGTTTCAATATGAAGGCATTTTACAACTAGCCACTTTAATCAAAGTTTGAGTCCCTCCAAAACCGGGGATTTCACTTAAAAATATTGTGTGCAAAAATAACAAAAAAACTAAGCATGTACTCTTGAATAAGATGTTTACATCCACTGTACAATTTTTTTTTTCGGTTGACATATCAGTCTGAACTTTTCCTTTTATGTCAGCTACAATTATCAAATAAATAAATACATTCTATATGGTAAATGCAATGATGAGAGAGTTTTTTCCCCCTCTGCAGAATTTTACACACACTAAGATTACAAAGACTTTAAATATCTTAAGAGAGCCCAGATGATGATGTAAAGTCTTTGTGAGCCTTTGATTTACTTCAGTTAATTCATGAGAACTGAGTTAACTCAAAGCACACCTGTTTTAAGGCAGTACTGTTTCCTCAAGGGACAACATAGAACAATCAAGGGAAAATAGCCAAAATTTCAGGAAGATAATTGTGGTATTCCACAAATCTGGTTTATTCTTGAATACAATTTCCCAGATGTCTGAAGGTGCATCTTTTTCATCGCGGTAATGTGCCAAAACTCCATCAAACTATCACATAAAGCCCGTCGGTGGACACCCTAAAAACCAGAGTCACAGAGTTTAAAGTAGCTTTTCTTTCACATTCTAAGGAAATGTAGGTAAACCTCTGAATTTGACAAAAGTATAAAGAACTAAATGTCTTTATAAAGCTCTTAGTATTCAGCAATTTAAAAAAAAAGCGGTAATAGTAATTGAGCTTTTATAGGAAACATGTAGTCTGCTTTAATCTCAGACAAGGAGAAGAATAAAAAAAGATTATGTGTCTTTTTATAGAGTACGGAAATATCTGCTTGCTAATATGCAAAAATTGCGCTTCAATATCTTGATCCTCAGTGGGTCCCATTTTTTGCATGTGATTTAACAGGATTTTATTTTCATTTGAAGACATTCTCATTTGTTGTGAAAATTATTTGAACGCGTTTGCTCATAGCTAGCATATTGCCATGCAAAGAGCATAACTGGGGATGCAATGGAGTAGGAATGGGGAAAGAGGGTGTGAGGACAGTATATTTTTCCACTGAAGGAAAAATTTGGTCTGATTAAACGAAATAAAAATAAAAACGTGAAACAAATAATCACAGCCCAAAAAGATTAGAATATTAATAACCCAAAAGATGAACTAAAATAAATGAAAATAAATTTGAAAATGCTGTTGGAGAGGGCAGCAGTAAGAGGTCAGAGCTGAATGGGAAGGAGGAAGTACCTGGCCCTCCACTTAACCTTCGATCCTTCACATTAGCGACTGAAAAAACGGGGCAAGGAAGACAGAGGGTAATATTAACAATCCATGTCCCTCTGTGTGAATTTTGTTTTTCACAAGACATTTATACTAAAATTATTTATTCACGTCACTTTTACTGACTGTCTTGGTAAAAGTTGAGAATACTTACTATAGCCCATTCCCTGCAGGAAATACTTGAAGGCTTCAGTCAGCTTTCCTGGCTGAAAGAAAGGTCATTATTTTTAATTGCCCACATCCTCTACACTGTCTGTCTGGATAATTTTCTTAAATTCGTCTTCTTTTTTCTTTTCTTCTTTTTTGAAAGGGCAGTCTTTTAATTGTATGTGATGTTACCTGTGTGAGCTGTGGAAGTCCACCGGAGTCAGCCATCTGCAATCAGAAAAGATCAAGCATTGGCGCAAGGATCAAAACATTTCAGTCCCTGACTTTAATTGCATTAGATTGCTAAAAGCAGTATGCCCCAGTTTCCTGCATCTGATAATTTTAAAAGGAGTCCCCAAGGCAGAATTTTAGAACCCATGATTGAATTTGACTTTGTAAAGTGCCTTGAGATGACATGTTTCATGAATTGGCGCTATATAAATAAAATTAATTGAATTGAATTTGTTTCAATTCTTTTTGCTGTTAAACTCCACCTTTATGCAGATGACACCATACTTTATTTATTCCACATTTAAGCAGGTTGTTGATAAGCTTCACTCTGCTCTTAAACTGCCAGATTAGATTCTTGTTCTGTACTGTTTTTATTGTTTTATCCTGTAGCACCATAAGATAATTGTTTAAATGAAAATTCTACAAAATAAATGTACTATTATTATTACTTCTTGTCTTTCTCGTTTGTCATTTTAATCTGATTACTTTATGTTAAAATTGATCATAATTTTACATTTTTTGGGGATTTTGTGTTTTCTTTTTGCTTCATTGACATTTTACTTGGTATGGTATGTGAGATGCAATAACACATATTTCTGCTTGGATGAAGGAGTCCAGGAACCTTTTCTTGGCTATTTAAGGTATGAATCTATCTGCTAGTTTTTCATGCAGTAACTATAAGTACAAGAAAGATGAAAAGTTACCTTTAGGAAAGTAGTGTTAGTTGGGTCCAGCTTGGAGTTGCACTCAACCTTAAAGACAAAATAAATAAAGTACTTAAAGTTAAAATTGGATTTTACTAACAGGGAACCTCTAATACAAGTTGTATTTATATGTTAAAAGGTACGTCAAACAAGTTTTTTGTGTAATTTTCAAGTCAAATAGCAAAAACATTAGCCTTTTCTGAATATATGCAGTTACAGTTTTGAGGTTCTGAAACACAGTCATTTATGTTCTTTGTCCTAAAATATTTTAATCTCTAAAATAAGTCGTGAAATTGCTGACTTCAGAATGGCAAATCAAGCCCCTTTGATTCACTGTTCAGCATAAAGAGCTCATCCAGAGTTAGATGACTAGATTTCTTGTAAAAAACAAAAAAGAGATCCGAGCAACTTGACTCTGGGTCACAATTACTGTTAAGAGTCTTCAAAATGTTTGTGATTCATCTAAATAAATGCAAATATTTTGGTGGGAATAAATCTAAAACGACACAAATAATGAAGCCACAGCCTTTTACCACTCAAATCCAAATTTTGGTTGATATACAACTTTTTGCGTTGTTGTTCTCATTGTTATTTTATTGCAAAAGCAATCAGTCTCCAGTTTGGACAAGCTACGGCCCTGAAGTGACCCACATGTGCAGAAGAAGACATGATGCATCATATTATGTTTACATGATGCTCCACATGTCAGCATATTTGAACCAACACTGAAGTTGATGCACAATCAGAGCCTACAAAGTGATGACCAGCTCCATCAACGCAGTCGGCTGCAATGTTGATAAAAACTGTTGTGGCAAGACTTGACGGGGACTGACTCTAACATGAAACAAGCATTTCAGAGTGACTATCTTGACAAACATACAGGTTGCATTGCACTGCACAGAGTCTGTATAAAGAGATGCAGCTGAAACCTGCAGGTTTGGATGAGTTGGCAATTGTTAAAAAAAAAAACAACAGTCACAAAATCTGCCATGCCTGCTTGTTTAAATTTGATCTTAACACCTCCTGCACTGCATACAGTGACGGAAAGGTTGGATAAAATGCAACATGACCGTGTGGACTGCATGTTTAGAGAAGCATCACATATCTATCTGATTTAAAACCATAAGTGGCATGCTGCTGTATTGAAAGAAAAAAATGTATTTGTACTGTTTAGAATGATGCAAAAAAAATAATTATATAGGCCTAAGAAATGACCAATAAAATTGTTTTGCACATCAACAGCAACAGGTTGGCATCATTTTAAGCTGGTGTCTTTGGTCCTGGCTCCACCCTTAGTGGCCATTTGCAAAACTCTTTGGTTAAAACGTAAAATGAAATAAAATTAGTTTTGAGAAAAAAGACAATTTAAACAAAGAACTATAGAATCCTTTGGGATAGCAGTTTGGTTGCAGCAGTTTGGAGTAGTCCTGACAGATAGATTTATGTAATAAAATTAACATAAAATATGGGAAGTTTGGAAATCAATTCTTCTTATATTCAAAATAATTTTTCTCACTGTTGAAATTCTGCTTTTAGAGGTGTTATGGGGAACCATTGTCATTTTGGTGCAGAATTTATTTTACAAGACCTTAATCAGATGCAATGAAATGCAGGTTTTCCTTATAGAACATTTCTTTGCAGTAATGGCAAAGTTACTAATTTTACTATAAAATTCTTGTACAGGAACAGCTAAGCCCTAGTGATATATATAATCAGAACAAATGCAAGGTACCCATAGTTTACTTACAGCGTCAAAATTGTCATAGTAGAGTAGTGGTCATTAACCCAAATCCATCACATAGTTAGCTGGACTGTGTTTTATATTCTTGCGTATTTCTGCATTTTATTTGTTATTTTTACTACAGTTAGATCAATTTGATTACCTTTAGTGTATGTCGAAGACTATAAATTCAATAATCCTAGCACAGAATTGATGGTATAGCATGCTTTCGAGGTGACACTTTTGTGTATATGAGTGATCCAGATGCTGCAGTGTGCTGCAGAGATGAGTCAGTCAGGCCAGCAGAGGCTCAGCCGCGGTGTTCACACACATAAATTAGACAGATGTGCACATGATGCAACACTCCTCAGATACAAACACACAAAGTGAACATCATGCACATGACAGCTCTTTTCATCCCATGACGTTTAAGTTTTGATGCCAATTGTTAGACTACAAGGGTTACTTACTCCCAAAACAAGATGAAAAATGCAGGTTAGGTCACAAGACAGGAACAAAAACAAACTGTAATCTGATCAAATCTGACAACTAGAAAAATGAATTAGTGTCTTAGTGTAAATATTCAACATGTCTTCTTCTAATAACACTATGCAAATTGTGATTTATTAAGTCTGGCAAGATGCAGCCGTTCCTCAAATCAGGAAATGTTAAATATAAAACTTGACCTCCATCTGTCAGAGCCAATAAAACAACTTCTGTTTACATCCCTCCTCTTCCTCACATTCCTTCTCTTCATCTTTGCTCTACTTTCCTTTCTACTGAAAGGTTTTATAACAGCGTTGCTCCCTTCTCTCATCCACTGCCTACATCAAGAAGAGAGGTTTGATTAACTGGCGCAGAAGGGCGTGCATATCTGGGCCACTTCAAACTAGGAAACCCCAGAGACACAGCCAGGCCATCTGTCCCCTGGAGAACACACACACAGATATCTGCACACCTATAGTATTGCAGACACACATCATGTTCATAAAGAGACAGATGGACAGCATTCCTGGAGGGTAAGAGGGGTTGTGGCGTAAGAGCACCAGGTCTCTGCTGGCTGACTTGTTTCTGTTTACCTGAATGAGGACAAACAGTCATTGACTAAATGAATACGCCAAGAACAGGATGCTGAACAGAGCAGGCTGAAAGAAGGAGGGTCGGCTGCCTAGAGCTTTAGTTAGAGTATTACTTATTTACTCCTATATTACTTATTTAGTCATGTTGACAGGCTCTGCTAAATAAGGAAGGTAGCTGACAAAACAGCAGAATTTATACAAAACACTAATCTTTGTTAAACTCATTTAATCCAGATGAGTCCAAAGTGGATTTATTCGGTCCAACGACAACAAGGTTAATGCCGAGAGGTTAATGCCGTTGGATACTTTTGGCAGATTTTAAGGGAAGGATGTTTTTGAAAATTTATTTTTATAATCTTGTAAAGGAAAGCTTCACATAGCTGTATAATGAGTGCAATATGGAATACAACATAGGTTTTCTGTTTTGATTAACTAAATTAAATAAAGTTTATTATACAGTATTTGTTCTAATTACTGTAAAAATACATAAATAAAAGAAAAAAGAACGGTTTTGATTTAACCATTGATTAAATAAAACTGGTCTTTGTTGATTACTCATCATAGGCACAGTTAGAATATCAAAACTGCTTAATTATTAGCCTGTAATAACACTGAAGTTGGCTACTACATTCAAGCTGAAAGCTACATTGGCGCTGACCTAAAGGGCTGTGTCACTGTTTTTTGATTGGTCTGGGCTGCATTTGATCACATCAAGTTCAAAGTCTGAAAAATGTAAGACTACTTAGACCTAAAATGTTTGTTTCCACTGTAAACACAGTTTGGGATTAATTATGTTTGTGAAATCACAAATTGAGAACTTTATCAGTGCCCTTTTTTTTGTGAGTAGTGGCTTTAGCGTTGGGTCATCAAACCTACACTGATTAAATCATTTCAAAAACTGTTTGTGTGATGTATAAAACTTCCTTTGTGAAAAGGAAATAATGGGAATATCAGTTTCACCAAAAATATATCTAAGTTCATGATACTTTTTGTTCACCTTTTACACCAGGTCATTTATCGTCTTATGTTATTAGCTGGATGTGTTGCTATGCCTTACAGATGAAGTATGATGTGAGACTCACCACTCCCTCTTCAGCGGGCGCGTTGTCTCCCACAACCAGCATCACTGGACACCTGCAGAATTTTTTTTTATTTATTTTAAATAGTCTTCCCAGTCAACAACTTTGACTAAAGAAACCAAACTCCTCTCATTAATTTTCATGGGAGGTGATGAAACTAGGAAAACAACTATGACTGTTTCTTGAATTGTTTTCATACTGCGTAACACAGCCAGTAAATGTAACATGTAAGGAGATGGAGCCACAAAAGGGGAAACATTTTTAGTAATTTGTAATTAGGTCTGGTAAAAACAGTTAAACCATGGATGAAGTTGTCCTGTAAAGACATTTCCTCAAGACTTACTTCAAGGTCTTAGCATTAATCGCTGTTCCACCGCGGTTCATCTCCAGGTCCCTCCGGCTGAAATAAGCGAAAACAAAAAAGACAACAGTGTGAGTTTCACCCGCTCTGTCAGGTTGAGGCTGTTTCTTTCAAACTGAAACACGATTGTGGATTTGCTCATTCACCTGTTGTACATGTTCCAGAAAAGCTGGAGGTTGTGGTGGTTGACGGAGTTGGTTATCTGTTGTCGGTAGCTCTGAACCAGTTCTGTGTTGTTCACCATTTCGTCCTGTATACACACGTACACACAAAGTACAAATGACTTACAAAACTACAAATGTGAACTAAAATTATGTAATTACAACTGATTCAATTTAAAAGTAATTTACTGTTTTGTTTGTTTGTTTGAACATTTAAATGTAGCAGTATCTTGATTTATGCATCATGTTACTGAGTCACAGAGCTTGAAAAATAAGCATTAGATCTTATCACTTAGGTCTTATTTTATTCCAGTTTATTGAAACAAAACAAAACATCTGAATGAACACAACTTGCCACAATGGTGTAACACTGTTAAAAGGGCAAACAATGCATGCAGAAATGTCTCTATCTCACTTAGTTCCTTTAATTTGCTCAGTTTAAGTTTATGGAAGCGACATTAGACACTGGTGCGTTACCATTATCCACAAACTGCTAACAGATGAAAGGCTGATGATGTGCTAACAGTTAGCCACAAACTGCTAACAGTTAATGGTGCTGAAAGGCTGAAAAGGATTAGTTTTAAAGGCAGTAGCTTCTGGTGGAAAATTGGTCATAGAACTCTAGTTTTTTACACGTCACCTAAGTCCTACTTTACTAAATTGTTTTTATGTGACAACAAATACAAGATTAAACATCAATATGTTGGCACAACAGGTCTAGTAAGAAAAAAATTAAACATAGTAAATGCTAGTTGATGTCTCAAGAACAAGCTGCAAGATCTTTCAAACCAAGGCTGCAAGAGCAGCTGTGGAAGAGAGGTCAAGTTTATCTGTTCTTGCAGAGAGATGTAGAGGCCTTAACTTTATCAATGTAAATCAGCACATCATCAAAAACAGGACTGACAAATGGAAAATAAAACTACACATGAAAATGTTTGTGGTCAAATTGGCTAAAACAAAAAGAACATCAGGTTGTTACAGAAAGCCACAAACTGCTAACAGTCAAGAATTTGATGCAGAAAAGGATAAACATTAACAGTTTCAAAGAAGGATTCATTCTCTTTATCGTTTTAGTGTAAACCCAATTCTTATACTTTCCTAATCTAAAATTAGTGGAAAAAATAGGAAAGTGGTGAAATGAAACTCTGATCTTACCTGGCTGAAAAGATGTGGCAGCACAGTATCTGGAATAGTGCTGGTCAGACCTGACAGCTGATGATGCAACAACAAAACATACATTATAGTTACTGAGAATACTTGACACAAAAATCTCTTCTGACTTTTTGAAGGTCCAGATTAAAAATTATTGGTACGACCAAGAGAAAGGCACCTTGGTGGCAGCCCAGTCAATCCATCCTTTGCCATTGGGGTCGATGTTGAGCAGAACCAAACCCTCCACCATGTCAGGGAAGATCAGCTGAGAGAAGGAGATAAGGGTAGACTTATTTCTATAATAAATGTTTTTCTGGAGAGCAAGCAACATATCAGCTAATGCTCAAAACTGGATCATGCAAATGCAGCTCATTAAATAATTTTACAATCGTGTGGGGTATAAATGTGAAATACAGCCCTCTTTGTATTTACTCAAGAAAAATCTGTGATTATAACTGTGGTTAAGAGGAAATGGTTTGGAGAAGCCCATGCACATGTGCAGTATGACAGTATGACGTTGCACAATATAACAGACCCGTTTAAAACCACAGTGTCGGTTTGGTCATATGTCCAAATTTAGATTTCACTCCCTGCCGTTCTGAAGGGTTATTTAGTGGTGGTGCCTTTTTAAGCATGGAGTGTTGGTACACATGCGCATACCGTTGAGTTTCACAGCAAAGCGTCTAGTAGGGAATAGGGAGTGTGTTGTGCTTTAAGCTTGCAATTAAAACAAACATTTTTCATGGATTGTTGTCACATGCCTTAGGCAACAGTGGTCTCCTGTTAAATGTTTTCAATGTATTTTATTTGATTGTTCCAAAATAACTGCAGTGGTTGTTATGGGATGCTCAGTTTTCCTTCTGCTTTTTGACCTTTCGCTCAGTTTTTTTTTTCTCTCCTGAAAAACTGAGTAAAAGTCTCTGATTTAAGCCAATTTGCTGTCTAAATTCCTTTGTAAATTTTTACATTCATATATGAATAAAATGCAGCGAATGGTTAGAATATGCCCAATGCACATGGAGGCTCGTCCTCATGTGTTTACCCCGGGAAACCAAAGCCTGCTTCTTTAAATGCTGGGGCTGGCAATGGAAAGGGGGCTATAGGAAACGTCTTAGACATGAACTAGAAGCTGTACCAGCAGAAAATGTTTAACACTCAAACACTGATAAAGATGCTGATCATTCCTGAAGCGGTACAGAATCGAGCTTGAGAGTTGGACTCACAGCGAACTTGGCCAGAATATATGCACCAGCTCCAACTCCAATCCCGACGATGCTCTTGAATCTGAATAAGATCACCAATAAATTACAGACAATCTCCTCAGAGCAAATTTTAATAAAGCAGCTGTACAAGTAGGAAGCAAACTTCAATAAAAAGCTTATTTAAAGAAACAAAATTGTTTCCTTATGTCGACATTCTTTAATATTTTTATAAATTATGTTTATAAAATAACAAATAAAGATTAGCGAGAAGCTCCACAGAAGCAACAACTGATTTTTCATGATCATTTAAAATGATTTTAAATAAATGTTTGCTTATGAAGTGCTGACTAGAATATAAACACATACATGCATAAGTTCTACACTTTAAATGCAAAGAGCACTAACCCAAAATGCTGCACAACAGTGGGCAGCATCCCAGCCAGCTGCTCCATAGTGGGATACTGGTACCTGTTGAGAAAAAGGACATGGTTCGTATTTTTCAATTTAAACCACTGATCCAACAGTTACTCAGTTACACGTTAACTTTTACTAAGGGTTGTTTGAAATAATCAGTGACTCACTTCAACCATGGAATAAACACGGTTTTACAGGTGTCTGTCATTCCTGCCTTTCTTTTAAAATCAAATAAAACCAGCTCTATCGGGGTCATTTTAAAATTGAATGTAATTCTGAAGTTAATAATTGTCTTTATATTTACATTTACATACATATAAAGACAACATACTGTATGTGTTTCAAACAAAATGATTAAAACTTTGTTAAAACCTCTATAATGTATCAGTAGCTTTATAACTACATTGTCTCTTCATAATAATAATAATAATAATAATAATAATAACTGTCATTTTTGTCCATATCTTTCCTGTAGTTATAAAGACTATAGATTTTGTTGTCTACGACTGTTCCTTCAACAATACATGGGCTTGCCTAAAAATTTGGTTCTGTAATCTTTATCTATTCCTTATGGGTATTTATGCATAAATCCTAATGTTTATGTTGACCACGGTCATTTGAACCTTGAAAGGTTAAAATTATGGTATTGTAATATTCAAGTATTAGGTGCACATATAATAATAATACATTGGATTTGTAATGCACTTTATATTTATACAAATCCCAAAGAGCTGCATAATAAGTGAAGTAAATAAGATAAATTCTTATTTAAGAAAAATTCAGAAAGAATATCTAAATTAAAAACAAGTTCAAAAATTAGTGTCTTTGGTAATTTAATCATGCACAGCTAATTACAGATCTAAACACTTGATAATTTAAATATTTCATAACGAACACATCTCTATTCATCGGTGACAATTGCCTTTAAGAAGAATCAAGTGTTTTGTACCCTTGTGGGAACTGTGAAGCTCCAACGTGTTGTCCTGGGGCGTCGACGTGACAAATCACAAAGTGCTTGGTGATCTCCTGCATGTCCTCGTTGTTGAAGAAGGGGTTGAAGCACATCTTGTCTGGAGAGGGAAAAGGATGGAGCACAGGAAATGAGGAGCGAGAAGAAGGAGGGATAGGAGCAGAGAGATATAATCAGATTATACGTTGCAGGAGGTTTCTTGAAGGTGGCCAACTGCACAGTTGAGTCTGTGCCAGTCAGGATGCAAAGACTCCTGATGCATCTGTCATGAAGCTTACTGTCACTTTTACATCTAACCAAGAAACATGACTATGGGTTTATTAATGAAGTTAGTGGAGGATGCATTTTTAAATAGACCAGATAGGGAATCTTTTTACACCCTCATCAGGACTATATCATGTAAGAGGTGCTACTGTTAAATATACCAACTTTGCTTTTGCTGTTCATTTTTTTTCCAGTTTAGTATGGATGAGAATCTGTTTCTACCACCATACTAACAGATTGTGCTGATAACTGTTTCATTTAAAAGTTTCATTGTGATTCAGCTGACTTTTAAAAAAGGGTCATTTTTAGGATGTGCATTGGCCCAAACTATGGGTTTTTTAGCCTTACATAAGCCAACACCTAAGATGTTTTGGAGCGGTAAATTATGCAAATTTGAAATAAGTAGGGTCAAAAATTTTGCATTTTACCTTCTAACTAAGTAAATTAATTGTATCTTAAAGCTATCTATAAGCAAGTTATGTATTTTCCTTCAGCGTAGTTACTATCAGGGATAGTAACTGACATCAATAGGCAAATTACTACCAGTCCTAAGATGGCTGCTCAGTTTTAGAAAAGACTAAGAGTATAAAGTTAAATAAAAACTGTAAACCTTTTCTTACATTTGTCCCGCTAAATGTGAAAATGTGTCTTGCCAGGTTCTAAATATCAACTTTTTACAGTTAATGGCAGTAATGCTAACTTTAGCCAAAGCAAATGCCAAATTCTTTAAATGTTCTTTATTATCTTATAGTTTAGTGTAGTCAGAATATTTATTTAAATGTAGCTCAATAGTAGAGCCATTATTTTGTTATTATTATTTTTACTTTTAAACATGTTCTATGATGCGTCCAGAAAAACACGGTCACAGCTCAGCTAAAGCTAAATGCTGATTTGCCATGTTTTCCCAAATCATTTTTTTTTTTTTTATCAAGATGACTGAGAAACGTTCAGCTTGAACTCAGTATTAAGCCATATTCACACAGGATAACCATTATCTGGGGATCCTATGTAAGAAATAAATTACCCCACTGCATCGACTTTTTATATGGCGTACTCACAAGTAGTTAACTGGAGCCTGAGATTTGACTGAAAATAGATCCCTCCCTGATATGGTGTTAACACCAGCGGCATATATAGAGAGTTATATCACTCTGGTTAACATGCTGCATATTGTGTAACATCGGAATATGATGATTGGATTAGGCTGAATCGGAATTAAATTGTATTTTGAATAAGAGGGGTGGTTTATGTCAATTGATAATTTGGTCAATGTGAATATAAACACTTGTCAGGCTTAAGTTATTCGGAATGTGGAAAACTTACCCGAGTGAACAAGTGCGCCCAACGTAAACATGACGTATTTTGATTTTGATAACTGCGCATGTCAGAGTGGTTCTATTCTAAATAAAACCAGGTGAATATACACGCACATTATGATTTGATTAACTGATATAAACTGTACAATCTGATTATTTAGTCTGAATACATGTTAATCCAATCGTGAAATTGTGTGCATGTAAACATAGCTACTGTTAAAATTTAAACATGCTTTTGGTTTGTGATGCCCAGACAAACCAGTTTGCTGTGGGAATGACTCACTACGGATTAGCCTCGAATTTAGAGCTCTATTTCCTGGAGCGCAGTGGAAAAAAGTCAGAACATTAAACTCTGGAATAGCTTTATCTATAGTGTCAGCGCTTTCTCTGCCCCCCATTCCACCCACTGCAGTTGTCCTACTTTCAGCCCATGTGTGTCTGAGTCGGTGAAACCACGCAGCAACAATGTTTCTTCCTCGGGGCCCTGACGGAGCGGCTTTAATTAAACGGACCAATTAACATGACAACTGGGTTAGGGAAGAAAAGAAGGAGAGGGTAGAAAAAAAAGGTGGATGTTCAGTCAGTTACACCACCACTGGTTCTACAATGCAGGCTCATAACAATGTGGCTGCTAAGTGAGGTGAGAACTTTCCCATTAAAAACAAGCTTAATCATCGATGCCCGCTCGGTGTCTACACGCCCACTGACTCCATGACCTAATTTCTCTTTTTTACTTTATTTTTCTCTCACTCTCTCTCTCTCTTTGCATAAGCCTCCGCTCTCATCCTGTGCTTTCTCTGCATTCAGATTTAATGCTTTAGCGTCATCATCTGCAACAATTTGGGCTGCATGACCTTTTTTTTTTTTTACTTCTGAAATCGACCCCCTGCTTCTTTACTTCTGCTCTCTTTCTCTTCATTTCAGGTTCTGTTTTTTTCTCCCTCAACCTCTTATTCCCTATTCTGTCCACTTCAGTGTTTGTCATCAGGTTTCTGGCAGACTGCCACACCATCTGCTTATTAGAACACATCTTAATGGAATAATGAGCTTTGACCAAGTTTCCGTCTTGATTCTCTGTATTTTTTCCCTCTGTTTCGTGCACTGGTATGCTGCGGTTAAGTTGTTGAATGACAAGCTGTGACTACTAAGCCCCGTGGCTCTGCTGCAGTGAAATACATAATTATCTTTCAGTTTTTGCTTGGATACCATATTGAATTGCTATTTATTTTCAGTTTTGTCTAATAGTACCTTAGTTTTTAGGGTTTATTAATTGATTATTTACCTAACAGATGAAGATAGGCAGGACCAGAAGAAATAGCAGCAGGCCAGATGACAACAACAACCTGATATCCGCAGTCATACCAGCAGTGGATGGTGCACCCAACCCCCCACAACCCTCCTTATCCCACCTCCACCCATGGAGGCAGCGCCGCATTGCTGCTGGTTGGCCCCGCCCACCTCTCTCCACAGGATAGGGATGTTTTTCTGACCTACATTTCACCGATGCCTCTTTCATCACCTCTTTCCTTTTTTTGTCTTTACGTTTCTAAACAGCCGACCCTCAAAGACAATTTCTGTCACGTATTGTTTCCTCGCATGTCTTAGTTAATGAAGTAGCAGTCGGGACGCTGGCGTACAGGGCAATCGGTGACTTTTAACTTTGACATAAATGTGGTGACAGCTGAACACAGAGCTGGAGGTGATCTCTGTGCAGTGAGCAAGCCGTAACGTCTATTCTAGGATTTTTCTGGGATGTTTTTCTTTCTGTCCTCATTAAATATAAATGAACCTCTCGTTTGTTGAATGAACTCAGTGACTGGGTTTGTCTTCATTCGTTTGCTCAGGGTGAAATCTGTGACAGTGTGATAATCCTGATTTTCTGCCATTTCAAAGCCTACTAAGCTGCATAAGCCTAAATCGGACTCCATTAACTGGGTTTAAAGTTAGATTTTTCATGTTTTCTACAGACACTCTTATTCCCCGTTCCACTGGCTTGAAATGAACATAACATTTAATTAGCCCTTTTGATTAGCTATAATGTTTATGTTTTATTTTAAAAGAAGGCAGTACTGATGTGTCAAAGTTTTCTAGTCTTAATTACTAAATGAAGCCTAATGACTCATTTTAAAATATGTTGTAGGCTTCATAACTTTGCATATCTTTTGTATACAGAGAATTTAAGAAAACCTAAGAATATGATATATAAAATATTACTTTAATGTTGGTGCATGTCTGAAATGCATTTTGCATCCTAGATTAGATAAAGACATATTCTTCTTTGATGGCTCATATGAGACATTGTTTTATTGTAGTGATGTTCTTTTTATTATAGGTATCTATTTTTTAGAAATTCAGATTTTTTTTTTTGGAGTTACTAAACGGCAAAAGGTAGAAATTACATGATTATTTTTTAGATATGGATTACATTTTCCAGATGGACAGAAACCTAAATTTAAGATTTTAACCATGAGTATTTTCATTTAGAGTTTACTGATTGAGAAACCCTCAATAAAACTTATTTCAAAATATGTCTTCTTGTCCTTATAATTTTAAGTCAGGGTTTTAAACTAGGTCTGGTTTAGATGTCAAATAAAAGTCAGTGGCAAACTACCAAACTTCCTTTTATCAAATGCTATAAAGAAGCTGAATATACGTCAGGATAATTCTTTACCAATTTGTATATTTTGAAAAGCATTATAGATCTTGAAATGTTAAAAAAAATGGCTGTGAAATAGCTTTTTATCAAACTGGCAAATCGAAATCCAACTTCAAGCTTGCGTCGCTTCATTATTTGTGGAACATACATGACTACTGCATTTTTAATGTAAACATTTTACACTCAAAAGTCCAGAATGCTGCAAGAATGAAGAAAATCAACAAATGTGACGATTGAAAAGTGTAGAATCTTTAATCTCCGCTGCGAGTTCAGAAATGCGCTCCTCCGTAGGGCTGCGATGTACAATCATTTGTGTTTACACAAGTAAAGCTGGCGAATGTGTTGTTTTTAAACTCAGCTCTGCGAACATGCCATTCCCTGGCTCAGAGGCACAGTGGAAGATTAGCTTCGGTGCGGCCCACACAAAGAGGGAGAACACCCTTTCTTTTTTTTGTGGGGACTGTTGTGTTTCATTATCACCGTGTCTCTCAACAGCCACACTGAATGATAAAACTGAATTTAACACACGAGCAACTCATTTTTTTTCCTCTTACATAATAATTTTATCAGGTTTAATTGTTAGCACAAAACAATTTGTGATGGTTAGTATTACCATTTTAAATGAAAATGAATTTGTGCACAAAACTCATAAGACAAAATGCTCATAAAAACCGGGCTAGGATGAATTAACTTGACCGAGGGAGCGCCGCTGCTCAGTCCTTTCTCTCCACCCGACTATGTAGAAAGCTCACACGCTTTCAGCAATAAATTAGTGTTTTACAGATTTCAATGGGCATGACCAAACTCCTTAATGATTTTTCTTGTTTCTCCTTCCTGAAAGCCGCTATCCGGATTGGTCCACTTTGATCACATGACGATATGCTGACAGTGCATGTCTGTTTCCCTGGCAGCAGTCTCTCATCATGACTGTGAATATAAGTTTGCCTATCAATGCTCCCTTCCAGTCCTGTTTGTGTTTCTTACCTTGAGAGGACAGATCCTTCCGGTTTTGAACAAAAGAAAAAAAGCAATGATGCCAAACAAATTGTAACTCTGTGTTTGTTATGCAATGCTTAATTTTTTTTAACTACCATTCACATCCCTATTTGTGATTTCAGTAAATCATTTAAAAATTAGCAATGAAGTATAGTCGTGCCAATAGTAAATGTTAAAAATGTAATTATTATTTTTAAAACTTTACTTTATTTCTGTAGTTGTGACTTTAGGATCATGAGAGGTTGCTTATTACACAGAAAAGGCCAGAAGTCTTATTGAAACATAACAAAGAAGGCCAATTATCGCCTCTGAAAAGTGCAGAAACTCTAACATCTGGCACCACTTTTTTTTTTCTGAATACTCACGGTTCAGTCCCACGTCATGGTAGGTGAGGATAGCAGGCTTGTTTCCCTTGGGGGCCCCTCGGATCACCACATGCAGCATCCCGTGTGGGGTCTCGACATCGTGTTCCTGTGAAACATGCAAAAACATTAACTCACCTGATGGCTCGCGCCAAAGAAACAAGAATGCTCTGAAAGTTAACAGATGTCCTCTCTGATCCATCTCAAGTGGGACATATAAACCTGACCTTGGCTGGACTTCTGTGCCAAAAACATCCAATTCAGGCCAATTAATCTTTGTTATTCATTGCTGGAACAGAGTTGTTGCAAACAATTATGCAGCGCTGCCATTTTTAAATGTCACATTTTTAATAATTAAAGGGCAAAATGCTTCAAAGGGAATACCAGGTAACCCTGTTTAAAAAGGTGTTACGTAATAAGGCTGTTGTGAAATCAATAAAAATGCAGTTTTATCTTCTGTTGACTGGAAATGATGCTATTCATTTCACCCCTTCGGCATTTTATACCCGTGTGTTTTTTTATTCATATCTGACTTTTTCAAGTACAAATGGCCGTCTTCTGCAATGGGACATTTCATGCAGACCTTGCATGATTTCATAGCCATCGAGGAGGAATTTTGTTTTAACTCTGACGACTCATATTCTACTCTGTCTGCTCTGAGGAAATGTTGTCATATGACTGATAAATAATATCTAACAGCATAGATTTGATCATTTTTGTCATTTCATTTTCATATATATCATCAATAAACAATTTAATCCTTTTGTTTAGAAACACAAAAGTGTATAACAATGTTATAAAGTTGACATATACCACAACAGAGCTTCAAATCTGTTGGATATTGTCCTCCTAGATTGGGTAACAAGAACAAAAAATGTTGGAAACAGTTTCAGAGGACTATTCTGAAACAAGTCATTAATCACAAAGTCATCAAGTATTATGACAAAAAAATTAATAAACACAAAATAACATGATAATGCTCAAAATGGAGCAGTTGACCAAAAATATAACATTACTTTATTCAGGGAATGCCCAAAACTTTTATGTTTTGTTTAAACTAGAGATACTCATGAAGTCAGTTGGTGACCAGTTTTCAGTTTGACGTAATCAGCCAGTAAGACACAAAAAATCGAGTATTTTTCTAATCAGTGAACAAACTGCATGAGCGCTACCATGCTACGCTGACCACAACACTCCTCATCCATGTGAAAGTTATCACTGAGGATCAAGGACTCAAAGTTAGCTGTTTCAGTATCAATGAGGTGTTTAAAATGAAGTCAGACGAAGCACAAAAACGAGGAGAAGCTACTAAAAAGGAAACTATATTTTCCACTGAGGAAATATTATCTTGTTTACTCGAGATAGGACTAAGACAAGGAGTGAGACATGCCCTTAGATAAGGAGGGAGACATTTATGCTTTTGAGCTTTCAACTTCCATCAATTATGAAAGATTTGGAAATGATGGCAACATCTTGTGAATCTAAGGATTAAGTTAAGAGTCTATGTTGTCAAAGGCAGCGGTCTTAAGCTCCAGTTCTCAGAGGTCAGTGCCCTGCAAGTTTTTGATGCGCATCTGCTTCATCACACCTGAATCAAATAATTAGATCATTAGCATCACCCTGTAAAAGGTAACTGCATGCTGAAAAGGTATTTCAGCACACTAAGTTTGGTGCTTTGGAGTAACGAAGGATCTAAAACTTGCGAGACACGCCAGGGAGGGGACTGGTTTCCTCAGAAGGGACTCGCCTGAGAGACCCCTGCTGGGAGGCAGAGCAACAATGATGCAAAGGACATCTGAAAATGTCAAGTAACAATTCTGCCTTTGTTTTCATGAATAAAAATAAAACCCACACACACACAAGCACACACACATGCAGTGTGACGTCACCTGTGTTTATATCAAATATTGATAGCTTATGTAAAAAAGGTTGGAAAAAGTTGTTTGTATCCTGTAAATCTTACGTGTAAAAGAGAAAACTGAAACCTTCTGATCCAAAATCAGCCACCAAGCCAATCAGCGTATCTCTGATTTAATGCTGTAATAATTAGTTTGGATGGCATCTTCAGCGTTACTCATTATTTAGTCTTTTACTGAATACTTTACAGACATGCGAACTTTAATCTTTCTCAGTCTAGGTATAATAAAACAACAACAGAAAACACCAACTTAGAATGCCTTCGCTGATTTCCACTTTTCTTTGACATCTGACCTACAGATTCAAATCTTTTGATCGATACATATGGGTATCGATACATATGGGATACATATGTCCTTAACCTTTAGCTGGTGTTTATTATTTTGATTTAGATGCATTTAATCAATGGAAGAAAAAAACTCCCGGAGTTTTAAGTTTCAGATAGATCACTGATTATACCTGATCAAGTTAAAATTGATGATCTCTGGCTAATTGACTGTTGTAGCGCTCTTTTTCAAAATAATTTTTAAACAATAAGAAAATTCTGCAACTGAAAATTAAGCACTCGTTGCTTTCTTCAGTAATCCTGCAGTTGGAAATTTTTCAATATATTAAATACATCTGCAAATCTCAAAATGCAAAATTATTAGCAGATACTGCTAAGCGATTTAGTGAATGGTGCTCAGTCTTGCACCGTGTAATTAGGTGTTTAAGTGTCTGTGAAACCGAAATAGCAGCTGCAAAAGAGGCAGAAGTCGCTTCATCAGCTGAGCCATGAATCAAAACATCTCATGTTATGACCCACATTTTGTCTGCTGGTCACAGCTAGGAAAAAATCAAAATGGAGGTATCAAGTGTGACTGCACACACGCGCACAATCGCGCAGCAGGGATCACTAGAACTGAATTCATGCCTTCCGCTGCATTGAAACCTCTCTGATGATGCTGCTGCAGCCTCTCCTCCTCTCTGAAGCAAACAGACCCTGAAATACACTCTGACAGCCCATCATTACTGCCCTCCTCCCTGTACGTTTTCTCACCCTGCGCTGAAAATACTCGTTCAATCTGCTGCTGTCAATCTCTGTGTTTGGAAGATGAAAAACAATCATGCCGCAGCCATTTAAATCACTCTCTCTGCATTAAAAAAACATCAACAAACAAAAGCTAAGCTCCAGAAATTTCTATTATCCCCATCCATAAGCAGAGAGTCATGCAGGGAACAGTTTTAAGCTAATCCAAAGCGATTATCTAGTTGTTATTCAGCTTTATCATCAGTGTTATCCACACTCTAATTTGAGGCAAATACTGCATGAGGTTTGTTTCCGCTCTGCCTCAGCGTGTGCATCAACACACAAGCACTGTATGACCTCTATATGAACACAGGAAATGTGAAATAGACCTCATTGCATTAACATTTTGTGTTAGCACCCTATTTGGATATTCTCTTTCTCTTTTTTTCTTTTTTTTTTTTTTTTTTGCCCGAAATGAGGAAAGGAAAAGGGAGGCGTGCGGTAAACATGTTCTTGTCTTTACCTAGATTTTTTTAAAATAAATAAAAGAATTTCCTCAAATTTGCATGAGGCTGAGCTGTAAAGTGTCAACATGCCACTGTGTATGTGTGTTTATATGTGTCAGTGGGCCAAACTCAGAGGGTGGCGCATCATTTGGCACCGTTTGGCACCATTCGGCACCGCTGCTGCAGGTTAAAGCAGAGCCCACATAATCACACATAATGCACGTTTTTAACATAAAATGGAAATATATATAAAAGAAAGCTGAAAAAAAACAAAACCCATAGATGTTATTTTGTTTGCACTCATCACTCACCCCGTCCCAACACTCAGGCATGGTTGCAGCGGGTTAACTGGCGGCAGCAGGAAGGCAGACGAGTGGCCAGACCTCTCCTGTTTTACGGGACTAGGTCCTGGTGAGCACTCGCTCGAGGATGGAGAGCTGGATGGTGATGGTGCAGAGCGCCGCAGAGTCTTTGTCTGTTTTGCTCTGCGCCCAACCCCACGCTCTTATTCTGGGAGCTGCCGCCCCTCCTCCTCCCTCCCTCCCCTTTCCTCACTCTGCCTCACATTCTGCATGAGGCGGAGGTAGGGGAGCATTTGGTGATAGGCTCAGAGAGCACCCACCCCACTCTCTGATTGGTTAATTATCCAGTCAGTTTTCAGAGGCTCTCTCATCAGCATCACTGCGTCTGATTTGATGTGATGTTGTTTACCTATTTCCCTCTACAACCTTGTTTTGCTTGTGACTTCAAATTAGGCCAAACATTCTCATGCTCAAAATCAGGGCTCCCCATTATACAGTGAATCAGAGTGTACTAGATTATGTGAGCAATGCAAATGCAGACAAAAATTATGATGCATGCATTTTCTATTAAGTATTTTGTTTTGTTCAATTCAATTTTATTTATATAGCGCCACTTCATGAAGCATGTCATCTCAAGGCACTTTACAAAGTCAAATTCAATCATATTATACAGATTGGGTCAGATTATACAGATTGGTCAAAGATTTCCTATATAAGGGAACCAGTTGATTGCATTAAAGTCCCGACAAGCAGCATTCACTCCTGGAGAAGTGTAGAGCCACAGGGAGAGTCATCTGCATTGTCCATGGCTTTGCAGCAATCCCTCATACTGAGCAAGCATGAAGCGACAGTGGAAAGAAAAACTCCCCATTAACGGGAAGGAAAACCTCCAGTAGAACCAGGCTCTGTATCGACCGACTTTTGTTACCCTTTTGTAGACAGCATCTGAATCGTTGTTTGAACACAGAACAAGATGGGTTAAATAAGGAATACAGTCATTATATTGTACATTGTTCCACTCACATCGGATATCATAAGTACAACCAGCTGAATGTCCTTCTTCATAGCCCCTCAAACGTCCAAAATCAAGCACGAGAGGAATTTAGGAAAGGCTCATGGAACTGAAAAGGTGTAATAATGTAAAATCTAATTTGTCATTAAAGGTTATGGTCATGTTCTGATGGACAGATTATTTTAAATAAAATGTGTTTTTGGTTAAAAACAACTACGTTTTCCTGTCCACTGCCCAGTCCCTCCAGGATGTTGCCATCGCAACTATTAACGCAAATTAACTCATCATTCATGCAATCATTCGGAATTTTTGGCACCGACTTCCAATTTTTACCTGTCGTCGCAACTTTTCTGACAAACATTCCCACTTTTAACGTGTTTTCAGGGCATCTGGGGGGAATTTCATTCATTAAAATGTCCGGTGTGTTGTAGGGCACAACATGTTGCGCTCCAGCATTGCAGCCGAGTGCAAGTGTAGATTTAAGAATCAACTGCAAAATACATTTCCTTCATACTATGTGTTGACCAGACCATGTTACAAGAAAGAGAAAGCATAAAAATAATTGCCACTTTTACCGCAACTTTTTGACAAGGTGTCAAGGTGTCATTTCAGGCCACAACAACAATAAATTTCAGAGATCCACATGGTGTTTATGCAAAAGGTAACATGGAGACCTCAAACATATGGGTGGAGTTACACATGTAAACATACCTGGCTACCCCCATCTAGTGCTTAGTCCTCCATTTAATAAGATACGTCAACATTTTTCCATTTTCTTTGATTTCCATCCAATCAACAGTCCACATAAACTAGGCTCCACCCAAGCAATGGCAATGAACTAGCAGCAGAGCCACCTCCACAACCCGTTAATCTGACCAGCAACCAGTGAAAAGACTGTCAGAACAAAGTAATCAGCTAGTGGTCACTTGTGTAGGAGGTCGATGAGCACAGCTGCACAAAACACACAGGAAAGTGACATGATGGCTTAAAAGAACATGAAAAATATATGACTTTATTTAAATTTCTTTCGCTTGCATAAATTAAATAAAAGCAAAATGAAACACTATGAGCATATTTGTCCTGCAGAACTTTGGGGGCAAAAATGAAATATGTAATGTTTTCATTCGATACACAAACCTAAAGATTTTTCAATACATCTGCAGCGGTTTGACAATGATGTGACCTTGACTCTCCCATTTAGAGACGTGGGCGCTGCAACACCCCTCACCCCTGCACTGACGCGACACAGGGCTCACAACGCTGTATCACGCTCACAGACACTACAGTAAACCAACATTTCTTTTCCAGTTATAGCAACACACGCCAAGGTGGAGAACCAGAAGCCTACGTGCGCATCAACAGGGAAGCAATGGTGTGCTGACTGGAGAGCCTCCCTCTCTCTGCTCCGTACTCACATTCATCAACAAGCCCTTTGTCCTACCTCTTAAACTCCATCTCTCCCTATTTTCCCCTCCATCTTTCACTTTTTGCCTCACATCGCCCATCCCTCCTTTCTGCTGCTGACAGATCACTCAGCACCTTTCCCTTCCTCTGTCATTGACTTTGTCCCCCTTTTCACCCTCATGCAGGAGATTAACTCTCTCCCTGCTGACTCTGCAGCTCCCCGTCAGCTCTAAACATACAGTCTGTGTGGCTCTGCATTTGACCACAGCGAGCAGACATGTGCATGAGACCGACTGAAATATGTGTTTTTCATTTCATCTCCTGGAGGAATTTCTCAATTCTTCCATGTGCTAATTGCACGCAGAACATGACATAGCACACGACGCCACACCTATCATTTTCTCCTGATCATCATGCAGGTGTGATGCTTTATACTTGGAAATTTATTACACTCACTCTTTGTGCTAAACAAATAGCTTTTATAAATGTAAGCCCCCCCCCCCCCCCCCATCTTGTTCTCCAGGAAGTTATTCTGATCTACATTAGCTGCATTTTGTATCGTGTGACTGTGCAGCCTTTCTTCCAGTGTGATAGAGACACAGTGATGAACTGCGTCAGTGTTATTGGGGGGCGGCGAGTTAGAGCTGCTTGATACTCGCATTAGACCGTATAGATCTGCAGCTCCTTCCTGTAATGAAGAAGGGATGGTATTGTGCAGCGATTTAACATCATTCACTACTTACTTTGCTTCCAAGTATCCATTAAGGGGATTTTAAAGCTGCAGTCGGTTTAAATTTTTTACATATTTGTTAAAACTGTCACTACGTGCTGACAGCAGAATATGAGAGAAATAATCTGTGAAATAAAAATCAAACTCCTCTGTCTGCTCCACATAATCCTACAGCCATTTGCAGAAAAACGCCACTCCCGGTCAGAAACAACCAATCAGAGCCAGGAAGAGGATCCAGAGTCCATCATGTTTGTGCATGCCGCGCTCACACCCCTCCCCCGGACAGAGCGTTCTGTCGTTCAAGCTCAAGACGGCCGGTGTGCAGCAGCTAAGTGTGGAGAAATGGTGGAGAAACAACCTAACGTCGCCGGAAAACTGCCAATTTGACAGGTAAAGACAGGTAAACAGGAGAAGAACAACGATGACAAGCAAGCTAAAAAGAAAGAATTAGACTGAGCCCCAAGTGAAGCGAGGGTTAACAGGAGATGTGGCACAGCAAAGAGCAAGGGGGAGGGACCTGTAACGTGTGCTTGTTAAAAATTTCAAGAAACTTTCCCATTTGGGTCAAGGTTTGCATAGCTTGTTTCAGATGTCCTTTTAGCCTAAAGCAGCTCACAGGGTTTGTTTGTCTTCTTCCCTGTCTACCCTCTTTTACATATTATACACAATCTTTATCTTGTTAATACAGAAAGAAGAAACTCCTCTGTAGCAGATGGCTTTAACATGGATGTCATTATCTGAGAGAAAATATAAGGATTATTGCAATATGGCCCAAACAATTTCAGATATTGAAATATAATCACAAAATCAACACAACTGACAAAAATTATGCTAAGAGACAGAAAAGGCTCTGGGTTCATTAACTCCTTGCTAATTTGAACTCCTCTTCCGTACTTATGCATCAGCATGTTCTTTCCTCTTACTTCCATTTCACACCCAAAAACAAACCATTTCATTTAAATGTACTGCACTATCAAACATAGATGTTTTCATGCATAATGGAAATAAATAGTCATAGAAAGGCTCCAATTTCATGTGTACATTAATTGTGTATTGTTTTCTTACTCTATTATCTATAAACATTACAAACGTAAGAGAAAAATTATTAGAGAAAATAATATAAACAACATCATTGTGTGAACATAATAAAGCAATAAAGACCTACACATTCTCTGCAAGAACAAAATGATATTATTACGGTATTTCCTTGCAGCTCTGGATTGAAAGTTCTTGCAGCTTCTTCATTTGGGCAAAAGAAATCTCAGGGTGATCTTGCAGCGCATGTATTGCATTGACCTCAAAGTGTGAATAATGGGGCAGGTAGTGACCACACCCCAACTACCTTTTAGCATGATACATAAAATAGAAAGACAGAAATAACACGAGCTAAAGAAATGACAAGTTTAGTGCTCACTTTTTGTCAAGCAAATGCAACAATATGCTCCCCCTGCCCACCAAAACTGATGAACAGCTAACTGAAGAAATACATTGGCTAAAGGAAGTCATGTAACAATACTCCATCTTCAACAGAGCAATCAATGCAGGGATCATTGAGGCACTAGTTAACAACTCTGCTTTTTAATTAGCTTTAAGAATTAAAGTTTTTTATTCAATTTCAACAACATCACAAATAAACTGGTAACACTTGAACAGGGAAATAATTTAAACTGATGGATAGATCAAACAATAAGTGTATAAATCAAATAATGTTATAAATCCTAACTCCAGATTTCTACATGTGTTGCTCCGGCATCCAGTCTGCCACACGTAGAATCCCTCATCAGATGTTTTGAGGAGCTTTTGATTCAGTCAACCAGAGCCCTTCCACAGTTAGGCAGTATTTAACTTAATTGCTGCAGCCTTTCTATCATCCTTTCAGAAACATTGTCAATCTAACAGTGCATGGGGTTTCATCCAGCGCTTCAACAGATGAAACTCTGGCAGGAAGTGCGCAAAACCACAAGCCTGTGTCAGATGATTCCTACATCAGCCTCCCAGGGCTGGGAGGTTTTGCTGTCATAAGTTTAACAGTCACCTTTAAAAGAGTGCACACAACACATTAGGGACACTGGTGGTGAGTTTTGTCAACACAACAGTGCTGTGGCAGCAATTGATTAGCATTAGTTTGACATGTTTCTTAATCTCTAAAATAATCTCATGTCAATTACCTCATTACTTAGATTCACGAAGGAGTGACTGATCCATGTAACATGGCTGATATGCGTTCACAAAGGGACTGATATCAGAGCCCTTAGACTCTGATACGAACTTGCATGCTCTAATGTGTGGGGGGAAAAAAACTGCAAATACTAAGTCTGAGTATGTGTATCATGTTAGTTGTGTGTATCCAAAACCGGTGTCTGCCTCAAAGGTAATTTCACCATGTTAACACATGGTGACAATAAAAGACTCTTGATTGTGTTATATCACTAACTGATAGGATCAACCCATTTTAAATGTGTCCTTTACACTAAAGAACACAAAAAGACCAGAGAGCGTTATAAATCGACGGTAAAACAATGCCCTTCATGTTTTCTGTGGGTATTTTTCCAACTTCTCTTTTTAGAGGTGGGTGTTTTTATGTACAATGTGAAGTCCTATGTATGTTTTCTTTTTTGTCTTCTTATCCCTTCTGTTTCTTTTTCTCTTTCTCCATGGTTGGTTCTCAGAAAACACGTTTTATAATTCTCTCATCGTATTCAATGTAAAACACGGATTTTCTTAAAAAAAATCTAGTGTAAACTTTAATGGAAAGACTGTGCCCCCTTTTTAAAAAGGGGCATGCACATTTTAATCACTTCACATGAATTTCTCTTGTGAGAACTCCTGTCCTTTGCCAGCCTTTGGTGAAGCGGGAGTGTTTCGGAGTTGGCTCCTGACTGGGAACACTTGGACCCAATGTTCTCTGTCTGTTTAATCCTGGCTGCTCCTCGCTCTGGTGCCTGTCTTTGCTCACCCCATACCACACTGTCTGGCTTAGTTTTGCTTTGGCTTGTTTGGGATTTATTTGTTCTACACTGTGCAACAATTTGCACATTCTTTCTTTCATAAACTTTCCCAACAAACTGATTTACTGATGCTCACGTCCTGTACTTCTATTATTCTTGTTTTATTGTGTTTTTGCTTGTTTTTTTCTGGGTAAACTTAATCCTGATTAGAAACCCTTGTTGCTATACTGGGTAAAAATCGTCCTTCCATCCTAAAAGTAGTTAATACATTATGTATTCACAAAAAGGAGGTTAAAAAATCTGTAAAAACTATAACCAATCCTTGTGTCCGTGCTCTTTCATTCCTAGTTTCTGCTTGCTGGCTGTGCATGCGCACTTCTAATTACTTCTTTAAGCTGATTTAAAAAAAACTAAAAAATTTAAATTTCCTGCTACAATCAGTGTATCTCCTGTTTTTCTGTCCTGACCACACAAGTTGGGTTTTGACACTTTAAAGATTGTCAAAACAAGTGACCAAAATATAGGACAATTTTAATAGATCTGTCAAGGTTAAAAACGTTAACACTATATTTGCTCATATAGGTGTCTGTCAAGAGGGCAAAAGGGAAGAAAATAAGTGATAAGTAAAGTAGCCCTGTCAGAAGGAATTACCTTCACTACACACAACATGGTCTTGTTCAGAGGAAACAACAAAAGTTCATGTCTTATGATTTAGCTAGTGATTAAAAATGTTATTAATCACATTACACTTAACCTCACTGCTGCGTTGTTACTTGAGACCTCTGTCTGAGGTGCGATAACAAAGGTGAAAGAAAGGTGTTTGTTAGGAAACTTTCTATTGCACCTGACTGCCTCTTACCACATGAACTAAATATATCACCAGAGAAATGAATCAACAAGTAAATACTTTTTGTAGTTTGACTCTGTGCAGAGTGGGTCAATGACCATCTCCTGGACAGCTGTTTATCCAACAGTCTTCCTATGATTGTATAGTCCAACTAAGGTTATAAAAAACATTTCTTTAATAAGAAAATCACATTATTTTTATTGATCATGTGAGAGTATATGTGTCAAACTGAATTTTGGATTTTAATCAGCTGTTATTAAAAATCAGAATTTATAGAATTAAATAATTCAAATATAAACTTTCCATATAGTTTAACTTTTTGAATTTAAATACTGAAATAAACTTTTAAATGATTTCCTAATTTCTTTCGATAGACTTGTGGCCTACACCACAGCAGTATTTTATGCTAATTATATTTTGTTTAATAAAACCACAAGGTAAAATATTGAAGGAGCAGCCAACTTCATTATTTCCACACATTTATCTCTTCTGATTTAAGCAAAGAGCTGATTCAAACATCAAATCAGAACTTCAGAGCCACATGCAAGATCTGGGGACCCTTCTAGAACCTCTAAAAATAACTTTGCAAACAACGATTCTTCATAAAATGAAGAATATTATGGACAACCCTAAGCATCCTCTTCATCAGACTGTTGTACAACAACAGGGTATCTTCAGTCAGAGGCTTCTCCAGATCTGCTGTAAGACAGACGATACAGGAGATCCTTTCTGTCTGCAGTCGTCAGCATCTACAACAACTCAATGAAGAAACCCCCATGAGTTACACTAGCATTTAATTTATCTTTGGGATTAATAACGTGTTTTTGAATTGAATTGAATTGAATTGAATTGTCAACATCCAAGCTATTCCTGAAAATTTCCAAATAAACACATGAAATATTTGAATTGCTATATTTTTTTCTGCTTAATAACTGTCCCTTTTAGAAATGTCCTCATTGACTTATCCATGTTGTTTTTTTATAAAGGAAATTAAAAGCTTGAAAAAAAATTAAAAAAAATAAACTCAAAGAATAAATAAAAAGCACTTTAGTTACATCACAGTTTTTCTTTTTGGGTTGTTTTTCTGTCATCCCTCCAACTAGCTGTCAGGAGAAACTGGTCTACTTATTTAACCTGATGTTGTTCAAAGAGTCTACAACTGCAGGTAGGATACTGACTGCTGATTAAAACCCCACAAAACTCAACAAGCTATTAGTCCTTGGTGTAGGGTCCAGGGTTCGATTCCTGACCTTGGGACCTTTGCTGCATGTCTCCTTCTTTCTGATTAGTACAAATAAAGGCCACTAGTTGTACAAAATCTTGTGTATATGACAGCAACCAAATTTTAAAAGAGGGGAACTCCTGAATATCACAACCAAGCGAACTGCACACTCCCTATAACTGCTACAATGCAGAATAAATGCTCTGTTTTTTATAACTTAAATCTTGTTTAGCTCCATTTCTCAGTCACTTTCCAGATAACAGCTCTAATCTGAGGCAGGGATTGTATAAGGTCTTAGAATGAAAGGTTTATCACAGAATTTAGACAGTTTACCTATGTGAGCAAGTCAAAATGAGATGAACTACAACAGACAGAGAAAAGAGACAGAGCAATAATATTTAAAGAGGAGAGGGGTGAGAGCGTTCCTACCTTCCAGTCGCCTGGGGGCATCAGCTGGTCAGGGCAGTCCTGGTCAGGGAGACAAGCACATAAAACACGGAGAAGCTGTTACATCACAATGAGAAAAGTTAGATGAACTTTACTAGGTCCATTTTTGTAGAGCAGTGACAGTAGTGCTCTGTAGGCCCAAACCGCAGAAAAAAACAAAAACAGAGGGACCTTAGCAGCAGAGAACATGCAGATCTATCAATGGTTGCTGCCTTAATGGGAATAAAAAAGCCACAGACATTAAAATAAAAGGTATAGCATGTCTTTAAATTTACAATGCCTTCAAAGGTATGAACCCTATCTGAGTGCTTCAGCCTTTTATTGCCTTGTTTTATAACAGAAACCAAGGTCAATGTAATTTTCTTTTTTGAAGAAGAAGAATTAAAAGACTCTTATGTCAAAGTAAAAACAGATTTTTGTCCTCTAATCTAATGGGACTGTCCTCAGATGCTGGAGTGGCACATGTGGGAGTAGAGGGCACAAAGCAAACACTAAAATCTGAATTCCACATTCCCTTCAGTAAAGAGGAATCCAAAACTCTCAATAACAACCATGTCCAGAGAGCATGGCAGGAGTATTGGAACATGAATTACATGTTACATGCTTAAAAGTTGTATTATCAAGACAAGGGGCCACACATTTCTTAAAAAACACAAAAAAACAACAACAAGAAAACAAGGTTAATGAGAAGAATTATGTTTCTGTCCCCCTCCTCGCCACACTCCAATGCAGTAGGTGGTACGTTTTATATACCATATTGTTCTTTTCACATTTTTTTTTTATTTAAAATGTTTTCTTTGAGAGTAAAGTGAACCAAAGTCAAATGTCTTATTTTTGTTCCCAGATTTTGCTGATTCTAATAGTGGTGGTAATGCACCTTATACATAAAATTAATGCTGGCTTCCCAAACACAATTAAACCCGAGAAGAAGAAGGTGGTCCGGTCTCTGATTCATCTGTATTCCTGCTACAATTACAGCAAGAAGACACTTTTTTACTTTACTTTATTAGCTGAAGAAGGGCATTGTGTAGTAATGAACATTTTTGAACAACAGAAATTCAAATGCATCCATTTTTAGCCAAGGCTGATTTCCATTGTTTGTCTCCCTGCCAGATGGTACAGACCGAATGGCCTAAAATAATGCACATTTACACAGGTGCTCATCCTAGACATATTTACACAACCTGTGTATGCACATGCCGCCACATATAGCAAAAACACAAACACACAATAAATGTAATCCCACTCAGAATTAGTTTTACTGACTATGTTTGCAAATGTGGGTGTATGCAAACCATCCCCTCAGCTTCTGGACATTCCCTGACAGTGATTGGCAGGTTGTTCCAAAATATTACCTCCCAATGACCACAGTAGTAGTGGAATAATACAGTCGCCTCTGCTGGAGGCTCTGGTGATTCTACTCAAAGAAACACACACAGCTTGCCTCTTAATGCGTTTACACAAATTGCTCAGTACCTTAGATACCATGCAACTCCTTTTAAGATCATCAAAACTGAAGATGCTATGCTAATCAAGAAAATTACAAAAGTGACGAGTGAGGTTCTTATTAAAGGAATTCAGTGCTCTGGTATATTGTAAGTATATGGTGTTGAGAATAGATACACATATGTCTTGTGTTTTATGTTGTTGACAATCAAAAAAAGAACACAAGAACCATCTAAGAACCATCTAAGAAACGTAGAGAATCACTGAAAAACATGATTCTGGAGATGGAAACAAAAACATCTCCGACACACTCACCATCTCATGCAATTCAGTTAAATTCATCATTAAGAAATGGAGGGAGGGTGGGACTTACGTAAATCTGTTTCACACTCTGAGTGATCTGGCAAGAAAAAAACTTGTGAACAATTGTTGGTTTGTCTCCTGTCAAATCTGAATGGGTGCGTGGTAAACATCTCCCCCTTGCATTCATCCAAAGTCATGTGGGAGAATCATAGTAGAGGGTTACTGGGTCTGATGAGACCAAAATGTAGTTTTTTGATCATCAGGTTACACAGCATGGCAACATCTAAAAAGTGATGGTCCATCAAGAAAAAATGATGAAAAGGGACCTGAAGGGGGTGAATATTTAAACATTAATTTACTTTACCATTATATTTTAGATTATCTTGTAGACATCTGTTTTCATTTTGATACAAATGTTTTCTTTTTTTTTTGCAGATTCTTGCAGGCTGAAGCATCCAAGTGAAGTGAATACTTTTTGTAGGCATTGCAAGTAAAGGGATATTCCATTGATATAACAACAATTTACAAACAGGCTTAAAAAGAGAAAATCAAAATCAATTCAGGAGCATAAAAGTTACTTAAAACATCCAAAACTGTGTGATGTAACCAGAAGGTTCGTCCATTGGTGAGGCATAAGGCGTTTCTCTTACCTCAGTCATTTAGTGTGTTAAACAGAGACAGGGCACATTAATAGCAAAATAATAAAAATAAAAAAAAAAACATGAACATGTCTGCACAACATTCATACATAAAGGCTGTTTTTAATGCGTTGCTCCTCAGCCAGACTTTTATAAAGTCACTTCAAAACAGGTAGTTCATGTGACAAAATTATTTATGAGAAACACTTTTATCTATAAGCATTTCAACCACTGTTAAATCATTTAAATATATATGCTATATATTTCCTGATATCAAATAGACATTCTTTTTGGGATTGGTAATCAAAATTACTCAAAGAGTAATGTCTACAAAAATTGGTTAAAATTTATTAAATTTTGGCTGATCCCTATGGAGCCGTTCAGAGGCTCTTCAGAACTTGTTTTCTCAGGCAGAATAGACACAGTTCTGATTGAGAAAACTATTGAACGTGACATCCTAAAATGCTCTTATATAGTTGTTTTATTGTTTTGCATTTTAAAAAGTATATTTCTCACATACCAACCTCAGAGTTAAAAAAATAATGAAAGGGAGGTTCTGGATTTCGCTCTCTCTCTCTCTCTCTCTCTGTCTCTCTCTCTCTACACACACACACACACACATACATATATGTATATGTATATATATATATATATATATATATATATATATATATATATATATATATATATATATATATATATATATATATATATATATATATATATATATATTTTTATCACTTAATTTAAGACTAGTGATTTTGTAAACCCATTCTTTAGAAAATCCTCTTTGGACATAAAACACAGGCATGATATGCTTAAGAGCAACAACTATTTGCATGTCCAGTTTCTTCTTCAAACTTCAAGTTCACTTATCATAACCAGCGTTAAAAGCCTTGAGCAAAACAGGAACATCTGGAACTCTGAATAAGACAAAAAACACAAAATTAAGGGCATGCATGTGGGGTTAGATTGCCCATCAGAACAGCTGGCTTGTCTCCTTGTTAGACATGTTCAGCTCTGAATTTGTGAGGTGAAGGGGGGGTTTCTCAAGATGCTTCTGAAAGAAAACATGAAAATATTAAATACAAAAGTAAGGCTAAAGTAAAAGTGGTGAATTATGGACACATGATGTGAAATTTTAGCCAGGTAGCAGTGATGACTTGAAAGAAAATGACAGGAGTTCAGAGTTAGAGGAGGGATACGTTTAAAAAAAAAAAAGAAAAAAAAAAGGCAAATAAGTTACAAAAGCACAGGGTCAGAAGCTGCCCAAGCGAACAAACTGCAGATGTGAAAAATTTCAAGTGATTTTTAAACTATTCTAATATGTTACTTTGTTTGTACCATATTAGCTGGATGTGCCAGGGAGAGGACATCCAGTTACATAATTTAATTATTTAGCTAATTCTTAGGCAAATATGCAGCTTCGAACCACTTCGATCCCTGTGGATGTCATGCAGATGGGAGTTTATTGTTAAAACAGGGAAGACGTTAGTAATGAAAGTAAGGTAGTCGGACCAGCAGGTGGCACTCGTCTCTTTCCTTCAACCCTAATACCCACAGACTTGATGTAGAGGATGGGTAATGTCTCAGTTCAGAAAGATGAGAGAATGACCAAAGGAAATGAATTCCTAAAGATGGTGTTAAGACTCCTTTAGTCTTACTGATCCGTACAGACTACAAAAACTCTAAGGCTATGTGTGAAGGTGCACTAAAGATGACATAATGGGTTTTCTTGGTCTGTGTGTGTGTATTTTTGAGTTGTTTCATGAATGCAGATTTTGGCCTAGATTTCAGGCTTTTTCTTGAGGATTTCAGAAATACTACGTTTAAGTTGTTAGGAGGATCAAGGAATGACTTGTTTAAATCCACAGGGGATTAAATTATCTTGTCCTGTTGTATTTTGTGTTGCTGCTAAGGATATTTGGACACTATGAGCTGTACCAAACTAACCATATAAAACAAAAAACATCCTACAGAAAATAAAATATTAACTCTACATCAGCTTGGCAAGAAACCAAACTTCAACTTCATGTTTTTGTTCTGTTTGGTCTTTTAGAACTGATAAAACTGTTATGCCCCTCAACAAAATTTGTTTTTATTTATTATTCTGCTTTGCTTTTTACTGAGATACTACTATACTAATTCTCTAATTGAATAAAGCATAAATTGTGATTTAATTGTTGGCTCACCTTCCAAATATGCTTTAAATATTCTTGTTTCTGGACTGTCTCTGCTAAACTCGGCTGGACAGGATTCTACTAGTAAGGTTGTTACGACTAGATCTGAACAAAATGTCTTCATATTTAATTTAATTTTCAGATACCATCTGACAAAGATGCTACTTTGATATAATATTCCCATAATAATAATGAGATTACTATATTAAAATAGTAGCTTTGTAAAGGGTTAATATATAAATAACAAACTTCTTCAATCAGATAGTGATTTATGTTTAGATTAATCAAATGAAGTTGTGTTTTCTCTGCCAACATGGGCAAATTAGCAAGTTACTTTGTAAGGACTAGATACACAGAAACTGCCTTCATGGTTGTTGTTTTTTTCAGCACATGTTTTCATCAAGGAAACTAGTTTAACAAATCAGGCATTAACTGAATAAATATTAATTTATGATTTAAAATAGATCCCATAAATTGTAATTATTTATGTTTATTTAAGGGGTTTCTCTGCTAATACAGCAATTAACTCACATACGTTTGCTTACACATTCTATATCTGAATACTAGTCTTTATATTTCATTATCGACTCTTCTAGTTGCTAGTTTAATAAATCATCCCAAACTAATCAAATCAAAATTATTTAACTATAGGTCTCTGCCAGTCTAAACTGTCCTTGATCTGGCATGAAACTGCTGAAATCATCAGGGTATCATTTAGTTAGTTAGCTTAAGGCCAAATTAAATCCTTCATAATGTCCTCATGTCATTTTCAGATCACGTTTAGACGAGATAATGGTTTAGTAAATGAATTACAACATGTGATTTCAGTATAAGTTAATTCAATAAAGTGTCTCCCTTTTTGTGTCTGAACTTCCTCTACTAAGCTAAAGGTGTTAGCATTCAGTCAGTTTGATTATCGAGGAGCTAAATCTAAAAAAGCCCAATTTTTTCCAGCTTACTTTCTTTGCCAAGATAACACCTTTAAAAATATCAATTGGACATTACACATACACATTTTATCAATTTTTACTTTTATCAATTGTTACTAAGCAAAGCTCAGTTTGTTAGCATTTAGTTTGCTTGGAGAGGGATTAGTTCAGGACAACATTTGTTTGTGTTTCATTTTCAGCTTACTATTTCATCAGGAGAAGGAGTTTATTAGATGAATTGTCAATTGTATAAATCAAAATATGTAATTACAATCTGGAATAATCATACAATATATGGGTTTCTCTTGCTTTTTATTGGAGTTAGTTAGGCCTACTCAAAACAAGTTATGTAATAACGATTAATCATGTATATTTTATTCATTAGTGTTAAATACAGAGATCTCACATCTAACTAGACTTGTTAGCATTTATTGGTTCACTTATAGGAGGCTTATCTCTGAACAAAATGTCTTAATATTTAATTTTCAGCTAATTTTTTTCTACGTTTTAAAGCTGCAGTAGGAAGTTTTGAGTAAACTGTGGACTTAGCCTGAAAATATGAACAGACATCAGACGAGCTCCAGTCAGACCCAGACATTCATCCTGGCTCTGATTGGTTGTTTCTGACTGGGAGCATTGTATTTCTGCTAATGGCAGTAGAACCACTAGGAGGAGCCAGAAGACCTTGATTTTTTCACAGATTATCTGTCTCATATTTTACTATCAGGACATAGTTGACAGTTTGAACAAATGTGTAAAAATTGTTCTATACAAAGTTTACCTACTGCAGCTTTAACTGTGTTGTGTGTTTGAATATTGTGTTCTGCCAGTCATGTTTCTGGTTGTTCTGGTAGTTACCGGGAGGACCCCGCTGGTCCGACGGCGGGTCTGGCGGAGCCAGTGCCGTGCGAAGGCATGCCAGCGGTGAGTGGGGCGGCGGGGGGGAGGGGGTTCATTAGGGGGCGCGGGGCTTTCGGGGCATGGGAGTCCCCCCGATGCCTCCTCTCCTTTATCCTGCTGTGTTGCAAAAACAACAAGCACAACAAGTTGGTTATTGGGCAACAACCAGGGCAGACAGCGCAGTAACATACAGTCAATATAACCCATGATCCTTGTAATTTACATTTTGATTTTCTGATGTTTGTTAGGTTCTGGGTGAGCTTCTTGTCCTTTTAATGTCCAAAGGATAAACATCTTGTCCCATTTCCTTATAGCTTTTCTGTTCCTGTCTTGCTCAGAAAGGTCAGGCTTAAGATTTGCAGCCTTCCTTTAATTAGAGTAGAGGAACAGCTGTAGGTCTTGAGCAGTTGGATTACTTCTCAAGCAACCGTAAACCAGGAATCTGCTCCATTCTTGCATGCTAAATAGTACTTTGAACCAATGACAGACATGAAAACTTTAACATTTCTTGACAAGATGTCAGTGCATTTTTTAACCTTTGTTTAACTTGTGTTGTAAAGGTGACCAGGAGCACAATGTCTAATATGTACTGTCTGCTCAACAGTTCTTTTGCCATTTATATCCCAATCTTGCCTTTACTTTTCCCATGTGAACTGAAGAAAGGATTTGTCAGACATGAATGGTAGTGGGTTTTACCTTTGTCTTGTGTAACAAGCAATCACTCATTGCTTTTAAAGGTCACCTACGCTGCAGAGCTGCAGACATTAAGTAAGTTGTGAGAGGCATCAGAGTGTGTGCTTAAGCAAAATAGGTCATTCACAGAATAAAACAGCGGCCAGTCAAGTCAGTCATGCAACATGTAACTGGATCAATGGCCTTCAATATTTACCAACAGAGAGTTATAATGAGTAGGCTCAATGACCTTTTCAACTAATCAATAGTGGTTAATGAGATTTGTACAAATGGATAGCATATTATGTTACTTCTCATCAAAAAACTGACCTCCTGTATCATTTGGATGCACCATATTCTTGACCAAGATAGTCACGGTTAAGTCAATCACTTTTGTCAGTGCTTGTCAGTAAAACTAAGGTTGGTACATGCAGACAGAGATGCTTTTTCTGGAAAGTGATTTTCTTTCTTTTTCAGTCATCCCTCACTGTGCCATTACGAATGTTCAGTCAGTCCTCTCTAGGCTTATCTGTGCTCTTATTTTAGCTCAAACAACTTTTATCTCCATAGGTGGTAAGGATAAAAACCAAGTCACTTGACTTAGAAAGTGTTAGAAAACTTTGAAGATATCATTAACAGTGTGCTTTTCGGGCATAAAACTTGCCTCTTCAAGTCACTTTTCCATCAGAGAAGTCTCCAGCATTTTCAGCATTCCTGCATCAAGAGGTATTCAAGAGCCCCTGATTTAGCCTCAGCCTCTACCTGTTGCTTATTGAATGGGTAAGTGGACTGGAATAAGTACCGTTTATGTAATCGCATCAGCCTATTCTCTTGTTTTTTCACTCTCTCAGTCTTTTTCTCTTCCTCTCAGAGATTAAATGAGCTCTCATCTTCTCACAGTGTTGTCATGGTTGGATAGAGTTCATTAATTTCCTCCTCCGCTGGTAAACAGGCCCATTGTCTAATTATAAGCCATCACAAATAATGAGCGCAAACATCTCAGTCTTATTATGCCAAGAGTTTTTAAAAGCCCTCACTAATGGTATGTGAATGCCCAGATAGAAGGGCTAATGGCAACAAAAAGTCATGCAAATGATAAACATGGTGGACTGACCATGTCTGTGTCCGGTCCTCTTTGCTCCAGCAGCAGGGGCTTCTCTTCCGTGATCTGTTGCTCCTTCATCCCTGCCATCCTGGACAGCAACCTACAAACATCATGGCAACACGGAATAAAAGTAACACATTTGAGGTTATCCTCAAATGTGCAAAACATATCTGAAAAAAATTAATGATCAGCATTTTGAATTTTTATCTCACTGTTGCATTTCTTCCCTGTGTTTTAATTGCTGCTTGATTAAATTATGCTACAGCATCACATTTCTATACAGCTAACTAAGCCTGAATTAGACATGTTACATTTATTTTTTTGCATGACCATTACACCTTAGAAGCAATGTTAAAAAAACACACACACAAGCATCACTTGCTAAAGTGCTTCTCAATTGTTGCATCAGTGACCCAATAATATGATTTACTCTCATGCTGCACTATGCAGATGTTTTGTCTGCGCTGATGAAGATTCACTCTCCTTGGCATGTTGAATATTAAAAGGGGCTTCGACAGTAGACAACTCCAAGCCATTTTGTGATTAATTTAGCAAATTATTATTTGACCTCTTGGGACCCTCTTAGACATTGAGCAGAATGTTGAACTTTCATTTCAAGATTGTCAAACAAGGATTATAGATTGAAGAAAACATTACACAGTGATGTCACAGCAAAAGTAACTTACTATGTCCCATCATAGTAGCATATAGTTCATTTTACACCTGTCATCCTTTATAAAGAGGCATTAACTAAAGGCACATCATAAGAAGCCTAAATATTTTATATGTAGAACTTCATTTTTGTCAAAATACACCTAATTACCTCACCTTAGATCTGTGCAAAATGCCTATTTAGATACGTGAACATTCATGGCAACACACTGTAAGAGAAATTGTTACAGCTTTCCTTAAGATAATTTGACAAATCTAATTATTAACTTCAAATGAAATTTAATTGAGATAAGGTAAGATAAGTAAGAAATGCCTTTAATGTCCCACAATGGGGAAATTCGGATGTGATAGTGGCAAAAACACATAGACAGTTATACACTAGATCGGTAATGAATAACTAGCTCTAAAGCAAAAGAGAATTAACTTATTAGAAATAAATTACAGCACAAGTATTGATAATATGGTATATTCAGATAAAAATATATAATAAATAGAGAAAGACAGAAACTGATTTACAGAACAATGTGAGAAAACTATGCAATATACCTCAGAGTAGGTAAAGCTTGTGCAAATGTAAATTAGCATCTGAGAGACAGTGTAAATGATTCTTGACCAGATCAAGAACCCATGCAACCATTAGCATGCTTGTAAACACAATGTTTTACGCATGTTTAGGAGGAATATTTGTATCACTCCTGTAGACCTGGTCTGGTCAATAGCTTTGGTTAGACTCCCCAGAGCTCCACCTACCCAGTTATCTCTAAAAATCATCTGGAGGGACTTCAATTTTCTTCAGTTGAATAAAAACAAAACAGAAGTAATAATATTTGGACCAATAGAGGAGAGATCAAAAGTTAGCACACAGCTTCAGTCGCTTCAGCTAAAAACCACCAATCAGACCCGAAATCTGGGTGTAGTGATGGACTCAGACCTGAACCTTCAAAAGCATCTAAAGACAATTACAAGATCGGCTTTCTACCACCTGAGAAACATTTCCAGGATTAAAGGACTAATGTCTCAGCAGGATCTGGAAAAACTAATCCATGAATTTATTTTTAGTCGAATAGATTACTGCAACGGTGTTTTCACAGGTCTGCCTAAAAAGTGGATCAGACAGCTGCAGCTGATCCAGAACGCTGCTGCCCGCGTCCTCACTAAGACTAAGAAAGTAGAGCACATCACTCCAGTTCTAAAGTCCTTACACTGGCTCCCTGTATCTCAGAGAATAGACTTTAAAATACTTCTGTTAGTCTATAAATCCCTAAATGGCTTAGCACCTAAATACATTACAGACTTGTTATCAGTGTATCAACCATCCAGACTACTCAGGTCGTCTGGCTCCAGCCTGCTCTGCATACCTAGAACCAGAACTAAACAAGGAGAAGCAGCATTCAGTTCCTATGCTCCACTTATCTGGAACAAACTTCCAGAAAACTGTAAAAGTGCGGAAAGCCTGAGTTCCTTTAAATCGAGATTAAAAACACATTTGTTTGAAATTGCCTTTGAATGTTCTAGTTAAACTGTTTTACTGTTTTTAATGTTCTTTTTTGTTTCTACAGTCTATCCCTACTTGCTTTTATTCCTATATTTTAACCATGTAAAGCACTTTGCATTGTCTCTGTACTGAATTGTGCTATATAAATAAATTTGCCTTGCCTTCATTGTTCTCAGATGCCAAAGGACTTGAAGTGGCTGGTTTCAATTGGGATCTCATCTAATTTAATTCTCCTCCTCAAATCCCATAATTATTTTGGTGAGTTGGTTTGAGCACCTCACTTACCCAGGAACCCTTTGTTTCTGGGGAAGTTTTACAACTGGTTGGTTCGCCTCCCAATTAAGTCTGGATGACTGGACAGACTAAAAGAAGTCTGTCAGCACCAAGGGACAAAATTACCTTGCCTGGAGTAGTGACACTAAAGCCTTATTCTGAAGCCTGTCCTGAATTAAACTCTCATAAGCAAGTGTCTGGCGGCTGGACTTTTACTGATGGGTTTTCACTGAAGCAGCCATTGGAACCGAATCACAGTCCTGGAGCTTTTATATTATTTAATTCTGATTCTGATTTATGAATCAAACCTGTAGCTAGATGCTGCTAGTCAAATGCACTTCTTAGTATATATCTGGGTAATGTTATGACACTATTTCTAAACAATGTAAAGTCCATTATTTTACAAGGAGGTATTATACCTAACTGGGAAACATTTGAGACATCTGCAAGACATCTGCACATCTGTGGATGTCCTAGGATATTTACCACAACATCATATCGTTAAATAATCAGATAAACATAAAATAAGAAAAAAAGTTCATGGCAGGACAATTACATGACATTAAACTAGTGTGACTTGTTTCACAGTGTAGAAGTAAGCACCTGATGTGTAAAACAAACAAACAAAAAAAAAAAAACAGGCACCTCAAAGTTAGGTTTGCTAAGTTACATCTGACTTTACCTCAGCACATTTGTTAATTTCCTGTGGACAGATAAATCCAGAACAGAGATGTTTCTCCCAATGATTCTAGACAGGTGTATTTAATTTGAGTGTTATTCATAGGGCATGACACAAGTACGCTCTTTAAACATAATGGTCTGATTCCTTTGTAAATTTTAAACAAAATGGTTAAAACATGAGAAATGTACTTTACTGCCTTTCTTATCATTGTCTTCCTTTACTTTTCAGGCTGTTTTTGTTTTCTTTGCTCTCCCACAATCTGTGCTTGGTCATACATTGTCCTTCAACAAAAAAAAATTATATCCATGTCAAAAGACAAATTATTATACTGTTTTAACCTTTATTCCATCATTATGTTTGATATTTTAAAATGCTTTATCATTTCAGCTAATTTGTGCTGTTTTCTGAAGCCTTTACAAAAGCACGGCTGAGTGGGATCCTTATAACAAACACACAGGAGCTGACATAGAGGCTATAGTGGAGCTTGGAAGCACAACGGCATTTTTTCCAAAGATAATACGTGGGCTGAGCCCTGATAAAAGCCCTAATCAGGACGGCGCGCTGTGTTTAAACACACAGCGCCGTGCAGTTTAAAGGCACATCAACACACGCCAAGAAAAGGGTCAGACAGCAATGAAACAACAATAGTGCTAGTTCGTGACATCAGCCCACCAACACAGAAACACGGAGTAGCATGACCACACTGTTACAGCTTCAGACGGTCGATGGCCTAAATTTTCCATGTTCAAACTGCATAATTTTACAGTAAGATTGTTTTTTTTGTATTAAATAACACTCTCGGTACAACTATACCTTTTATTTGATGCTGAGGTAAATATATGAGCTCAGATAAGTAGCTTTTTACAGGGCTTGAACTGCAAAAATCATTCATCGGGTATTTAAAAGTACCAGATAAAACCATACAAATGCTCGTACTGATATAAAACTCTCTCCTGTGACCCTTAATGTATTGCACATTTTACTGTGCATAAAATGATATGAATTGAACACTAAACAGTCCTGTTATAACGTATACAGGAGGAGCTCAACAATTTTGGTTAATTAGTATTAAAAATCTTTTGACCTAAATAGGGGATAATAGTATAAAAGTGTTTCTCCAATTTTCCACATTAATTCTTTAATGATGATCAAATTTTGACAGTGTACCAAACAATAATTTTAAAACTTCATAAAGTTACTATATTAAAATACAAATTTGAAAAGTAAATACTGAATAAACAGATTGCAATGTGTGGTTTAAAAACAGTGGACTAGATGAAAGGATTGTACTTTTGGGTTTAATCATGATTTAGCATTAAATATTCCCTTCTTGATTCACATCACACGTAGCACACATTTGCCTGTGCGAAATGAATGGAGTTTGCAGATGCTTCTAATTCTTAAAATAGATGCAAAGGTAGATCTGCTCCTAAAATAGACAGACCGGGCAGCCAGTATTTATCTGTACGGAAGTAGTTTAATGGCGTTTAAATGAGCCATTGTGAATGTGTTTATGTAAATTACAGCCACAGCAAATTGGTGACTTTCTGTGCTGCAGACACAACAAAACACTGGGTCAGGTATATTCCAGGAGGAAGAACTGATTCGCTCCAGTAAGGTTTCCTGTCTGATATTCTTGCAAATTATTTTTCAAAACAAATAAACTGTCTAAATAATGTTTGAAATCAAATTATTTGGGGTTTTTTAAACAAAAAAAGCAAAGTTAACAATTTTAGAATTTTCCAACAGATGCTTTACATGCAGAGATACAGAATTCAGATTGACTCTGTATAGAAAATCCATCTGTACTGCAGAAATGGAGGTGCTCTGGGGAAAAATGTATCCCCGTGGTAAATTTCATATGTAATTATCTAATGCAGTTTTACTTCAGTTTGTGATTTTTATTTCCCAACAAATCAGTTTAACTAATGCATCATTTCATCTTTCAAAATGAGAATTTTCACTCATTGATTTAAAAATCCATCATTCCTCTCGTCAGATGTTCCACTCAAACTGACGTAGGTGTAAATCGTTGCTTTTTGCTGGACTTTGACGGGTGGCGATTCTCATGCATCCAGAGAAACAGTGAACAGCAGGTGTAAAACGGCTACAAAAAAACGGAGAAGGCTGCAGTGCTTCATGAATTTCCAATTCAGAATACAAAATTGTCTCTAAAAACAGGTGCACTAGGTTAACCATGCCGAACGAATGCCCAAATTTAACCACAGCTTATTTACATGCCGGCCAGTGATAATTGTGTAAATTGTTATTTTATCTTTAAGAAGCTGGTACTCCTAGAACGGGCACCAGAGGGCATACTGAGTGCTAGTAATGCTTTTCAGTGGATCTTCTGGGCATCCGCTTTGTTTTGCGTCCTTCAGTCTCTGTTTGGACACTACTGCTCGACTCATGATGCCATCACTTATGCCATCTGGTGCCTGCTCTTCATCTTCCAGCTACTTTCAAATCCAAAACTTTACATTGTCCTCATTGGTCTGCGCATGTGCCATTTTTTTCCTAATTGAATCAATTATTCTCAATGTTTTTACCTTTATGCTAAACTAATTACACATATATATATATATATATATATATATATATATATATATATATATATATATATATATATATATATATATATAATATATATATAATTTTTTTTTTTTTTACTTTAACCTTTCTCTATAGTGAAAAAAGATCTTTTGACTACAGATAATGTCCTCCAACCCATCAAGCTTCTTTTTAAACCAAATGGTTTAACTTCTGGTTCCCATTTGAAATTTTTTTGCCTAACAGTTCATTTTATCCTGGGAAGTGAAGAAAATCACAGAAAAAGACAAGCATTCAATGCCCTTCTCTTTCTAAATGGAACAAAGCTACTTACCACACACTTTTTGGGAACGTTTTGCACATACCAGATTGAACCATAGATTTAACACAACATTGGACACATTCCTCAGAAATTTAGATCTATGATAATACAAATTGCACTGTTGTAGATTTGTCAGCTGTACATTCATGATGTGAATCTCCCATTCCACCACAGCCTAAATGTATGCTACTGGAGTGTAATGTGGTCATTGTGGAAACCAATGGAGTACAGCAAACTCAGTGCCATGTTCAAACTTGTTTAAGATGATTTGAGATTTGTGACATGTTACTGTGTACACAGTAACTATAGGGGTGTAGATATGGCCAGCAGTAATACTCTGTAGAGATTAATCAATGCTCCACTGGGCCCCAGGGTGTACCAAGACAATATTCCTCTCACCATTTCACCGCCACCACAACCTCCCTAAACTGCTGATACAAGATATGTTGTATCAATGATCTCATGTTTTCTTTTTTTTTTTTTGGCACTGGTGGCCATTAATTGATAGTAAGCTGATAAAAAATGGGGTTGAGAAAAAAGGGACAAGTAATGCATCAAACGTCTATGGACAGCAACTGGAAACCAGGATGGCTGCATTGAGGACTTAGCGCTCCAAACGTGTGTGGTATGCTCTACCCCTACACCACCACCACCACGGCCCGTGTTTTCACTCTGTTTACACCATATCTAACCTGAGCATCTGAATTGTGCTGCTAAAATAAAGATTCAATACACCAAGCAACATTTTTCCAATATTACATTGTTCATTTTTGTGAGCCTGTGAGAATCGTGTCCCTGGTTTCCTGTTCATATCTGACAGGATTGGCTGCTGTACTCCACATGCTTATTTGTGTGTTGAAAGATGGTATTCTGCATAAATAGTTGTAGCCAGTGATTACTTGAGCTACTGATGCTTTTCTATAATGTCAAAGCAGCCTGCCTGTTCTCCTCTTACATCAACTGAGCCCTTTTTTTCATTAAACAGCTGCTCTGACTGGATCCATCCATCATCTATTGTCTATATCTGCTCATCCAAGCAGTGACCTGGAGGAAGAATGTTCAAGGTAAATGGTTTCAGCTTTTCTATATGCTGATATTTTTGTGTCAAAGATCCTTATTTTATTGTTTTCTACTGGTCTAGGGTAACAGTCCAATTTTCTGAGAAAAACAACTTTGTGTTTTTACTAGCAGTAAACCATCATCATCAAGATTGTGAGCAGAAAATTTATGTTTTTGAATTGAATTACTGAAACTAATTCCTTTTTTAATGATATACTAATCTACTGAAAAACACTTTGTATATAACGTCTCAATGATTTGTTTAGATTATTCTATGTTGTTGTCTCATAGTTTACAATGTTTACATATAATGGAAAACGTGTCTTTCTGTCAAGGTTTTAGTTGCATGCTTTCTATATAACCGATGCAAAATAGTTCTTTCTATGTTGATATAAGTGTAGTTGATTTCTTTAGGCCAGAAGCTATTTTTAAGTCCGAATAATTAAAAGATCAGTTCCTGATTTGTGTGTGCTGAAGTAACACCTTCTTTATTCATTAATGTTTTAGCTTTTTTTTTTTTTTGCTTTTCTGCATATCAATTAAAAGCAACAAAAACATTATGTAGTGGTTGCTTTCCTGTTTACAAATTCACAAAACATAAAGAACATAAACATCAGGATATTAGGCACAGTAGGAATAAAAGGTTAGATGTACACTATGAATGCAATTATGTCAATTATGAGTAATGTTTGCTTTCTAGCAGCTTTCCTAGGTGAATTTTAATAAGGTTAAATAATCTTAAAATAGATTGTGAAGGATTTTACAATAATATATTATATTAAGATTTCTTTATACTTTAACATACTAGTGGAAGACTAAACTATTACTCTGTTATTACTCTGTTACCAAAGTATATGAACATAAACTTAGAAGTAAAAGAAAACTGTTTAGCATTTCTAAACACAAACAACTATAAAAACCTCCCCGTCTGTCGACCTCTATGTCATTCCTTTCTTTTTTTTTTTCATGTGCTCTGCTGCTCCTCCAGCACTCATTCAGCTTTATCTGGCTGGTTATATCAGACACTCTTAAAAAGACAAAACACAGATGCCAGTTACAGTCACCAAGCCGATGAAGAGTGTTTTTTTATCTTTTATACCCCGCAATGCTAGATTTATTGCTCAATACGGGAAATGGTCAGCAATAAGTCATTACGACATGGTTTTACCAGTTACATAGCTTGACATTACCATTACCATTCACCTACTGTGTTGTGACGGTAACTTATGAGCCTGTTTTCTCCTTCCTTCTGTTTATCACCTCCCTCTCTGTATCCTTCCCATCGTGACCAGTTTTTTAAATGGGTCAGTGTGACCTTCTACAGTCACTGGAATGGCGCTACAAGGGGTAATAATTAAGGGAACAGAACACGAACAACACCGTCAAAGGTCCATTTATCCCATTTTGTGTGCTGCTATCCTAAATTTGTGCTAACAGTAACAATTAGTTGCACATGTTTACCTGTCCAGTGTGCTTAAGGACAGATCTTAATTTGTGGGTGCGGTAGTGGTACAGGGGTAGAGTAGGCAGCCCATTTTTGGAGGTCTCAGTCCTCAATGCGGCTGTTCAGGGTTGAGTCCTGGTCTGTTGCACATAGCAGCGTGTCTTCCCCCCTCTCTACTGTCAAAAAAAGGCTAGTAGTCACTATATATATATATATATATATATATATATAATTAGATAATTACATATATATATATATATATATACATATATATATATATATATATATATATATATATATATATATATATATAATTACATATATATATATATATATATATATATAAGATCTTCACTCGTCTTCGACAGTCTGGGCAGAGATAGGTAGGACAACAATCAATTGATGCAATGCCACTCGTCAATTAATCTTGGGGGCTCGTCAGAAAATGACCAATCAGCTGTCACAATTTGCCCAAAGTGAAAAGCCTCTTAACTTACATGCAGACCCTTTAGCGCCGACAACCTTGCCGGGATATTATATTAAGCTAAGGATGATTTCATTAACAAAACGTCTGTAAAGCCGATGAAGAGTGTTTTTATCTTTAGAGCACCGCAGTGCTAGATTTACTGCTCAACACTGAAAAGTGTTAGAAATTACTCATTGCAGCACAGTTTTACCATACAGCTTGACAATACGATTAACATAAGCGTTCACCCACTGTGTTGCGACGGTAACTTATGAGCCTGGTTAAATGTTGCTGGTGGGGAAAGTGCAAATCAGACGAGCGTTATCATGAACGTCTAATGGGTGGAAAACAGTTTGTTTTTTCAAAACCTAACATGAGTCCAGAAAAATGTAATAGATATAAAAGACATCAGTGATCAACAGGGAACTACAGCACGACTGTCTGTATGAAGGTAGGTCAATTTCTGTTCATAAACATTGTATGCTTAATGGTTAAATTAAAGGGTAATAAACATTTCTTATTGAATATTACTGCATATTCTTCAGTGATGGTATCAAGGTGTTGGTCGTTTGTACCTGTAATCATTTATCAGCTGGTTTTGCTGTCCTTTTTATATCTCTCTTTGCAGGTATAGAAGCAGACTCAGATGATGTTATATTGCTCTCCCTTTTCTCTCCTTTCTCTTTCACCTTTTCTCCTTTTTAGCATTCTGTCTCATCTGTTTCTCTCTTTTTTCCCTCTTTTTACCCATTTCAGTGTCCATTGAACATGAAATAGTCCCAGCATAAAATCTAATAAAGCTTCTCTTCACTTGCGAAAGTAAAATCTGTTGGGCTCTTTTTGACATTAAGACAACAATTCTTACAATTCTGCCAAACAGAACACGATGAATAAATAGGCAAATGAAAGGGTAATGCTTGACGCTAGTTCTGCTGTGTTTCATATGTTCTGGATATCTGTATGTTACAACTTCTGGTTGCCTAAGTTGAGTCTTTTTTCAGGAATGATCAGGTAACATGACTGTACTTTTCCACAAAGTGTTCAATATGTAATGTAATGTAAAATTTGCACTCATAATACAGAATTTCTCTCTAAATTCTTGCCATGGATAGCTCAATGGCAGCATAAAAACATCTATTGCAGTTTACAGAAACTGTTTTGATTTACTAATATGTATTTTATGTTGGGTATTAAAATGGGGGCATTAAGTTTGATTTGATTTGTCTGTGGTTACCCTGACACGATTTACAACTGATCTGAACATTCCCCCCCCCCTGTCCTTTTTGCGTTAATGTTGATAGATAAGGCAGAAATGCCTCCGTTTAGGCTGTGAGCTTCACTCTTCCCGGCATCACAGCGTCTTTGTTGTCCAGGGTTAGCTCGGCCTGGGCTACACTTCCACATGAGCGGAGCAATCTTACAGTTGGTGTCACATCAATTGTAATATTGTGAGTGCATGTTTAAATGTGCCAAATTAGTTCCCCTTGTCTCCTAGACAGAATAACTGAGGTAGATAAATAATTGGAGAACCAAATAAAGGCGAGATGACTATGGTTACATATTTTGATGGGTTACTGCATAAATAGTTTTTATACACATTATTCCTTGTATAGGGAACTTTCCAGTTACAGAGAGAAGAAGCTGTAAGAAGCAGTGAAGGGGATGTGCATGGTCCAACAGTGAGCTTTGAACCAATGATTTTGCTGACCCAGCAATGTTACAGACTGACCCTTCTCTAGTCTTTACAGATAATACAAGAGAAAAGAGAGGACCATAATCTCAAACACACTTCACCAGGGGGAACAACGGGATCCCGTGAGGCTCAGAAGAAGCAAAACAAAAAAGCAAAACCAGCACATATCAGTTGATCATGCTGGAAAACTTCGATCTGTGTTTAAATGCAATGAAATTGCACCAGGGAAATATGTCACACGTGAGATCAGATTAAATAAGTGAGCTTTAACCATTTTTAAAACTTAAGATTAATTTAATGGTTATGAACCATGGAACTCTTTTCTGGACTAAACAAACAAAAAATAGCTAAGGCAGAAAAAAACAAATACAAAATGTTTATGAGTTCAGAGAGCGGTAAATACTTCACTTCTTTACATAGTAAGGATCTCCCAGCTGGGACCTGGAAATACTCGCCCCTACCATATGTGGAAAGGGGTGTAAATTTAGGGAGCCTGATAAGCAAGATAGCAGTACAAGGTTGAAGACTGATAGTACAGGGTTAGCTGTTGAGGTTTTTTTTGTTTTTATGTGTCCCTAGACTTTCAAGTGTTGGGCATGCAGGGCCTCATTCTTTCATACACCGTCAAGGGTTTGTTCAAATATCCATTAGAAATAGAAAAATCTACTTCGAAAGGGCTTGGAACCAAAATAAGATATTGAAAATTAGGCCTTTCTAGCTGCTGTGAACTTTCCTAGCTTTTTGTGTGAAGAAAATAAACTAAAAATGAATACTTAAAAAATAACTAAGCTTCAGTAGTAACATTTCTAATTAGTAATACAATAACATGCACTTTTTTTAGTATGATCTTTCTTAATGTTGTCCACCATTAATTGTAGATCTGTGCTTACAAATGCAGTTTGAACTAATAACCGTGATTTGCAGCTCTGCCTATAAAAGCTGTCAAGCCTTTAACTGCTAATCTATATAGATGCTCCATAAAGCTCCGTGCTTAGCTATATTTAGATAGATAGGAACTTTATTAAACCCTTGAGAGAAATTGTTGCGTTATAACAGCATTAATAAAGTGATTTAGAGCAAAACAGACATGAGAAAAATAAAAACCCTGGTGTGCATAACAGTATTTAACATGAAAACACTAGTTTTTTAAGCTGTGCAAGGAGGACAGATTAATAATTTATCTTAACAGTACAGTATATAATGACATAGATTTAAAAAAATGAGTAAATGGAATGTCCAGATAATATTATTGTTTGTTCAAGAACCTAATAGCTGCTGCATATAGAGCTTACCTTCCTGATCAGACTGTTATTCAGAAATGACAGGTAGTGTTGAAAGGCTTTTAAACATAAAAAAGTGCTCGCCCCATAACATAACATAATGTATTCTGTTTTAGTGTTTTGCCACACTTAAATGTATCAGATTTTCCAGAGTTTGTTTTCAAATCACTTTTTCTCCTCTGTTTGTTGTTTTAGGTACAGCACTTTGAATTGTCTCGTCACTTTATAAATAAACTGCCTTGCCTTGCCTATTCTTTAGAGAATTGTTCCAATTCATCCATATCGGAGGATATTGGAGCATGAAAGCCTTGAGTAAGGTCATACCCCAGTCTCCTATTGATCTGATTTAAGTCTGGACTTTGAGAAGGGCACTCCAAAACATTAATTTAGTCTTGATATTGGCAAAACAGAGATGGGCTTACTGGTGTGCTTCGGGTCATTGTCCTGTTGGATACCCTAAGTTCAGTTGCTTCCAAACTGATGGTCAAGAGCAAATCACCCTAAAATGTAAAAATCTCTTTTTATAAGCCTGATAGCTGCCTTATTAACAAAAAATGGGACTTTCAGTATTAATGTTGTTGTTTCCACTGATTAGTCCTTGGGATTCTCATTGTTATATTTCTGCTTTGTCTCTGCTTCTTCTTGTTTCTCTTCCAATGCTTTGTCTAGTGTTTGACATTGTGCATTTTCCAAATCACTCCTTCTCTGTCTCTAAGCATCTCCTCCTTTTGTCTTCACAGGCTTTGACATTTTACCTCTCCTTCTGTCACTCCAGCATCTCCGTCTTGCAGCTGCCCTCCCTCACTTTCTCTGGTTTGCTCTTGGTTTTTTTTCTTCTCTCACACCTCATCTCATCCTCCCATGTCTGCCTTTCCCCCCAGCCGATCTCATCCCTTTTTTTATATTATAGCTCACTGTGATATGGTTATGCAAGACCTCAGATTTTAAAATCAATTAGTGTTGCCATTTTATCAGCTATATCAGGCATCATGATGCCAGTATCAGTGGTGGAAAATGCCATCTCTTCTGTTTCTTGTTCGGTGATTGACTAGACTCATTCATGTATTATCAGGGATAAACCAAAGTTGTGTCCTAATAAGGAACACTTTTTCAGTCTTTTTCCATTTGTCTTTACCTTAAGACTTTTACCATATTACTTACACATGTATTACATATTTACTTTTTACATATTTACTGGTGCTTTTATAATTTGTGATGGAACCCTTGAGACATTTGTTATTTCTCTTAGCATTGTAAAAGCTGATGTCGTGTTTAATTTGCTATGACATCCACCCAGCATCTACCCAGCAAATACTGGCTGCTACCCTCATGGGTTTCTTTGTGGGAATAAGCTTTCTCTCTGCAGAATGATTGACTTAAAATTTTGGAAATTACCTTGAATGTATAGTGGATGATTACTTTTTCGGCTTCAGGTTCCTGGGGTATGGCCTTATCTATTGATGTTCCCACATGGCAATCATTGTGACCCGCTCACATAACGTCAATGTGCGTGCTTGTTCCTTGCTAGTTTCCTCTCCACATGTGCAGTTCAAGACTTTATGGATCCAGTGAGCTTCGGTTTCAGCCGGTCATTGTAGCTCCGCTGCTCTCACCGTATACTTTGAAAATGGTTGAGACTTGCAAGAAGCGGACATGCCTCAGAAGAAAGAAATAAGACCTGATCGTATTTGGGAGATTCTTTCATGCGATCCCCCTGAGGAGCGGAACAGCAGGTAAGACGGTCTTGCACATACACAGTTATTCAAAAAGTGACTTTGCCGTTTCTTAGCTACACTTCTGGAAAAAAATTACTTTTAACTTATTTGGTGGCAATGTCTTTTACACCTTGGTAATATGTTAACACACCTTTATTCCCCAGAGCAGCAAACTGCTAAAGCCCCTGCTTTTGAAGAGGTGGTCACAGTCACCGCTGATAGGCCTATTACCATATTTTCTGACTATAATTCACTCAGGACTATAAGTCTCATTTGCTTAGAAACCTTTTCACTCAATTCAAGACTAAAAACTGACATTTAATCTGGTAAGGCAACGTATTCAAATACACAACTGCATCCACAACCGACTAAATAATATGAAACATACTGGGGGGGTTGAATGGCGTAAATTAGCATAACAAGCTAGCAACTCCAACTGGCAGGGTTCTTGCCAGCGCATTTGAGCGTAAATGGACGTTACGCTGAAAGTTGTCATAATTATGCTTAAATTAGACCATGAGCATAACAGTGCTACGTGCTAAGCTAACAGTACGACACGGATGTTTGAGAGCAACATAAAGCTCACGTGCCGAAGCGAAGTTGTAAAGTGCCCAGACAACAGAGCTGTAAGCTAGCGCTATCTGTTGTTAGCTTCACTGACAGCCCAAAAACAGGGTTCGATCGCGGCCTGGGTACTCCCTTAGAGCTGCACCATGCAACCACACTGTGTGAATGCATACTGACACAGCAACACAACATACAAACATGTGTTCAGTCTTTGTTGTCTTTAAGTTAATGGTTCAATTAATTTTTAAGTGGTACAGGAGCAGCATTTAGTTTTCACAAGCCTAGTGAGCCCTCCTGTGGCTATGGACAGTAATGTTTACTCATTTGTTCGTGTTGGTCAGTGTAATTTACTATTCAAATCTGATATATAAGTTACACCTGACTATAACTCGCAGGACCGGCCAAATTATGGAAAAAAAAAGTCCGACTTATAGTCTGAAAAATTCTGTAAGTGCATTTGATTAGCAGCAGTTGGCTGCTACCTTCCTAGTTAAACTCCTTTGAACTTGCAGTGGTGTATAGTTTTATATACACAGCTTCTCCATATTGGCTTAGTATTTTTTTAATAAACAATGACAAATTGGGATTAGCTTCCATGGTTTTGTACACCTGAGGTTAGATTTAAATAAGTTCAGAACCTGGTGAAGAACAGATAATCTTCATCACTTTCTGATACATAAAACCCTAAAACCCTTCCAGTCATCAAGTACTCTGCTGCTATGACTAAAATAGAATAGAAACAACCAATATCAAAACAAGAGAGCAGGATTCCAGGAAAAAACATTAAAAGTCTATTTACAGGATTGATTTGAGACAGTTGTGTTTGAAATTTTGATGAACTTTGAAACCCAAAGTTTAACTAAGACTTCTATGATCCTAATAATGCTTTAGGTCCATGCCACTCTGCCCCTCAGGACACTGAGAGGATCACTGAGGCATGCAGTCCGCTTTCCACAGAGGAGAGCCGAACTTCAAAATCTATCTTCGTCACTGACTGTGCTCAGACAGGCAGTCAGTGTGTCAGTGGGGGGAACTATTTCCTGTTAACTCTTTTGTGAAGAATAAATGCTGCCAGGAGAAGAATAAAACACTTTTTTTCTATTACTGAATTAGGTCTTGAGTGGAAAACGCAGTCGGCATTTTTCAAACCATAAGAGAACAAAATGAATTGGTCCTCTTTTCTTTCTCCTTCACGTCTCTCCTTTCTGTAGCTTTTCCCAGACAGGGTTGCCGTGACAACCCAGCTGGGTCCAATGGCGTCTGGCTCAGCCTGTCCTTTTTTCTTTTCAAGTTATGCATTCATATTTTCCTCCACCATACTAGAGTACACATTAACAGAGTTTAACAATGACGTCAAATGTGTTCACATAGTCATGTCTGTGCTTTTCTAAATATAACGACTTCTAACTAAGATGATAAACTGAACTTCAAAAATATGTCTCCACCTGAAAATGATGAGAGCAAATATCCAAAAGAATAATGCCACAAACCTTAAATAATTGCTCATTTTTTAATGAAGAATCCACTGACAAGTCGTTTGCATTGAAAAGTAGCTTCAGAGTTAATATTTAGTTTTTCTGGGATATCCTAGATTATGGCAATTATCGGATAAGTTAGGGTTGGTTTGCATTTTAAATAATGCCAACAAACAAGTAATACATGATGATGCGTTTGTCCAATGCATTAAGATGAGCCATGCATCAGACAAACTACTTGTTTACTACACCTTGCTTGTTGAATGAGAACTATAATTAAATGGCATATAATTTTGTACAAAATAAACTTGATTAAAACTCAAGAGTAAAATTGGATGGTTTTTGTATGGTTAGATTCTTAATTTTTAACCTTTTGTGATCCTAAAAGGGACAATTTAGAACAATTGGGAGAAGAAAACATTAAGGTTACAACCCCCCAGCACATATTCCAGTCTGCTCAGGACAAGGAGAAAGAGCCTTGTTATGTCCAAACTGTGAAGCCAGTTTTAATGCTGCTGGGACTGTCTCCACACAGCTGGCACTCTTTCAACCTTTGGGTTCACGACACATTTGGACACAGAGGAAAACACTGCTTCATTTTGACTGGACAGCAGTGATGGCTCTTGCTCTGCGTTTGGATGTCTCGAGGTTCTGAGCTGTCGTTGCTTAATGATGTCCGGCACACCTCAAAGAAGGGTGAAAACTAAAAAAAAAATGCATCTCACAGACCTCCGCACAAAAATAAACTAACTTTATGCAGCGTACCATCCGAAATAAACACTTTTTATAACTGCAGCTTCAAAGAGCTCTGATTACACAGTTTGGTCAGGAGCAGCCAACCAGGAATGGGGTGTTACGAAATGTAATAGTTAATTTGACAGCATACAGCCAATCAGCTAAAAGGAGACTCAAGGAATTTAAGAAAAGTCAGCCAACAATAGTTTGTTTCATCAAAACAGGTGTCTGTTGTAAATAAGATCTTGTATCTCTACAAGACAACCTGTATAAATAAAAATTAAATAAATTACAAAAATTGCAATAAACAAAGAATGCTGCTCACTTATGAGACAAACACAGGTGTGAAACCCAATTTTTGCCAATATGACTATTTGAACTTAATGAAGCATCATTACTCTTCTCCATTCTCTGCTCTCCTGCATTATGTTGCACACAAAGCTCCTCTTTCTTTCTCTCCATTCCCAAGCTTGTCTTGCCAAATTACACATTTCACAGTCACACCACTGTAACCTTCTTTTGTGACTGTCTTCCCTCCACTGCCGGGACATAAAGGGCTCCAAAGCTCCTTTTGTGTGCTGTTTTAAGTCTTGCAGTTGTGCAGTTTGTAAGTAACCATCTGAAAAACATGTTTTCCCAAACAGAGGACTGGACATTGGACTTTGAGACTTTTAGAGCTCATTGTGCTTCCTCGATTAAAAATAACTAAGCTTCCTTAACACAAATGTGTCCTTGAAGAGTCCGGTTTAAGACTGCCTTTTTTTTATATATATCTGTAAAGGTCTTCTCCTAATAAATACTGAAATGTTGGCTCTTTGTCTGTCCCGTAACCACTGAGTCCTGATTTGAGATAACATAAATCATAGTTCCTCATAGCCTTGTAGCTTTTATTGCTTGCAGGTCTTTTAAAAACCTCTTAAGGAGGGCAACAGTTTTATACTAACTGTTGCAATAATAACATGTATGATAGGAAATTTCAATGTGTTAGTGTTTTTAAAGAATATAACTGTTATCAGATATGAATTAAAATTGCACACTGTATTTAGCCACGTGTCATACAATAATGTGTTGCTGACTCACAAAATCAGTAGAAACTCAAGGTGTGTTTGAAGTTGGACCTCGAGTGAGAACAGTGATACATCTAAGGACCTAAGTTAAGCGCATTGAAGCAGCGTGTTGGAATAAAACTAGGATTTGCTGATTGTTTTTGCCGCTAACTAGGGCTAGCAATATAATCGATGAGAATGCATTTCCCTAAATTGGTCTTCAAGCATTAAAAGGAACATGTTGATACATAGACTGTGTACGGCACATGTACCGTTAGAATACTGCAGATACAAATCGTCATGAGTGCAAATAAGTAGCTTATTCCTGCAACTTTTGCAATATTTTAATTGTGCAGCAGTCATATTAGACACCAAGCTCAGGACTTGCTGGACATGTCTGATTTTCCTCTGATTTCAGAGGGGGTTCTTGTGTTTGGAAAGTCTGATTCCCCAGTACAAAGAGAACACTCTGCTTTGGATTGCAGAGCTCATAATATCTAACTCTATTTTGGCACACTTGCTGCAGTTGCCTTTATAAACAGTAGTAGTCGCTAAAGACAAAAAAACAAAACACTCCTCTGCACGAATGGCAGCAGAAGCAGAGCCCTGCATGATTTCATTCACAAATGTAACATTTCTGAACAGGATTGCTTTTACCAACATAAACCAATGGATGAATATAGATTTGATTTAAAAACCACATCAAATTCAGGCTGTTCTACTAATGCACTCACATCGTAAACATGTGTCCATGATTCAGCACAATCAGATTAATCTTCAAATCCCTAGTCTTCCTTATCAAATCTAGATTACCCCATATATGGACCCATCTCTGTTATTAGATTTTGATAGACTTTTGTTTAACCTTTCCATGTATCATAAGCATATATGATAATCCATTTTCAGCTCTGCAGCTTTTCCAGCCAGTAAAATCCTCCAAGGCAATAGTTTTGATTGATGTCAAATGTTTGTGGGGGATGTGCTCTCTGTGTCTACAGAGAGACATGAGAGGCCCAAAGAATACTACAGCAAAAGTACAACTGCAACTATTACAGCTCTTCTCAGGTACTTTATTCAAACCAAGCCATATTCAGGCATTACAAATAAATCTACAGCAAAATCTCTCTGACAGGTCAACTTAACTATTTTAGATCTAATCGCTATCTTTAGGAATGTCACCTCTCTGGTGGGGAAGGAGCCTGAGCTTGTGCGCGAGGTTGAGAGGTTCCGACTAGAGATAGTCGGACTCACCTCGACGCACCGCTCTGGCTCCGGAACCAGTCTCCTTGAGAGGGGCTGGACATTCTTCCACTCTGGAGTTGCCCATGGTGAGAGGCGCCGAGCTGGGGTTGGCATACTTGTTGCCCCCCATCTCGGTGCCTGCACGTTGGGGTTTTCCCCGGTGAACGAGAGGGTGGCCTCCCTCCGCATTCGTGTGGGGGGACGGGTTCTGACTGTTGTTTGTGCTTATGCGCCAAACAGCAGTTCAGATTACCCACCCTTTTTGGAGTCCTTGGAAGGGGTACTGGAGAGTGCCCCTCCTGGGGACTCCCTCGTTTTGCTGGGGGACTTCAACGCTCCATGGGCAATGACAGTGGGACCTGGAGGGGCGTGGTTGGGAGGAATGGCCCACCTGATCTGAACTCGAGTGGTGTTTTGTTGTTGGACTTCTGTGCTCGTCATGGATTGTCCATCACAAACACCATGTTCAAGCATAAGGGTGTCCATATGTGCTCTTGGCACCAGGACACCCTAGGTCGCAGTTCAATGATCGACTTTGTTGTCGTTTCATCTGACCTGCGGCCGCATGTCTTGGACACTCGGGTGAAGAGAGGGGCGGAGCTCTCCACCGACCACTACCTGGTGGTGAGTTGGCTCCGATGGCGGGGGAGGAAGCCGGTCCGACCGGGCAGGCCCAAACGCACTGTGAGGGTTTGCTGGGAACGTCTGGCGGAGTCCCCTGTGAGGCGGAGCTTTAACTCCCACCTCCGGGAGAACTTTAAACACGTCCCGAGGGAGGCGGGGGACATTGAGTCTGAATGGACCATGTTCCACGCCTCTATTGCTGAGGCGGCTAGTCGGAGCTGTGGCCGCAAGGTCGGTGCATGTCGTGGCGGCAACCCTCGAACCCGCTGGTGGACACCAGTGGTGAGGGAAGCCGTCAAGATGAAGGAGGAGTCCTATCGGGCTTTTTTGGCCTGTGGGACTCCGGAAGCAGCTGATGTGTACCGGCAGTCGAAGCGGCAGGCGGCTCGGCTGGTCGCCGAGGCAAAAACTCGGGCGTGGGAAGAGTTCGGAGAGGCCATGGAGAAAGACTTCCGTACGGCTTCGAAGCGATTCTGGTCCACCATCCGGCGTCTCAGGAGGGGAAAGCAGTGCAGTACCAACACTGTTTACAGTGGGGGTGGTGTGCTGCTGACCTCGACTCGGGACGTCGTGCGTCGGTGGGCGGAATACTTCGAAGACCTCCTTAATCCCACCAACACGTCTTCCATTGAGGAAGCAGAGCCTGAGGACTCTGGGTCGGGTTCTCCCATCTCTGGTGCTGAGGTTGCCGAGGTTGTTAAAAAGCTCCTCGGTGGCAAGGCTCCGGGGGTGGATGAGATTCGCCCTGAGTACCTTAAGGCTCTGGATGTTGTGGGGCTGTGTTGGTTAACGCGGCTCTGCAACATTGCGTGGACATCGGGGGCAGTTCCCCTGGATTGGCAGACTGGGGTGGTGGTCCCCCTATTTAAAAAGGGGGACCGGAGGGTGTGTTCCAACTACAGAGGAATCACACTCTTAAGCCTCCCTGGTAAGGTCTATTCAGGGGTTCTGGAAAGGAGGGTCCGTCGGATAGTCGAATCTCGGATTCAGGAAGAGCAGTGTGGTTTTCGTCCTGGCCGTGGAACACTGGACCAGCTCTATACCCTCAGCAGGATTCTTGAGGGGGCATGGGAGTTTGCCCAACCAGTCTACATGTGCTTTGTGGATCTGGAGAAGGCATTCGACCGTGTCCCCCGGGGGATCCTGTGGGGGGTACTCCGGGAGTATGGAGTACCGGACCCTTTAATAAGGGCTGTCAGGTCTCTGTACGACCGGTGTCAGAGTCTGGTCCGCATTGCCGGCAGTAAGTCGGACTCGTTTCCGGTGAGAGTTGGACTCCGCCAAGGCTGCCCTTTGTCACCGATTCTGTTCATAACTTTTATGGACAGAATTTCTAGGCGCAGCCAAGGTGTTGAGGGGATCCGCTTTGGTGGCCTTAGGATTGCGTCTCTGCTATTTGCGGATGACGTGGTCCTATTGGCTTCATCAGGGCGTGATCTACAGCTCTCACTGGAGCGGTTCGCAGCCGAGTGTGAAGCGGCCGGGATGAAAATCAGTGCCTCCAAATCCGAGACCATGGTCTTGAACCGGAAAAGGGTAGAGTGCCTTCTCCGGGTTGGGGAGGATGTCCTGCCCCTAGTGGAGGAGTTCAAGTATCTTGGGGTCTTGTTCACGAATGAGGGGAAGATGGAGCGGGAGATCGACAGGCGGATTGGTGCAGCGTCTGCTGTGAAGCGGGCGCTGTACCGATCCGTTGTGGTGAAGAGAGAGCTGAGCCAAAAGGCGAAGCTCTCGATTTACCGGTCGATCTACGTTCCTACCCTCATCTATGGTCACGAGCTTTGGGTCGTGACCGAAAGAACGAGATCCCGGATACAAGCGGCTGAAATGAGTTTTCTCCGTAGTGTGTCTGGGCTCTCCCTTAGAGATAGGGTGAGGAGCTCAGTCATCCGGGGAGGACTCAGAGTAGAGCCACTGCTCCTCCACGTCGAGAGGAGCCAGTTGAGGTGGCTCGGGCATCTGGTCAGGATGCCTCCTGGACGCCTCCCTGGAGAGGTGTTCCGGGCACGTCCCACCGGGAGGAGGCCCAGGGGAAGACCCAGGACACGCTGGAGGGACTATGTCTCCCGGCTGGCCTGGGAACGCCTTGGGGTTCCTCCTGAGGAGCTGGCCCAAGTGGCTGGGGAGAGGGACGTCTGGGCCTCCCTACTAAAGCTGCTACCCCCGCGACCCTACCCCGGATAAGCGGAAGACGACGGACGGACGGACGGACGGACGGACGGACGGACGGACGGACGGACGGACGGACGCTAGAGGAGGCCCAGGGGAAGACCCAGGACACGCTGGAGGGACTATGTCTCCCGGCTGGCCTGGGAACGCCTTGGGATTCCTCCTGAGGAGCTGGCCCAAGTGGCTGGGGAGAGGGACGTCTGGGCCTCCCTACTAAAGCTGCTACCCCCGCGACCCGACCCCGGATAAGCGGAAGACGACGGACGGACGGACGGACGGACGGACGGACGGACGCTATCTTTAGAACAGTATGCTAGTCAGTTCTGTCATTTGTTTTTTTTGCTGTTTTGTTTTACAATAGTATTTAATCAAGACAAAATCTATCAAACAAAAAAACATTTCTGCCTGCACATACCTTGGTTTCTATCACATAAGGCACAAAGCAACTGATCAAAGATCTTTTGGGTTCATCCATTTGTAATTTCTTTTTAGTCTTTTCTTCATTATGCTTCCACAAAATTCCTTCCAAAAGATGTTTTCCTTGTGTTCTTTATAACTGTAGTAAAAAGACCAAGTCGTTTATGAGAAAATTGCACCACCCCCCACAGTGAAACATGGAGGTGGAAGCATCATGCTGTGGGGATGCTTTTCCTCAGCAGGCACGTGGAAGCTGGATAGAGTTCAACAATGCAGCTTAATAATGGGAAAATGAAACATGGAGATTAACCTTTAGTAGGAGAACATCCGGAGCTACAATACAATAGTTAAGATCACAGCATATTCATGTGTATGACCTGTTGAAGTCTAACCTGACAACAGCCAGCTGCATGTCTCGCTTCGCCTAGCTCCACTCACATACATCTGGGACATGGCTCATTGAAAGTGATTTCCCCAACCAAATTTATGGTCTGGCCAATCAGGACGCAGGGCGGGTGTTTCCTGGATGTGACGTAGTGGAGAAGCGACCGTGAGATTCCAACAACAATGGCGGCTCGCATCGAGGAAGCAAGCGTTAGCATTGATGCTGCTATTTCTTCTGTGTTGTCCAATCTATCTGATATTGTTTCATTAAAAGAACATCAGAGAACGCCTCTGAAGGCTTTTGTTGGTGGAAACCATGTTTTCGCCCTTCTCCCGACCGGATTTGGCAACGTGGACGCGCCCCGGAGCAGTTAGCGGTGAGCTCGAACCATACAAGGAGGCCTTTAGTCCTCAACGCGGTCGGCCCGGGATCGACTCCGACCCGCGGCGCTTTGCCGCCTGTCTTCCCCCCTCTTTCTGTCAGCACACTGTCAATAAAATGCGTGCCACTAGAGCCGCAAACACAAGTTTTTTTTTTCCTGCGTCGGTCTCATCAGCGTCACGGGTTAGCTTCGGTGTGAGTGGTTGAAATAGCACGTTGATAAAGATGACAGACAAGTGGCTTATCCAATCATATGCAAGGAGTTTTGATAAGGCCCAGCCTTCAGTAAAGGCAATTCCTATCGCGGTGTCCCAGATGTATGTGAGTGGAGCTAGGCGGAGCGAGACATGCAGCTGGCTGTTGTCAGGTTAGTTGAAGTCCAGAGCTAAGTATAATTTAAGATCTGCTGCCATACTTAAAGATTTATGATTTAAGATCATCCAATCTGAATGATCTTAAGGTAGTTTTACCAAATCAGGAGTGTGCAAATTTTACCCTGTCATGAGGGCTGCCTGGTGGCACATTGTTGCTTAGTTTGTCATCCTGTTACCATGCAACAAGAAGAGCCTAGATTTGAATCCCAGCCTCGGATCTTTCTGCATGGAGTTTGCATGTTCTCCTTGTGCATGCATGGGTTCTCTCCAGGTACTCCAGCCTTCTACCAAACCAATTAACCTCAGGTTAACTGGCGACCTATCCAGGCTGCACCACACCACTTGCCCACTGACTGCTGGTGATAGGAACCAGGTCCCCCTGGGACCCTTCAAAGATAAATGGGTTTAGACAATGAAAGGATGGAAGATGCTTTTAAAGACATATTTCAAAGAACATGCAGCAGTAACTGCAGTGAAAGGTGGATCGGAGAAGTATTGATTTTGGAGGGGGGGGCTGAGCTTAATTCACAGCACACTGTTTTCAGTTTTTAAGCCATGAATAATATGTATTTCTCTTCCCAATTGTGCACATGTTTTCTATTGGTCTAACACATAAAAGCCCAATAAAAACGTTTAAGGTTTGTGGTTTAAATGCAACAAAATGTAAACAAGTTCCAAAGGGTATTGATCATTTTGTAAAGCATTGTAAGCATAAAGAAGAGCTTTCTGTCAGTCAGGAAATCAATTACACAGCAATGAGAAGGGGAAGCATCATATCTGATCTACGAGCAATGAATCAATTCTCCGAGACTGGGATGAGATAAAAACCTGCAGCAGCACCGCCACTTAAGGTTAGACTTCCATAAGAAGCTAAGGGGCCTCTAGTTAAAACACTACAGCTTCCCATTTGTCACACAAATTGAATAGTTGTTTTGAGGAGCAGGTGGACTGCTGAATCTTGCCCCGAGCTGCTGGCCCTCCTGTGCTTATGATCGAAATAGTTGATTGTGTGGAAATTTGAATGGTACAATTCGATTATTTATTTATTTTTAATCCAAATACAGTTCAATCCGATCAGGAAATTTTGTGTATGTGAACACATAGCTACTGAGTTTATTGATTTGGGTTCCTTGGAGCTCCCGCACTGTACCTGCATCGTAGTCAGTGTGAGCTCGGGGTGAGTGCTTCAAAATTTCCTGTGCTGACTTTGGATTTGGTAAAAACACAGTGGACCAACACAAGCAGGTGACATGACCCCCCCCAAATCATCACTGTGGAAACTTCACACTAGACCTCAAGCTACTTGGACAATTGAGCAGCACTCCTCAGCCCTGGTAAGATGCTTCTGATGCTGTCGCAGAATTGGGAGTGGCTTAACAAATACGTATGTTGCTCCTGTCCAGAATACGTCCATGTCTCTTAAAGCTCTGACACCTGATTACGCTTGATTTAGCTTTGATTCATAATATTCTCAAGGATGTTATCATCCCTATTGCCTTTAAGCTAGGCTCATTCTCAAAGCTCTGAACAGGGCACGAGTGTGCATGAGCCGAAAGTGACACAATCGTGATGTTTTTGTGTCCATCCCTTACAACATAAATCAAATCTAAGACAACAACCCACAGTACGTACCAGCACCAGCTTTGTTATCAATGAGCTTTTACAGCGCACCTGTTTGGTGAAGGTTGAAGGTGTCATCGACTGTTAGGTCAACAGCCTTCCCAATAATTATGAAAGCTTAAAAATAACATTTATGCATGCTTTTTTGGCCTTATGTGTGATTTAAATGTTCTGAGAATCTATATGAGCTCTGAATATCCAGTCAGCCTAAACGGACCAGGATTACAACTTTTTTTATTTTTATCTCAGCTTTAAAAAAGCCCCTTCAAAAGATTTCAGTTTTTGTCTCCAAAAACATGAGAAAAATGTATCTGTGAACAGGAAGTACAAAAGTAGCAAACAATCTCTGTTTTGAATGATGTGATGAGAGGGCTGCTTTTCATTTGATGATGCTCTGGCTTTGCACACATTCTACCGAACAAACAACATGCACCGATACAGAAGTGGAGTGCAGGTCTCCAAAAACCCACTCATGTTTTCCCTACTCATTTCACTGAAAATGTCTGCTGTGAAACAATTGTCTAAAGGGGTTGCAGGAAATCTGTAGCATCCATGGGAGGGCGTCGCCATAACCAGGCTTGCTCACTGGCAGCTTATGACTCATGGCAGAAGGACCATTTGTCATGGTAGCAATAAAAGCCAGTCTGAATGCATTATCCTCACAAGATTTAATAGATAAATAAATAAAATGCAGTAATCATCTGGCTGTTTGTCACTACAAAAATAAGCGTCTTTGCCTTATTTGTGACACAATGCCTCGCAGGATTATTCAAATTATGCTCTATTATTGCTTGCTTACACATAAAGATTAAAGGAGCAATAAGAGATATTTCACATCTAGGTGGAGCTTGAGCACTGTCTGTAGACTAAAACACGACGTGAATCAAGCCACACCTGCCTTTACCTCGCTCCAACACTCGGCACCCATTGTCACCTCTCACTCATTGGCTCGTATGAGCCTATTTGCAAAGGATAAATGAACAGCAGAACAGCATCACCTTTCAGAGGAACATGTCTAGTGAAGAAGTAAGGAACATGTCTAATGAAGAAGTAAGTAAATCATAACTTTATAATACTGTTAGCAAGAGATCGTTTTGATCCAATGGGTGTGCTCTTCACCATTTTGTGCCTGGGTGTGGCATTTTATGGGCAGGGAGTGGGTAAGCCCCGAGTGGCAGCTGTTCACGTGCACGTACGTGCAAGAGCAGCCAACCCAGCTATGTAAAGAAGGGATTGGAGAACAACACAGAGAAATAGTGTGACGTCACACCAAAGTCCATCTAAAAGGACACATTTAGTTCTTTCTATCTAATGATAATGATAATGAAATTCCGCTTATTGTTCTTATAGGTCAATAATCAGGTTTACACCTTTTTCTATTTACAATTTTTTTTAGCAGTTGTAAATAGTCTGTTGTTGTTTTCTTCCACATATTCTGAAATCACCCTATTTGCACATTTCTTTAATTTGAGCTTGCTATTTTTAATAACTGTACTTTGTTTTTTTCTCATACTGTATATTTTTTTCTACTTTTGTTTGCATCTGCATGTTTCCATTTGCCTTTTTATTTTTCTGTTGGTCCAACTGAATTTCCCCACTGAAGGACAATAATGGATACTTCTATTTTAAGCTATTCTAAGATATTAGAAACTGTGATTAGAAGTTCAGCGACTTGGCCTTTTTAGGTTATGAACCTTGTAGTAACCCTCTGTTTTTGTGATCTCTAAAGTGGGAACTTTGAGCATACATATTCAGTTGGTAAAACAAAAAAGTAAAAAATCTACAACAAACCCATATCTCCTAAGAGTAAAAGCAGATTAGTCTGTGTGAAGTCTAACAGACTGTAAACAATGTTGCGTCTAATTGCTTCTCTTCAAGGATTAATTGCTTATATTCCTTGAAAATCCTCGTCACCCTCAGTAGAGCACTTCTAATTCAGATCTAATTGTGTAGTTTTAGACAGCCCAATTAGTTTACCCTCTTCCCACATCCCAAACTAAATTGAGTCATTCCTCTCCTCTCGACGGAGGAATGACTCAAGGGAGCTCTTCATCTGAACTTTCATATGCATAAATCACAGCACCCTGTAAGAAACTGAATTATGTCCTAGATAGTATGACATTTCTCACCAGTGTCTATATTAGTATGCAGCATCTCCTGTCATTATCAGAGGGAGGTGAATTCAGCAGTAATAACATCCATCTATCGTTTATACCCGCCTGTCAGTGCAGGGTAGTAAGGACTAACTCCAGCAGTCACTAGCGAGAGGTGGGGTGCACCACGGTTGGGTTGCCAGCCCATTAGAGGACAAACCATTCATCCATCCATCCATCCATCGTCTTCCTCTTATCCGGGGTCGGGTCGCGGGGGTAGCAGCTTCAGTAGGGTGGCCCAGACGTCCCTCTCCCCAGCCACTTGGGCCAGCTCCTCAGGAGGAATCCCAAGGCGTTCCCAGGCCAGCAGAGAGACATAGTTCCTCCAGCGTGTCCTGGGTCTTCCCCTGGGCCTCCTCCCGGTGGGACGTGCCCGGAACACCTCACCAGAGAGGCGTCCAGGAGGCATCCTAACCAGATGCTCGAGCCACCTCAACTGGCTCCTCTCGATGTGGAGGAGCAGTGGCTCTACTCTGAGTCCTCCCCGGATGACTGAGCTCCTCACCTCATGGCTATCTCTAAGGGAGAGCCCAGACACACTAGGTGGGAACACTCATTTCGGCCGCTTGTATCCTTGTTCTCGTTCTTTCGGTCACGACCCAAAGCTCATGACCATAGATGAGGGTAGGAACGTAGATCCACCGGTAAATCGAGAGCTTCGCCTTTTGGCTCAGCTCTCTCTTCACCACAATGGACAAACAACAGAGGACAAACAACTAACACAATGAGATGAAACAAGTTTAACAGTCAATTTTCTGGACTGTGGGAGGAAGCTGGAGAGAACCCATGCGTGCTCAGGGAGAACATGAAAACTTATATGCCTGGAGTTCAACCCAGGACCTTCTTGCTGCAAGGCAACATTGCTACCAACTGTGTTGTGTTGAAGTATAAAATGCAGCTTTAGCGAAAATTCAGACTGAAGAAACACTATTGCCTACCTCCATCAATCAGGGACTCATCCGCCTCCAACGCAAGCCAATCAGCTTTGAACTGCTCCTCCTCAAAGCCAATCAGCATCCTGGGTTCATCTTAAAAAGAACTCCACATCCTCATCTCGGCCTTGTCCTCAGCGAGCAAGCAGTGGCTGCGCGTGTCCGGTTTGGACTCTGTCGACCGGTTTCCACCCACCTCCATCCCCTTCTCCACCATCGTACCAAGCTCCGCCTGGCTTTCCTACGGTGCTCCTTCAACCTCGTTCCTATCAGAGTGTAATTCCTGCTGGACTCTCATGGAATTCCCAGCCACTCATTAAAACGGTCCGGCAGAAGACCGCCATGCTGAGCCTGGTTCTGCCAGAGGTTTCTTCCCAAGGGAGAGTTTTTCTCTCCACAGTCGCTTCATGCTTGCTCATCATGGACAGTTCATGCAAACCTGTGTTTATCAAGTTGGACATCAAGCTCAAACAGATCATCATATGGACTGAACAAACTTTGCTTATCTCCACTCCACCACCAGTTTCAGACCCGGGGGGAAATATCCCTATTCTCATACGCCTGCTAATGCATATTCAAGTATAATTCAGCGTGAATTTTTCCTGCCGAGGTCTGAGCGCCAAACTCTTAAAATATTGTATCAATAAAATTCTTCTAATTGCCTTTTCTTTCTGTGTGAGTTTTTCAGATTGAAATACTAGTGCTTTTTCAACTTGCAACTGCCAACTTGTTCAACTGGATGTGATCTCATTCCCAGACACAAACTCTCATCTCTGAGACAAATGAAGGATTATCTCCTCTGTTTTAATGAGTGTAAACCCTCAATGTCTTCAATAATTTGATTAAATTAAAGGCTGATGAAAACAATAGTATGACGCAATCTCCCAGATGTGTTGCCAATATCTTGTCTTTGGATGTCGGAGCTTTTGAGCTAAGTATGCAGGCTTTTCTTTTTTGTGTGTGCGGATGTTAATCCTGACTGACGTCGCGCCCCCCGCTCCTCATCATCCAACCTGTTGGTCTCCAAGTGATCTTGGAAGCGGAAACACTTCACCGGTTGACACAGGCGGTATTATAACCTTCATGGCAAAACGCAGAGGGGATCTTTGTGCCTTTTTAAAGTGAAACTTTTAATTATTAATACCCGCTGGGCGTCTGGAGGAACCCTCAATGGCAGAGAAGCTTCACGGAGCACAGATATAATTTCTGAGAGGAGGATTAAATATTAAATATCAGCTCTCAGCTCTAGACAGACACTCATCAGACCTCTCTTCTGGCATTCAAAAAATCCCTTGTCTCAAAGACGACGTCCAGCAAAGCATTACATGCTGTAGCTGGCTTTGGTCTCAATAAAAAAAAATGCATTTTTATACTCATCATTCCTGGTGGATTTATGCAGAAAATAAAGAAGAACAGAGAGCAGATGCAGGGGGTGTCCGGTCACACAGCGGGGAAATCACTCTTATGACAAAACTCTCGCTCAAATATCTATTTTTGCCTGAGCTCTCAGTGGGGGTTAGGTCTAAGAGGACAAGCCCACCCCTAATTCTTTTTTGTAACGCAACAAATGGAAGCCAACATGCAATTGTGGAGGTAATGTCAAATAGCTTTGTGCAGAAGATAAAGTACCAAGTCTGTGCTTTCCATCAGTATTCATACATGTAGTCATTGGTGTTGGTGGTGTTACAAAGTTGTTGATGCGGCTCAGAATTTCAATTAGGTGCTAAACAGAAGTGACTGCTGCATCCATCTGTCTGAAAATGACTGTAATGACATTTTAGTACAATTTTTACATATTTTTAGAAGAACAATTGTTCTCCTGTAAACGCATTCAAATACCACAACAGATGAGCTCCAATGAAAAAAAAAAAAAAAGGACGCTACATCTGGCTGGAATAAGAGATGCTTAACACCAAGTTCTGCCTTGATCCCACAATTTTACCAGGAAAACTAAAAACAGGAAGATCTCATGGGCGTAAGGGTTTTTTCTAAAGCAATCTTTCTATTTGTCATTCTTTAAAAGGCTTCTTGCGAACAACGCGGTTTCAAGATAAAACCACAAAAATGAAACAAAAACCTATGATAGGCCTCTATATGGCCCTGTATCACTCCCATCAAGACACAACACAGAGACAAATTAAGGCATTAGGCAAATAAACACAAAACCATGGTGTGGTTCTGTTAGAAGTGAGGCCATTACATAGATTTCAAATAGATGCATTTTGGTCAACCACAGAGGCTCTATGCTTCTGGATGGAAAGTTGAAAGTATAAAAATGATGTATACTGATAAAGCAACATCCTGCTGCAGAGTACATAAACTTGGTCCAAAACATGTAGTCAGTGGGGCTTGTATAAATGAGAGGACACGACCAAGACGGCCAGTTAGCATAAATACCAATGTATTGTCCCTTTCTCATGTAAATCGGTCACCTTGTTTCTATCATGGTAAAGCATCACTAACAAACTCTCTTAGACCACACTTTTTCCTTCCTCCAAACTTACCACTTACATGCTTTAGTACAGCACTCTGTGAACATCCAACTTGTTTAGGAATAGCCTCTTACAGTTTACAATACTTGTGGAGGATGTCAATTACTGCTGGTCAATTCAACACTGTTCCTTACGATTGTGTAGGTCATAACATAACATTTCATTATTAAAATTATTTGTTTTTCCAATATTTTTGATTTACTGAAAAAACTTGATATATATATATATATATATATATATATATATATATATATATATATATATATATATATATATATATATATATATATATATATATACATATAAAATACTCTCTCACCCACCCCTCGTATTCCAGAGCAGGATGGGTGGCTCTCTATCTCTCAAGCTTGGGTCCTCTACCAGAGGCCTGAGAGCTTGAGGGTCCTTCTTATGATCTTAGCTGTTCCTAAGATTAAGCTCTTCTGGACTGAGATGTCTGCTGTTTCTCCAGGTATCTGTTGGAGCCACTTCTCCAGAGTGGGGGTTACTGTCATGAGTGCTTCGATGACCACGGGCACCACTACTGTCTTTACCTTCCAGGCTCTTTCTAGTTCTTCCCTGAGCCCTTGGTATTTCTCCAGTTTCTTGTGCTCTTTTTTCCTGATGTTTCCATCACATCGATCACAACAGCTGTCCTCTGCTGCTTATCAAAGACCACAATGTCCGGTTGGTTGGCCATTACCATGAATTTTGTTTGTATCTGGAAGTCCCACAGGATCTTAGCTTGTTGGGAGGTGACTCCCATTTTTTTGGGATGCTCAGGAGCAGCTAGTCTACTGACCTGAGAGATTAAGTGGGGTACAAAGGTGCAGCAGCTCAATGAGGTTAAGGACACACAGAGCTTAAGCTGTAGAAATATGTTGCCAGATAGGATTGTTCGCTTCAGGCAAGTTTAGAATCACACTTCTATTCAGGAGATTCCCACCAGAATGTTACTCGTCTGACAGCGTGGTGACAGGTGCTGGAGGTGGAGGGCTTACAGCCCTGGGACTGTGTTTCATTTACTCAAAAAGTCTTATCCTCCTTCAGTATTATTCTACCATGCAAACTGCGAGAATGAAGCAAGAAAGATGTTTTTTTCCCCAATTCAGTGAGGTGTATGCTGTCAAGTCGTGCAGCAAAATGTCACAGACACATTCAGCAGCTACTGTCACTATTTTACTAGTAGTTAATGTTCTCCTACTGTTTTCCAATTTGCATTATTTTCTGTTATTTTCTTTTTCCTCTTCATAGTAGGTACACCTGGTCTGGCGTTCTGGTAGCTGTGATGTCATCCTGGGTGGCAGATCAGCTTCCATTACCATGTAACGTAAAAAGGATTCCTGGATCAATTTGTGCTTCTGTGCTTTCTGTGTCTCTGCTCTGTCTTCTCTAAGCCCCAGTGGGTCGAGGCAGATGACCGTTCACACTGAACCTGGTTCTTGTTCTGCTGGAGGTTTTCCTCTCCACTGTCGCTTCGTGCTTGCTCAGTTTGAGGGATTGCTGCAAAGCCACCAACAATGCAGACGACTGTCCACTGTGGCTCTACGCTCTTTCAGGAGGAGTGAATGCTGCTTGTCAAGACTTGATCCATCCTGCTGGGTTTCCTTAGAGAGGAAACTTTTTGACCAACCTGTCTGTATGATTTGATTGAATTTGGATTTATAAAGTGTCTTGAGATGACATGTCCTGTGAACTGACGCTATATAAATAAAACTGAATTTAATTAATTTAATGGAACTCTGTTTATGCATTACTGTTTAACTTATCCAATGCATCACTAAATAAAAGTTTCCCTGAGAATGTCGTACCTGCCTAGAAAAATCTGTATTTATTTTTTTGCACTTTTTCCAAAAGCATTTCTTTTCTTTTTTTAACATATTATAATGGTGATAATAGCATTCAGACAGTGTGCAGAAAAAGGTGTATTTATTTGGCTCCAACTCACTCACTTTTATGGATAGAGGAGGAATTTTAAAGAAGTCGCTGAGCTTGTGTCCTAGAGTTAAATTTTCAAAATGTTAACATGCTGGTGATAAAAGCTTTGTCACAAAATGAGACTTTGGAATGGTAAACAACACTATCTGCATATCATAATTGTTCGTACCAGTCTTCCAGGGCAAGAAATGTATTCAGTGAGAAGACCATGTAAGGCTTTGGATAAGACCAGTACAATTTTACTGCCTATATGACGTTTACAAGGAAACTTTGAAGGGAGGCAGGTGCAAAGTTAATGTGTTTCTCTTTTTGTTCTGGGAATAAGTTGAGCAGCAATGTTTTCATCAGCTGAAGAAACTGAATGTACATGTGAGTAAATTCATATCCCTTTGTAAGTCAGCACAAATGACCATCTTGGGTTGTTGGAATAAAACAACAACTTGCAACTGCATGCCCAATATATTAGTTTTGTTTCTATAGTTCCGCCGGATTTCGACAAGGCAGACGGATGGACAGTGTGTGGCCACCAGTCATCATTGATAAGAGATGGAAACCTTCATCGGACTTCTTCCTGGACTGGTTGCCAAGGATCAAAGCCCAAAGGAGCAATCTGTTGTAATAGATTTTTTTTTCTGACTACTTGTTGTCTTTCTCTGACCTGCTTGTATTTATTGCGCCATTAAACCAACAGCAGTAATTGGCCTGTATTTTATTAGTGACTAAATTGACTGTAAAATGACAAAATATTGAGAAGTACAGGCTGGTAATATTCTACAAAGGCTAATAAGATAACTGCAATATCCTATCCTGGTGTGTAATTAGATTTGAGCTGAACAAATGTTGCTTTTCTTGCTAATGACAAAATTAAGACAATTAGCAATTAACTTCCGTCCAATCCTGCTTTTTCCTTTTTCTTTGAGGTCTGATCTGCCAATTCAGATTTTCCTTACATGCAAATTAATTTGCGTAAACTTTGTTTCAGTACCAAAATTAAATGGAGCAGACATTGACCATAAAGGAAAAAAAGTTCTTCCTGTTCTTTTATTAGTGTATAAGTGATAAACACAACGGAAAATGAAGCACATAAAATATTAATGTTTTTTTTTCCAGTTTTGATGTTCTTGTTGAATAATCTACAAAAGAAACAACCTAATATTTTCAAGTGTTTGACCTGTTGATCTTCCCGAAGCCACACTAAAATTTGTTTGCCAAAGTCAAAGTTAAGGTAACAAAAAGGCAGGGTTGGTTTTGTTAGACGTTTAGTTCTTCACAGAATATTAGCTTGATATGTTGGCCTGTTGCTAAAGTTTATCATAAAGAGTAATTTTTTTTATAAAGTTATTGCTTCATATGATGCTAGTTTGACAAATTTGCTTGCTGGTTAAATGTAGCAAGGAATAGTGATTTAAAACAACTCATAAATAATTTCCAACATCAAGGACAAGAAGGTGAAGTGTATGTTTTAAATATGAAGCATTTGCTTGGCCAACAACAGGATCACCACTCTGAGTTCATTGTTATGAAAATAGTGGTATGGGGAAATTTCTGATGCAGAATTTATGCCGAAAAAAGATGTCAGTGTTGCACGACCATTCTAGTCGCTCCCTTTAAGGAAAATTTTACAAACATGACGCATGGATCTGTAGGTCCCTCCCAAACCTCTATGGGTTCTAGGTAGATTTAAATTCATTTGTAAATGTTTTAAAATGAACTAGAAAATAGAAATGCACAATACACACTGCATCAGGACTATGAATGTTCCTTAGTTATTGAAATTTTGGCTTGGTTTGTTGATGCTGATGTCAATTTTTTTTCTGTTTGTGTTAGATAAGAGAAGACAAGGTTTTGGGAAAAAAAACTGACTGGAGGCTTTATTTAAAAAAAAAATGCACAACTGTAAAGAGCCTTGGCGCCTACACTTGTGATTTAATTGGAGAAAGAGGAAACTCAGAAGCGGCTATGTAGATGCAGGCCAATACATTTATACTGATACATGACTGAACAAACTTTTCGATTTTCTCTCATCCTTGGATATATTTATGCTCTTTTTTTTAACCATGTATTTTCGCAACATTTTCTTAAATATCACTGCTTAATCTGACCAAGAGGGTGGCTCCCCTAACATTGCATTTTTGCTAAAGTCTGGTGAGTACAGCAAAAGGCTAACGGTCACTGTTGTCAACAAGCTAACTTCACAACTAGACGAACGTACAGAACTAAAACAGTTAGTACCACGTTACGGGCCAAGTATGGTTATAAACCCAAAGAGAAAGGAAAAACCAAGAATATATCGGCAATCTCGCACAAAGAGACAATGCCAACAACCAGCAGTCCCCGGATTTATTCTACAGCTGCCACAATCTCTGTCTTCAAACATGATTGCACTGGCCCCTTCATCATGGGCTGACAGACCCCAGAATTGTCCCCACAGCCAGATTCCAACCCTGATACTAAACCACATGACTGAAAAGTGACTTGGCGCTCTCTCAGTTGCAATGCAACATGGCTAATATAATCAAGGTGCAGCATGCTGATAATCTAGAAAGTATGAGCAATCATAACATCAACATTGGAAAAAGTAGATTGACTACATCTTTACAGGGGTTTAAGAGGAAATATTAAACACAAAGATTTATTTTATTTGCAAAAACGTCACAAACAGAGATTATGCCTCCTTCTGGAAAACTCAATGGGGAAAAGACATTTGGTCTTTACATGGCTTACAAATTTGTGAAGGCGGTATTATTAAAAATAAACTTTAATGGTGTTGTCCTACACTCAGAAAGTGACCCTCGTGGCCATTACATGATATAAACCCTGAATTTCAACAACGTTATTATCTTTCTTGCCAATGTTTATGGATACAATACAAAACCTAAAAGAAAATTACTTTTTATGTGATGTTTTAGAATCTAGTTACCTACACTGGTTATCAAAATACCCAAACGCTCTACTTCAACAATGCTCTGAGTGTCTGCAATACATCTGCTTCCAATCTGCCCACATTCCGACAATAATTTAATCTGGTTAGATATATGGAGGGGAGAGAAATCTAATGCAAAACATCATACATGGAATAATAATTCTTGCACCTAAATGTCTCGCATTGATTACTTGTAAGTTTTGTAATTGCTTAGATGAGAATAACATTACTGCTAGTATAATAATGCCATTAACAGACCCTAAAACAATTTCGCTAATTGCCTCTTTTGGTTCAAACATTACTCACACATTTACAAGCTACTTGGCTACTCAACAACCCCCCCTAAAAAAAATAACTTATAATTTTAAAACTCAAAACATTAATATACCATTACTGAAACAAGGCCTAAATTGCAAACTGTTTCTCTAGAAATGGAAAACAATCACGTTTTTTAAAGTGTTTTGGAGCTTCACTATCTCAATCCAGCAAAGAAAGAAATGCAATATCTAGAATAAACGAGCTTGCTCAAATTTCACCCGAAAATGTATCTAAAAAATATTTAGGAGATTTAGCACTACTGGAAAATAAATGAAATGTTGTGCCCAGAGTGAAAGCAGAGGGAGCCTTGTTAAGCTCAAGAAGGAAATGGTGGAGGAGGGGAAACCATACACTGATTATTTCTTTCAGTTAGAAATGGCCTGTGGTAAATCCAGTTCAGTTCAAAGACTCAATAGAGTGTCACTAATGATCCCAAAGAAATATCCAAATATTTCTCCCCATTTTATAGTACTTTGATGAATCACAACACAAAAAATCTGAATCTAAATATTCAGGAGTTGACGGCCTTACGTCTGAATTCCTCATTGCCTTGTCAGAACAGCTGGCACCCCCCTCCACCATTGTGTTTTTGTAGAAAGCATTTATAATTAAACTCCTCCTCCCACTCTGTGTCAAGGCCTTTTAACTTTACTTCAAAAACCTAGAAAAACCTTCATTTATAATTGGTGAACAATGTGCCTTCCTAACAAAGACTATAAAATCTTAGCGTGAATTTTTGCAATGAGAATGAAAAGTGTTCTTGACCTCATAACAGTGCAGTGAGGAATGTTCTGATCGTTATATTGGAGAAACCAAACAACCTCTCCACAGACGCATGGCTCAACACAGGAGAGCTACCTCCTCGGGACAAGACTCTTAAGGACACTTACACCTTAAGGACAAAGGACACTCTTTTGAGGACCAAAATGTTCACATTTTGGACAAAGAAGACAGATGGTTTGAAAGAGGTGTGAAGGAAGCCATCTACGTTAAGAGTGAAAAAACAACTTTGAACAGAGGAGGGGGGCTTAGGTTTCAACTCTCAAAAACTTACAACACAGCTATAGGATTAATTCCAGCCAACCATCACCTTAACTCTCACCCTCATTCGGGTGATCAAAACATTGTTCCTTTAAGCCAAGCCAATAACGACCCTGACGACTCCTCGTTACAGAGGAGTGGACCAGTTTTGGTCCAATCTGCTGGCTTAATGGCTTTAACGACCACCCATTACTAAGGGGTGGTCCTGTTTCGGTTGAATTTGCATGTTATCTAAGCCATGGGTCTTCAACGTTTTCCAGGCCAAGGACCCCCAAACTGATGGCGAGATGGAGCGGGTACCCCCTAATTATATATATTGTATAAAATTGTGTTATATCAAACTGGTCCTATAGTGCCATGTGTAAATGTACCTTGTTATTGTGCATTCAATACTAAGATACTCAAATAAAACACAGGTTCATATATTCATGTTTTTATTTTAAACATGTGCGAGGCACAGTGAGTAGGGTGGCCATGCCACTTCCATTTATAAACATAACATAACACAATAAACTGATACCTGCCAAGATCAACAATGTCTGTCAATTACATGTAATCATGCATAAAAGCTATTTAAATGGACATTTTTAAAACATAAATGTGAAAAGGAAAATAAGTGATGCTTGTTAGTGCCACTGGCATGCATAAACATACCTGTTATAAACTTAACTTAAACTTTCGCGACCCCGATGCAGTACCTCCGCGGACCCCCTATGGGTCGCGGACCCCCTGTTGAAGACCCCTGATCTAAGCCATTACAAGGCCTTTGTTTGCCAATTGTATAAAGCTTGGTACTGCACATTACTCCAGCCTTTTTGAATTGAGAAAGCTTCCTGGAGAGGAAGCGAAACGTCTTCAACTACGGAAAACAAGTCCAGTTGCTTTGTTTTTTTACCTTTTTTGGAATAAGAGTAAAAAAGTATTCAGTAAAAAGGCTACTCAAGTACTGAGTTACTAATCATAAGTTAAGTAGAGAATGATTGTTTGAATTCTCTACTTATCAAACTAACAAAATAGATCATATAATTTTTTTAATGAAGCAAATGAAACCCTTAAAATGTTGATAAAGTTCAGGTTTAGTTAATGTTAAGTCAGGTAAGGTGTTGTAAAAAAGCTGACACTTTGAAAGAATGTTAGCTCATTATGACAGCTTGTCAAATTCCTAACATTTTTGATAAAATGTTGAATATTAATTCAATCTGAAAAACTCACACAGAAAGAAGAGACAATTAGAAGAATTTATTGATACAATATTTTAAGACTTTGGCGCTCAGACCTCGGCAGGAAACATTCACGCTGAATTATACTTCAATATGCATAAGCAGGTGTATGAGAATAGGAATGATCCCCCAGGCCTGAAACTGGTGGTGGAGTGGAGATAGAAGAAGTTTGTTTAGTCCATATGATGATCTGCTTGAGCTAGATGTCCAATTTGATAAACACAGGTTTGCATGATTGTCCATGATGAGCAAGCTTGAAGCGACTGTGGAGAGGAAAAACTCCCCTTTGGGAAGAAACCTCTGGCAGAACCAGGCTCAACATGGCGGTCTTCTGCCGGACCGATTGAGATATGACAGTGAATTCTGTAGAGTCCAGGAGGAATTACACTCTAATAGGAACAAGGTTGTAGGAGCACATAGGAAAGCCAGATGGAGCTGCTATGATGGTGGAGAAGGGGATGGAGGTGGGTTGAAACCGGTCATGGGTTGAGTCCAGATCAGACATCGCACAGCGACTGCTTGCTTGCTGGGTAGAAGTTGAGCTGGATTTAAAGTTCTTTTAAGACGGATCCAGGACACTGATTGGCTTTGAGGAGGAGCAGTTCAAAGCTGATTGGCTTGCGTCGGAGGCGAATGAGTCCCTGATTGATGGAGGTAAGCAATGAGTTTCTTCAGACTGAATTTCCGCATTTAGCTCCATTTAGCAGGTTGTTTTAGTGTGTTAGACTTCTCTTTGTAAACTTTCCTTACAAAGCTTCACTTATTTGTGGTGTGTTTGACACATCAAGGACCACATTATGACTGGCTCATATTAACTCAATACTTGCTGCACAACCAGGAATAAAAACAGTACCCACATATATTTATACTATCCTGAACCCCTCTTGACCAGAGAAAGACGCATATGGATGAACTGTTGACCCCGCCAGCCTACATTATAAAACAAGGCCTCCATTAGTGACCACAGAGTGTCAAAGCACATGAATCTAATTACCAATAGGTCGGTGCATAATTCACTTGATCAATCTCCATTTGCAAAGTACTTTCTAAACATTCAGCATTTTACTGTAGCGATCGCGAAAACACAAGTTGACAATAACTGGTTGTATTTTGCAAATGCCGTGGAGATATTAATGAAAAGTTCCCTGCAGACTGACCGAGACGGTAGCCATGGTAAGCCAAGCACACAGGCTGGTATTTCAACAGTAACTGCTAAAACACATTCACCGCGGGGTAAGAAAACAATATTTGTAAAAAATGTGTAACAGCAGAGCTTGCTGATACGCTCCATTTCATGTCTGGGTAAAACATTAACAGGAAATGAGAATTTGATTCCTTTGAAAGTCTTTTTCCCTGCTGAGTTGCATACTCTTTAACTGAACAGAAAAACTGCTCTGTCATAACTGCAAAAGCAGTTTGACTGCTGTGCATTGGACTGAAAATACATAATAAGGACAATATTAGTAGGGCAATGTTGCTGTTGGTAAGCCTTATTAGTGAGTATTATTTAGGTGCTATGAAGTCATGTTTTAATCCAATACAGGCCGTACAAGTTGCTAAAAAATACAAATAAATATCTAATCCTTTGTGAAATAGATGTCTTCTGTAAAAATGTAATCTAGCAATGTGTTCTAATTGCGTTTAGTGCACTACTCTGTACTCTGTAGAACTGGTCAAGCCAGTAGTACACGTATTGTCAGCACAAAACCACGAGATTGTGGTTTTTTTCCCTAGATTTATTTTATTTTTATCATAAAAACTTCTGTATTAAACTAAAATGTATTTTAATGAAAGCACAAGGCAAATAATTGAACCCTAGCCTTTAGGATCCCTTCAGCTTGAGTTTCTGCTGTGTCCCTTAGACTATATATATATATATATATATATATATATATATATATATATATATATAGATATTATTTACCCATTTAACTTAACATACCTACATACAATTCCTTATTTAATAGATTACCATTCAAATGATCAATAGAACCCAAAATGTTTAATTCTAGTTGTAGTAATTGCTTTTTTTTTTTTACACATTTTTTATATATGACAGACAATGATTGAATATAAAATACAATTTTCACATCTTGATTTAAGTTATAGTGGGGAAAAATATAAATCTGACCCTGTTTACAAAAGTATGTGCCCCCTAAATCTGATTCCTGGTTGTGTCATCCTTTTTGGCAACATCAATTGGTTATTTGGTATTTTCCATCAATGTGGAGAACATTTGTCTAATTCTTCTTTGCAAAATTGTTTTAATTTAGCCACACTGTATATTTTTAAAACATGATTGCCCCGTGTAAGGTCATGCCATAGCACTTTAATCAGATATACTGTATATGCAGACCTTGATAAGGCTATTCCAAAACCTATATGTGTTTTATTCAGACATTTAGAAGTGGCCTTCCTGATGTTCCTGAGATATTTGTCTTGCTGCTTAGAGTCACAGAGAGCGTAGGGTGCAGAGATTTCCCTGCAGGATTTTTGGCTTAAGAAACAAATCCACGGCCCTTTCAAAACATCCAGATTGTGAATCAGCAAAGCAGTCCAAGATTATTACAATACCACGACCACATCTGATTATTCGTAAGATGCTCTTTTTCTGGAAGTCATACTACACAAAATGTAATCCTTGTGTCACTTTTGAAGTTATGACTCATCAAGGTGTTTTTGAAAAACGTCAAATGGCCTTTGTGTTCTTATTGGTCTGTACATGGAAACTGTTTTATGTACACTACCTGAAAAATGTCTTCAACTGGTGGAATAAAACTAATTCTGTAGCTCCACTAAAAATGTATTTTGACTATAAATCAGTGGTAAAAAAAAATAGCAGAAAGAAACACAGATTGCTGTAATTAAACAAATGTATATGAAAGATTTCAAAAAGAAAAAAAAGCATTACAATTTCAGAATTACCACAAAATGCACAACCTGGCCAAACGCTATGCCGTTTGCACCAACACAGGCAAAGTTAAGCAAATATGAATGTCAGAAAATATCCAGGGGCCCAGGAGGGATAGACATTTGGCAGCAGTATTGAAATGGACACAGCATAATCATTCAATGAATAAACAATCTGGGGAATGAATAAACTTTGTGAGGCTAAAATAGAGCCAGAAAACTGTGAATTTCAACCTGAAGCCACACGATGTGCATAAAATCTTCAGATTGAACATTAGCTTTCCTCTGAGCATAATTCTAATGCCTGGTGTGACTATAAAATTATCTCTAAACGGATAACAATGACATGAAAAATGAACTACTTATGTACTAAGCATGTTTGTTTAATTACTAGATAATGATTCTCTAATGGCTGACTGCTGCATAATGAATATGCACAACATCGGACTGCTTGACAGAATGAAACAGATGAACGGAAAATGCTGTAAACAATTTCAGGCAAGCTGGATAAGGGAGGGGACAGTGAAGCACGGTATGGCACATTATGTTGCTACAGTGGCTTTACAGTCCTACGTACATGGTCTGCAGGAGGCTCAATAGGCAGACAGCCTTGGAAGGGAAGTTCCAAAGCAATCCTCGCGCCATCTATCAGCCGGTATAAAGATACAACAGACAAGCTCTATAGTAATGCTGGTGGCTGCATTCAAGGGGCTATGGTTGTAATAATTTTCACATAATTCTATGAGAAGACTTCTTGCAATTCAGCTCCTCACACTAAATAAAAGGAAAACCGAACAGACTTAGAAGGATCCTTTAAGTATTTCTATCGATGTGAACATGAAAAATTGTGGAATATGATATTTGGCACTGAAATATTGATGCTTCTGAACTGATGGGATTGCGACTATCACAAATTCATTGAAACGGCAGCTAAACCCCCCCCCCCCCCCATCTTAAACCGACGTTTATCAACAAAAATGGCTTTGACAATCTTTGACAGTTGTAAAACGAATGCGGTTGTCCGGTTTTCACACAGACATGAGGAGGGCAGCGAAATGAGAGAAGCAATCCGGGCGAAACATCTTGCGAAAAGGGAAATGCATTAGCATGCAGAACGCACTAATAACAGGGCTGCTCTTCCAGTGGCTCACTCACAGTGCCAACCTCATTGTTTGGCTGTTGAGAGTGCCACAGGGTGGGAGGGAGATGGATGTTTAGAGAGAGGTTTGGAGACTCCAGGGAGAGAGATTTGTTTTAACAAAAAGAAGCAGGAAAAACAGCAAGACTCACAAACAAGTAAAACCTGCGATGGGAGTCACAGTATTTACAGTTGTGTTTATATATTTCCTGTCAGGTAGATGTTAGCTTAGGTACTGATTGTTTGTTTTAATATTGCATGTACCATGGCAATGTATTTATAAATATAGCATGTAAATTTGCTAAATTATGCATATATGGTAATTAGTCCAACCACTAGAGGGCGGCAAAGTGCTCACAATACAATCTGTGGTATTTGTGGAATATGCAACAGCTGACATTAGTAGGATACAAATAATAATAATAATAATAATAATAATAATAATAATAATAATGATTTATTATTATTATTATTATTATTATTATTATTATTATTATTATTATTATAAAAATAATAATAATAATCGTTATTGTTGTTGCAACATACATTCACAACCACAATGCTCTAACCTCTAGGCCACCACTGCCACCTTAAATGCATTGAGGCCGCAGTTTTATAGAAAATGTCTTTACAGTCTTGTCTAAACAGCCTTTAGAAGTTTGCTTCTCCTGAAGCATGTTATAATCTACACTACAGATTCTGGAATGAATATTTATCTAAAAAAAATACAGTTACAAAATTAAAGAACCCTGGGAAAATGTATACAATTCTGTTACCCAAGACACATTTCAAAGTTTTCTTTCTTTTATTCTTTTGGCTTTGCTCACTTTATGTAGCCTTTCATTAAAATGCTGTATTTGCTGGTTCCATTAAATAGATTGGTGTGTTTACCTTATATTACCTTAATATTACAAATTTTTCTGACTTACAGTAGCAATGATTAGCACAGCTCTTTCAGAACCAGATTTATTCACCAAGTTTGGGCACACAAACAAGGAATTTGACTTTGATTCAACTTTTACAATTAAGACATTAAAAAAAAAATAAAAAAAAAATATATATATATATATATATATATATATATATATATATATATATATATATATATATATATATATATATATATATATATATATATATATATATATATATATATATATATATACATTCAACAGGGAAATAACACGAAATGTTTTATGTGTATGGTATGGTATGTATGTATAGTATATTTTTTATGCATGGTATGGATCTGGGTACTGTTCATCAGACTGACAGGCTGGTGTAAGAAATTGGCTGTAAAGCACTGACCTGAAAGTAAGCAGTCTGTGTGCAGGATCTGTGGGGTCTGCAGAGATGTTAGCTGCCCTTTTCTTGACCCTACACCTATCCAAGTCGTGGATTGACAGAAGTTCAACCACAAAATTGTTGTAGTTTGGAGTGGTCGTGTTTTGTAGATGAGTCAAGCCATGCAGTGATGGACGAACACAGGACAAACTGAATTATGGTTGTATAGAGGATGACCAGCAGCTCCTGTGGAAGGTTCTACTTCTTGAAGCATTCTTTCAAACACTTTTTACGCATGATGAGTTGGACCATCTTAGGGCTCGAGAAAGAGTGGTTCCCAGTAACCAGAAGTGATCCACAGTTACCTTGCCATGCCTTTAAATGTTGCTTTTTGCTATTCTGTTAATGAAATTGTGGTATTTTTTTTACTCTGAGCTTGAGGAAGTATAGCGTTCTCTTCGATAGAATGTGATAAAATTAAAATTGCTTGCTAATGTGACAGCATCGCTAACTTGGCTCTGCTTATTAAGCATGACTTTTCAAAACAAAAATTAGCTTTTTGGTATTCTGACAAACAAATTTCAATGTTTACCTTAAACTTTATATACAAAATAGTTCTGCAAAACCTGCCATAAACAACTTTGCTTACAAAACACACTAACTGAGTTGGCCTGCTTACTGAGGATATGGCTTTCCTCAATTTGTTGGTTTTGGTTATTCTGTTAAGAAAACATATGTTTAATGTAGATTTGAGGGTGAAAATAGTTACCTTCAGCCCTTGAAACATTTTAACATTATTATGTGATTATAATGTGAAAATAAGGCTAAACCTTTAGCATATACATAGTGATTAGCACATGAGACTCCATTGATTAAGAAAAAAAATGAAGGAAGCTATTAAGACATCCAAATGAAAACAGTTGAAAAATGTAATTTACAAAACAACATGGAAACAAATAGATTACAGAGGGTTAGCTTTTTATCTGGCTTAATTCATATTATTGGATTGTGTTGCAGAATAAGCCTAAGTAATTGTGTGGACCAATTCTAACGCACACCATAATAAATAGAGGGCGCGAGTAGGTCGCTTATTACTGTGCAGCCAAAGAAACATTCAACAGATACATCCAGAATGAATATTTCAGCAAGCGCTCAATTCTACACATTAGTATTCACACAGGGTTCCGGGTTGATCTGGTTCTTTTCCTAACCACCGTCAAAAATCTCAATATTCAGATGTCAAATATGAGCCTAACAGAACAGAGATACAGCCTAAATTAAAGCTGATGTGTGGCTGGTAAAAGAACAAAAAGCAGGAGTCTATTATGTCTTTGTAGGTCTATTAATAAATTCAGAGCAAGGAAACAGACCACTCCCAAAGGGAAGACTGACTCGACTTCAATGGGAATGGGGGGAAAAGGGTGGAAAAACCAAACACACACTGGATGTAGAAGAAGGCAATTCTGGCAGGAAGATTTCATTTTAATAATGCAATTTTTTGTTATTTGGTGACACAAAGGACTAATCTCAATGTAATCTCCTCAATGGTTACCGCTGACAAAATCAGAACTGGCAGATCAAAAACCAGATGCATATTTTCACTTCTCAACAGAACAGCCGATTTGCAGTTTCAGAGTCTGTTAGGTGTTGCCAGGAGCATTCAGAAAATGCATTCAGATATGAGGCGCCGCTAACGCAAGCCTGCACCAAATTCAATCAAGTTTTATGACTTCCACCTACTGTAGAGCCATCATTCAGCCGCCTCAGCCTGTGACAGCCAGACATTATTCTCTGCCACCGCCTCGGTGACGAAAGCCCCTTAAGAGTCCAATATTTAGACATGCATTTGCAGTCTTTCAGTAAATGGTGCCCTTTTGTTCCCCGCAGGGTCAACAAATTCAACCTGTCGACATTCCGTTCACGCAAATGCAGAAGCCTCCAGCGCGGGTGTGTAAACAAGTACAAAGCCTCAGCATCAGTATTCACAGATTCTCTGCCAAGAAAAAAAAAAAAAAGAATGTTGTCCTCATTTTGACATCCTCCACCTCCTCCTCTTCCTTCTGCTGTTGTTACCCTCTACAAAACAGCCACCTCTCAAGGGAGGCGTCAAGTCTTACTATCGTGGACAATGCGAAGGATGTATGCAAAATATAAGCCTGTTGAAGCACTACGAAGAGATTCAGCCTTTCTATTGTCCATTTAAAATGGTTGGATTAATAAAAAGCTGCAGATAGATCAAAATTACTGTACCTGTGGTGTGGCTCTCAGTGATCGTGGTTGGGTTTTTGTCCTTGCCTCTCCGTCTGCCACAATCTGGATGAAAGAGAGAGGGAGAGAGGGAAGGAGAGGGAAGGAGAGGGAGTGTGTGCCTGTGGTTTCAGTGGACAAAAAAAAAAGAGAAAATGATCTCGCCGTCACTCTGCCTCCCACCCCTTCCTCATGATAAACACAGAGCACGTGGCTTCACCGACGATGCAGCACGTAGAAAAATCACAGCGCCGAGAAATGAGGAGAGAAACAAAGGACAGAAAGGGATGGACAAGATGAAAATAGAGGATCACAAAAAAAAGAGGAAATTGCATGGATGTCCATTTAACGGGCGTGGTCCGCCACTCTGAATTGGCAATGACTGGGATCAAAGAATGTGCTGGAAAACTGGAAAATATTCAAACTGATCTGAAAAAGGGAGGGGGGAAAAAATCCTTCTGTGAACAAGCAATCGTGACACAAAATGACTCCATATCAGCTCAACTCATCCTAACACCCACACACGCAGATAAACACACACTCAACACAAGCAGACCAGCTCAACAGCCTGTAGGCAAACAGGGGAACATTTTGTCTGGTTGGAGCTGCCGTCAAAGGATCTGACCATGTTTGGGCAAGTGGGCCATGAAGTGACAGAAACACTGATAGCAACATTTACATGTCTCTGCTAGATTGATTTCTTCAGCACAGCGCCGGTTTATAGGAAGATATATCCATCCTAATCATGTCTGGGTAATTCTTTTTCTTTTTTTTTTAATGCAATTTTCCAGAGATGAATGTGCAAATGTTGATGCGAGCATTAGGGATGCATAGGAGATGTAGAGCAGCAGTTCGTCCAGACGTTTAATCATCGCTCGTCTGACTTTTCCAGACTGCTGTGCCCTGTATGAATCCAGAGGACATCCTGGGGGGAGACAATCCGCTATCGTAAAACATGTTTGATTCCCAGCTCATATCTAAGGATCATGACTGATACCACCAAACATAAAAGGGAGACGGGGCAGGGGCCCTACCACTGCAGCTATCATGGTTTTTAGGGCAGGGGGAGGGGGCAGCTATACATTTTCCTTCAGCAGCAGTGAATGGTTTGCGCTTATTGTGCTTTCAAAAGTGCCATGTATTATTCAGTGTCAGACAAACTGGAACCTCATAAATAATGAACTAAGGAGTCTTTACCTTGCCGGATTGTCCCAAGTGCCATACAAGGTGTTCCAAAAGTATTCATACCACTTGATACCCCAGGTACTGCACGGTTGCAGCTCACTGCTCCCTAAGGGATGGGTTACATGTTGCAATGACAATAAAGTTTATTATTTTTATTGCAAGGAATAGGACACAAGGATACAAGTGTGGTGTGCAGTTGTTTTCACTGTACCGTTAACGCTGATACACCCCAATGAAATCCCGTAGAAGCATTTACCTTCAGAAGTCACAATGAGGAGCGTCAACATGTGTGTACTGCAGTCCCAGCATAAATAAAGAACATTAGCAAACAGTGTTATTGAACAAAAAGGGTCATGGAGACCAAGGCACGCAGTAGACAGGTCAGAGCTAAAGGTTTGGAGAGATTTGAAACAATAAAGAGGAAAATACGCATACACTGACATGAGCCTGTTCCACAGAGTGGCTGGAATCAGCCTTAGAGATAGGGTGAGGAGATCTCATGTCTGGGGGTGGGGGAGGGGTGACACTCAAAGCAGAGCTAATGATCCTCTTCATCAAAAGGAGTCGAAATGGTTCAGACGTCTGATCAAGATGCATCCTGGGTACCTCCCTTTAGAGGTTTCCTAGCTCCATCTGGTTAGGAGGAGACCCAAGGGAACGTCCAGAACCTGCTTGAGAGGGTATATATCTCTTCTAGCATAGGAATGCCTTGGGATCCCCAGAATGAACAGGATACTGTCGCTAGGCAGAAGGATGTCTTGGTTTCCTGGTTGGCCCCGTTACCCCCATCTCTGGTGAGCAGGGAACATTGGATGGATAAATGAATGAGTGGCAAGAGGCAAGCCATCGTTGAATGAAACCCCCAAGAAGCCCAATTAACAGTTTCCAACTAGTCATGTACAAGATACAGGGAACCTGTACAAGGTGTTCTGGATAGATGAGACCAAAACATTTTTTTTTGTGTCACATACAAAAGTTCATGTGCTAGGAAGCTTGCACTGCACATCGCACTCAACACACCATTTTCACAATGGAACACGGTGGTTGCCTCAATCTGTGGGGATGATTTTTTTTTTTTTTAAGCTGATTGGAGTTGAGAGAAATACGGATGGAGCTAGGTACTTGGGAAATGTTGGGGGAAAAAAACCTGTTTAAGGCTTTGAAACACTAAAGCCCTAAACATAATATAGAGGTTTAGATCAAATCCTATCCATGTGTTTGAATGGCTTAGTCAAAGTCTCGACCTAAAGCAAATCAGTGGCAAAACTTGAAAATTCAGATTCACAGACATTCTCTATCCAACTTGAAATAGCTTGAGCTAGCAAAAAGAATGGGGGAAAAAAACAGTCTCCAGAAATCTTATGGCTACATTTCTGTTATGAGTGTGAGCATGTTTTGGGTGTTGGTCTGAGTTGCGGGTCTTCCACCTGGGGGTGGATTGTTGCACAGTCACACCTAGATACCATTATCTGACCTACCTCTGATTTTATAAGGAACACAATGTCAAATCATTTGAGGGCTGTAAATATTTTAGCAAGACACTATAAGTATTTATGGACTTGGATCAAAAATATTTTTGCAACCAAGTCACCAAGACAGCTTATGTTATTTAAAACATATTCTTGGAGAAAAACAGTAAAATTACATTGTTACTCTGCTCAGATTGAAGCATGTGTAATTCATTCACGGACTGATTAGCATCCTACTTGCTTTTATTCCTATATTTTAATCATGTAAAGCACTTTGCATTGTCTCTCTACTGAATTGTGCTATATAAATAAATTTGCCTTGCCTTGCCTTGCCTTGCCTTGATTTGATTTATGTGTGATTTCATGATGCAAACACAACCAAAATAACCTGCCATAGCTCTCAGCTGTGTGAAACATTACATAACCCTTCAGTGTATGACCACTGTGTTACTGAAGCATGGTTGAAAAATTACAGAGCAGGCATTCTAATTGGACATCAAACACGAAACAACAATAAAACGAAATAAAGTTTAGATGACTTTGGAAGTATTCTGGTAAGCTGATTTACATTTAATGTACACTGATGTGACAAACTTTTAACCTGTCGTATGAGTTGGTGGACTAATCGATTCATAATTAATGTAAGAAAGGAATTATGAATAATCAGTACCCACCGTTTTTTCATGCAATTTTCATGCATTTTCTTAAATTAAAGCCCAATCAAAGTCATTGAATGGTGTAAAACGCATACAAGAAAACGGATAAAAGCATTAAATATGCAAATGTATATTTATTGTTCTGTCAGATGGAAGCAACACATGGTTATGATAAGTCTAATGAAATATTAAGTTGTACAGGCGGTGCAACTAGATGCCGCTGAATATCATGAAGATCCGGGTGGAATTAATTTAAAAGGAAAAATGGCCACTCTTTAACATCAAAATGCTCAAGAACGTAGTGTGTTGCTTTTCTTGGGAAGTAAGTATCTGAATTTCAGAGCCGGTAAGAAGACTACATACACAGATATTCAGAATGAATGTCCGTTTAATTTTGAGCTTTTTAAAACACAGTTGAACCTTTTTTTTTTGAAGGTGTTGTAATAACACAACAAATAACCTCAAATGATGAAATAATAACTGAAATAGGTGCAAAATTTTTATTTAAACGTACCTTTTTCTCTAATTCACACAGAGTCAAAATGATGTACACATGTTTTATATGTACACCTTGTTGTGCTAGTACACACTGTTTAAGTTATTTAATGTTTAATAAATAACTCTGTCTGTTAGGTATTTTCTGGTGAATATCAGCCCAAACAGCTGATATTAGGACAATAGTTTGAAAGGAATGATTCAAGCACTGGCGTTCTTTTAACAGAAAACTCTGCACACATATAGAATAAAGGAGTGAGTTTATTAACAGAAATAAAAATTTACATCCCAAGAACATCACTATAGAATGCTGTTTATCTGAATTAACACTATATTTGAATTAACAAATCCTCTCTATTAGGCTACTGAAATTTAACTAAAACTACTAAGCAAAATGAAGATAAAAAGAAGCTAAGGAACTACACACAACAAAAATATAAATGCAACACTTTTGATTTTGCTCCCATTTTTTATGAGATGAATTCAAAGATCTAAAACTTTTTCCACATACACAATATCACCATTTCCCTCAAATATTATTCACAAACCAGTCTAAATCTGTGATAGTTCCTGTGTTCGAGCTTCAGGTTCGGCAGAGGCCTTTCTGTGTGGAGTTTCATCCGTTTTCCTCTGGGCCCTCTAGTTTCCCCTACCACCAAAGACATAATGGTCAGGTCAGCCATTCGTAGCCGCACGCTCAGTTGCTGCGGCTCAGGCTAACCCTCCATCTGATCTACGAAGGTTTATTGTATGTATAATGACAAAGCACCTTATCCTTGTCCTATGGCCTCTACCACCAGTGTTCGGACCCGGAGGGGGAAGACTTCACTAATCCTAATACTAATCCTAAAATGAACATCCAAGCTCACAGACATTTGCAGTTTATAAGTCGTCTGCCAGGGTCCGAGTGCCAAAGAACTTTTCTATTTATGTCAATAAATATCTCTAATTGGCTCATTTTGTCTGTGTGAGTCTCTCCAGGTTGAACTTTCCTTATCAGAATTAGCAGAGCTCATTTTAAATCAGTTGGTTTCCTAATTCAGATTCAGGTTTCAAGCACTGTCAACTCATTTCTAATAGAGTTGGTGTCTGAGTCTATTCAGGCACTTAATGGTAGCGTGCTTTATCCATAACAAAATCCTTATAGATATGTGTTCGGGATCTGTCTTGCTGGAAGACCCACGTGTGTCCAAGTATTTAAGCAAGAGTCAGCGATTTTTCCTGAAGTTTCCCCAAGTCCCTTTTTGAATAACTGTGCATGCTCAAGACCGCCTTACCAGCTCTTCCACTCCACAGGGGGATCGCATGAAAAAAAATCTCCCAAATCCACTTTGATCTTTTTTCTTTTTACTGAGGCCTTCCTCTTGTTCTCGTAAACTTGTACGTGGTTTGCTTCTTATGACTCTCAGCCATGTTCAGAGTATACAATGAGTTCATCGCAGCGGAGCTACAATAAACGGCTAACATCGCAGCTAATCGCTAAGCTAACCAGATGCATAAACACTAGAAGTGCGCATTTGCAGCCAGCAATCGGAAACTAACAAGGAACGAACACGCACAGTGGCGTTATGTGAACGCGTCAGAATGATTGGCATGTGGGACAACCAATAGATAAGGTGATAACCCCAGAACTTGAGGGACAGAGAGGGGTGAGTATGTAATGTCTATGGGTGAGAGCGGGAACAAAACTCCGATAAAGCCATGCCCTTAGGTGCGAAAGGCTGATTGGACAGGCCTGCTGCTCCCACAGACAGTGTTGTAGTACTCGAGTCCGAGACTCGAACTCGAGTCCGAGTCATTAGCTAAATTTAGAGACTCGAGACTTGACTTGGACTTGAGCACTGATGACTCGAACTTGGACTCGGACTCCTACATTCAGATCATTCTGACTCGGAAATTGAGAAAAAGACTCAACTTTTTTTGTATCATTAGGCTATAATTTTAATATGTAATTAGAATATTATTTGGTGTATGATTTTAATATCTAAATGTCGTACCGCGCACGTGACGTCACCATCTCATGAGCAACGCCCCTTGCCGCTAAAGTTGGGCAAACAGTGTGAGAGCGCACGTAGCAACCAGCCATTACACATGCAACAGACACAACTATATGACCGACTTTTCAGCTGTTAAACTTTCACAAGAGGATGTCCAGGCACCCATTTTACTGGTAGAACTGTGGAACAACATACCAACGTTCAGCTCAAACGATGGCTTGAGTGTCGAGGGCTCGGAAAGACTGGAAAACGGGCCGAGTTGATAGGAAGGTAAGTCGTTGTTTTTCTCCTGCTCGTCGTTCATGGCGTCATCGGCCGTTTTTTTTTTTCTGTTTGTAGTCACCGTCCAAGAATCGGTATAAATTTTCCGGCCCGCCGAACAATTTAGTCCGGTCCGGTGGCCAAATGCATTATCATTATCCAACGGCTGTATCTCCTCGCTGTATCGACCGATCTGCACCAGATATGTTGTGAGTCATGGGGGAACGCTGCCGAACGCGTTTGTGGGAATTGCCCGGTGGACGGGCGAGGAAAATGCGTAACAGCATCTGCGGTGGCGGGCGGCCGGCGGTGCACGAACACCGCCCGCCGTCCGGCACCGCGGCGGTGAGCGAACCCCGCCCGCCGGCCAGAGCCACGGCGGTGGCCAATAGGCCGGAGCGCGCTTGGCTGCGAGGGCCGATCGACGCCGCTTGCGGCTTTAACATCCTTCATATGCGGCCTATCAGCGTACCTCGAGTCGCTGTTGCGCGTTCCATAACAACAATGTTTAAAAACCATGGTTAGGAGACGTCTTAGACTTGGAAAAAGCGGTAGTTTTACCGAGTAAAACCAAGGGTAACTACAGCGAAAGAGTTATTAGTGCAATGGAATGTTACTGCTTCATGTCATACATCACATGTCAATAGTGACTCGACTCGGACTTGACTCGGATGAGTAGTGGACTCGACTCGGACTCGACTCAGATTTTTTTTAATGACTTGGACTTGACTCGGACTTGAACACTGGTGACTCGAACCTGGACTCGGACTCGAGGCATAGAGACTTGACTACAACACTGCCCACAGAAATGGATTATTTTAACCTCCTTTTTCTGAATACATAATGTATTGACCACTTTCAGGATGGAAGGACGATTTTACCAAATATAACAAAAAGTGTTTCTGAACGGGATTACCAACTATAGAATTAACCATCTACTACAAACTGTTCTTCTCAGATAAAAGGTAACCAGTTGGGACATTCAGAAACATTCCTCCAAAATGATGAACAGCTGAGAGAAAATGCCCCTGCTCCAAAATCTATACATATAATGGAATAATGAACATGATGACTACCCCCAAATTTAGCAAATCCTCAACTCAACAACAGCTTGATGACTGAAGCTTGTACGCAGCTGGATGTTTCAACAGAATATTATTCCTAAACTCACATGGATAAATAGAATGGATAAAAACAGACTATCACGGGGCTTCTGAGTTGTTTCTGGCCTGAATCCTGTTGCAAATTTATGAACTATGCTTTGAAGCGTGGCCCGTGCCAGGAAAGCAATCAATTTAAATAAGCTCCACTAATTCTGATGAGAAGAGTGGTCTAATATCTAGACAGAATGATGCTAGAAGCTTGCTGATGGGCACAAAAAGCATGTTGTTTCTCTCTAGCTTGTGGGTGTATATGTTTTAGCTGCTACATATTATTTTACAAGAGAAAAATACCAGTAGATTTTAACCTGTGAAACAAATTCTAGAGTTTTTTTGTCACATGATGGTTCAACTGCATGGTTGTGCATTGTACCGATTTACAACAAACATCATCTGACATCCCTTTACAAAACTAACAAATACAAAAACACTTAACCTTATCCCTTTCCTGTATGTGTTGTTAGACACCAGGACTCTGGTAGTGAAGGACACAGGATCTGTTTTAAACATTGCAGCAATTTTGTCACAAGCCCTGAAGTGTCACCTTTATGCATGAATGCACAAATCCTCTGCCGACATGTCTGACGCCCCGGTTCCTGTAGCACTCACCAGCATTATTTAATACCCAGGATGGAGTTTACCAATGGTTGACACCAGTGTTGTTTTAAATATAACAGACAAATTAGAAATGGACAAATGGTACATTTAAAGTCATGGCACTTTGTTCCTCACAATCTGTCAGAAATAGAAGTATTTTTATTTTGCTCAATGTGTGAAAAATACCAAAAGCAATTCAGCTTGAAACACAGAAAATAATATTTTACAACCAAAGTGATTAATATGGGAAGTACGTTAAAGATAAATTGAAACCTTTGTCTTTGATCAACTAAAAAATTATGCAACCCTGAGGTCTTGCATCAGGTGAATGCTGGACCCCCCTCCCCCTAAATTTCTCAAAAACATGACCTTCAGATACTGGTGCTTACTGTCCACAAAATTAACAATTTGCTGTCAAGGTCAGTTATGAGAACTGCACTGAAGGTAAGTGAAAAATCAACTGAAATGCACTTGAAAAGACTTTCAGAAAGGATCTCAGCCAATCTATGGCTGCCTGGAAATAAAGTAGAAAGACATTATAGTTGGTATGAAAGTTTCCTTTAAGGAAAATAAAGTCCTATCACCATTAGAGTTATACCAGAACCCTTTATATCAAGTTTTGAGACACATCACGGCGCTGAAACTGTTCTGCCTAAAGTGGTAAATGGTCTGGTGTTCACTTGAGACTCTGGTGGGAAGGCAGCAGTGATTTTATTAGACCTGAGTGCTACCTCTGACAAAACAGATAATAACATTAACCCAGTCAACCTTGAACAGAGGGCCAGCATTACTGGCTCAGCTCTGCAGGGGGTTCCCTCATATCTCTTATTAAGCATTCTTCTAGTCCTCTGCCTACCACACCCTCTCCCCATTTATTTATTGCATACATCTTTCCTTAGGTATTAAACCTTTTAACCATTTTGAATGATAAAATGACTGTGCTGAATGATAACTTGATTTAAAATGCAGTCTTGGAATCTGTATAATTGGGCCCTTTTTATGAATGCCTTGAGACGGCATTTATTGTAAACTGGCGCTATATAAATAAAGTGAATAAAACAAATTTCATCTCAAGGCACAAGCTCAAATAATAACATCTGAAGAGAATTAATTTAAATGAATGTGTCCCAATCATAAAGTCCTATTCAGATTCAATAGTGCTGTGAAAATTGTTTTACTCCCTTACAGATTTGTTACGCTTACATAATTCAGATCATACAATGAATTGTATTAACAGACAAATATAACCAGAGTGAATACAAATAGATTTATTAAGGGGGGAAAGCTGCCAACATCAATCTAATCCTGTGTGAAAAAGTAATTCCCCCCACCCCTTGTTAAATCATGAGTTAAGTGTGATTAACTGCGTTTTCAACAGCCCAAAATATTATCTAAAGCACTGCAGGCCTTACCTGCTCCAGTTAGGGGCAGTGGTCATGATTCAATAATAAGAAAGAGACCAGGCATAAATGTTAACCTTGGGAGAACTCCAAAACCAATGCTGACCCAAAACAAAAAACCCAGAAAGGCCTTTCACAAATTTCACTTTAAACACTCTCATAATCCCCAAGACCCTTGTAAAAAAAAAAGTAAGGTAGGGATTAAGAAAAAGGGTGAACTTTTTGGAAGAGGAGCATACAGATACATCTGTGTAGCAAAAAAAAGCAAATACAAAAAAATCTGTTAAGGAATAATATATTTCCCTACCTTGCACGTATAATCCAATCCAGTCCTAACAATAAAAGAGTACAGTCAAAGTCAGTTGATAATTCAATGTCCAGTGGTAGAAGATTGTTTAAACAGGTCCAGCTGATTGCAGCAATCATTGCCTTTTTCAGCGATCTCTCTTGTTATATGCTGGTGCTTCCTGACAGAAAAACAAATACCACATAATCTGACCTTTTAACATCAAGACAATTCCAAATTAATTTCAGATTCAGAACCCTATTTATACAGTAAGAGCAGTTGATAAAAAAAGCTATCAATAAATTAGTGTTGCAATACTTACTTTGTTTTGCATCAGGACCTAGAAATAGTCATTAATGCCTTCATTACATAAGTCTTTAAACAAATGCCCCCCTCAGTCTCAATTACTGACTGACCCTAAGACATGTTAGCACATAACTCCAGTCTTGGGCTCCCAGTCTATATCAAAAGTCAAGTTCTCATATATTGTATTTACGGTTCAAAATGTACAGGGCCCTTTATACATTTGTGATCTCATTTACTTACTTACGTTCACCTAACAGGTCTCATCTAGAAAGATGTTCCACTTGTACCAATTTCAACTCTGTTTAAATGAGTTTATTTTTATGATGCCAATTCCTGATGAAATACACCTTAAGAAATTAGCCAATTTCCTATCCACTTATTTATTTATATTTGATGTAATGGTAAATGTAATACACAAGGATTATTTGTAATTGTTTCTCTAACAAAGGGTTGAAGGAGATGACGTAATTATGTATGTAAGCAACTTTAAAATTAAATTTGAATATAATTTTATAAAATTAATATAATATAAAATGGCAACTGGCACAAACATTTTTCAGTAACCCCAGTCAATTATATCAAGTCACTGACTGTTTGGTATTCCCTTGTCCTGAGTACGCCTGTGGCAACAGTAGAGAGAAACAACTCCACTTTAACAGGAAGAAACCTCCAGCTGAGCCAGTCTGAGCAGCTCTCTGACAAGGCTGACTAGGAGTTGAGAGGAAAGAAAGAAGACAGAGAAGAAAATACATGAGCCTCATATCAAGATTACTCTTTATTATAATAAACAACAAAGGAACCTCTTCAGGGAAATGCAGTTTAGTTTGTTGTATGACTAGACGACGTCCCTTAATAAAAAGGTATAACTATAATATACTATCATATTACATCAATACTTTAATACAGCCTTGTCTAAGCTGATAAACCTTAGCAAGTAAACCTATAAGGTAGGCTAGCTCTCTCCTGGGGGTCTGTTCAGGGGCCACCAAAGATTTCAAGTACGACTGTTGAAATGTAGAGAGCATATACTAGAAAATTGAAGTTGCAGCAGACCAAAGGGTGAAAAACACAACTTGATTGATGAGGAATTAAAATATTTGAGTTTCTTCAAAGACTGCATATCTTGACCATAGATTGGTCTGAGTTTTAAAAAGTTCTAAAACTTTCTATTAGTGTTACAAAGATGTTGGTAGAGTATCCAAAGATTTAACCCAGGTTAGAGTAGCTCTGCTTCAACATATGTCCACGACGTACCTCTAATTTTGAAAAGAGAAAAACTTGACTAAGATATTGTAAATGGAGAGGACCGATTGTTCATAGGGAATGTTACTTCCATTCAGGGTGAAAAATTAGAATGATTTTGGTTCATTTTATAGTGAATTTTTCCTCTAAATATTATTTATTAATCTAATGGATTTCTGAAGCTTCTTACTCCACATCTTATCTGTTATCTTACAGTTATTTTCATTTCTTTATTGGGGCATTTGTATTTAAACATTTTAAAACATTACACAGTACATAATCAGCGCTTTTAAGAGTTTTTTAATTATATCTTAGCTACTGACTCTGGTTACTGGTGTGTCCTGGTACTTTTAGATTTGACTGCAGCATTTGATACATTGGCTCATGAAATCCTGATTGCTTGTTTGGAGCGGTGGGCGGGCATCAGAGGCACAGCACTGGAATGGTTCAGGCCCTACCTGTCTCATCAGACTTTCTGTGTCAGACTTGATTATGTGTACTCCACTGCTCCTCTCTCATGTGGTGTCCCACAGGGCTCTGTGCTTGGCCCTCTTATATTTTCTCTGTATCTACTGCCATTTGGATCCATTCTTAGGAAACATGGTGTTTCTTTCCACTGCTATGCATATTATAGCCAGATCTATGTCCCCCTCAAAAAAAATCTGACTCTTAGTCTGTTAAACTACTGCTAGAGTGCCTACATGACCTTAAAGCATGCATGTTTAATTAATAAAAAAAAAGTCATGGTCTTGTGATGTGATGGCAGTTATGTGACCCCCCCCCCCTCCCTTAGTTGTTCTGGCTTCTTTGGCAAAGTATCGTGTGCCAATTGTGAACAATCTGGGGGTGAAAGGGAGCGATGATCTTCAATCCGACAGCCAGATAAACGCTGCAGTGAATTCCAGTAAAGGCAGCAGGCAAAAATAAGACAAGTCCTTGAAAAACAGCACTATGAAACAGTAATCCATGCCTTTGTGTCCACTCGGCTGGATTGCTGTAACACACTTTATATGGGGCATACTGGGTACTCCATTGCTCGCCTGTAACCTGTACAAAATGCTGCTGCACTTTTAACTGGCACGAGGAAGTATGAGCACATTTCACCTATTTTAGCTTCACTCCACTGGCTGTTCATTTTAGGATTCATTTTAAAATAATTTTCTTTTCTTTTAAAGCCTTGACTGGCCTCACCCCACCCTACCTTTCTGAGCTGCTGCAACCCTACACTCCTAGTCGAGCTGACCAGCTGCTCCTGACAGTGCCTAAAGCTATGCTTAAGCTTAGAGGGGATCGAGCATTTGCCATTGCAGCTCCAAAACTTTGAAACAAATTTCCGCTGCATATTAGACAGGCATCTCATTTTAAATCTCTTCCTAAAAACCCATCTCTTCTCCTTGGCTTTTAATACCATGTAGAGTGTTGATTTTTATCTGTATACATGCATATTTTATCTTGTGTGGGCAATGCCTTTTATTTTTTTCATTTCTTTTTTTATTTTACTGCTTTTATCTTTCTATGGTGTACTTCATCTTTTATTGTGTTTTTATTGTGTTATATATATTTAGCGAGTTTTATTTTGTTGTACAGCACTTTGGAAATCCTGTGTTTGTTAAAGTTGTGCTATATAAATAAAGTGGATTGGATTGCATAAAAATGTTTTCATCGTTTTTGTTTTGTATAGCCCTATTGTTCAATATGCTGCCCCGGTGATTCATCCTACAGTGAGGGTGTGTTGACCATTACTGTTCTGAAACTGGACCACCTCAGACTCAATCTCTACAATTTCCCAGCGTGTCCATCAACAGTCATGTATCTGCACAAAATGGCCTGCAGCTGAAAAGACGCGGGGCACTTTATCTCACTGAAAAACGCAGAAGACTATGTCAGCCGATTGCCTCAACTGCAGGAAAAGAGGTTAAGATTTTCAGTCGATCGTGACGAAACAACACAGTTTGAGGTAGTTCTGGTCGAAAGCCGAGAGGTGAGAAGTGCTCTTGAACCTGCTGACAGTAGGCAGCAGCATTTTATTTATTTTTTTTGTTACATGTTTATGTCATGAAGAATCATTTGATAAGTAAGGACACATGCCACAAAGGTTTTCTATCAAATCCTAAAGTCATGGTGTTAACTGCCCAGAAAATTGGACATGGACTGTTTCTCACAGGCAGTTTCAGCCTCACAAATGAGAGCAGCTTCCTCACTGCAGTCAGTGTTCTATAATCATTTAATGTAACTGTTACACAACCTGAATTAAAACCATTTAAACAGCACTTAATTCATACATTAGTCTCATAATTAATTTCCAAGGAGATGTTGGACAATTTATCTGTCTAAAACAGTGGTGGACCTAAGATCACTGTAAGTCAGGGGCCACATTAAAGAAAACAGAAGTCAAATAAAGCAATTAGAAAGGGGGAAAAATACAACTTTCTTATAATTGTTCCAAGGTTTTGAATATCTGGGACTATTTGAAATGATCAGGTCTTTCTCCTTCTATAAATCCAATCTCATGTGCACCGTATTACATTCCCTGTATTTGTCCAGAGATGAGAGGCATAACAATAGGTAAAGTAACCAGAGACAAAGAAGCAACAGAGAATTAAATTACTTCTATTGATAAAACCCAATAATAAATATATAAAAACTGATAGAGAAGAGAAAGTTATTTCTATTTACTTTAAGGTAGAGTGGATGATTTTCCTGATAATGTAGGTAAGACACGCCCAAGTCTCTTATTAAACAACTGCACAAAACCACCCTACCATCTCTTCCGCTCCTCAGGGGGATCACATGAAAGAATCTCCCAAATCCACTCTGGTCTTATTTCTTTCAACTGAGGCCTTCCTCTTCCTCTCATAAACTTTTAAAACCGTTTGTTTCTTGCAACTTTCAGCCATTTTCAAAGTATATGGTGAGAGCAGTGGAGCTACAATGAACGGCTGAAACCAAACGCACCGGATACATAAACACTAGAAGTGTGCATGCATAGTAAGAGGAAAAAAGGAACGAACACGCACATTGGCTTTACGTGAGCACATCATAATAAGGTGATACCACAACTGAAAAAAGATTGTCCACTATAACTTTTCGGACAAAACTTTATAATAAAAGACAAGGCAAGTTTATTTATAAAGCACTTTCAGTAACAAGACAATTGCTGCCTAACCAAATCATGGGTTCACTCTCCTACTCTAAAGGAGTTTCAGCACAACACCTTCCTCCTTGCCACCAAGAGGGCCAAAACACCATTTGAAAAAGCACCACCAACTCTGACAGTCCTCACATGCCCAGATGGCCAACTAGCAATCAGAAAAGTGTCTCACACAGTTTTGTGCTGTGCTCCTGATGGATACAGTAAAGCCAGCTGAGCACGTTTAACCTGCAGCAGCTGCAGGAGGACGAGGCCTTACAGGACTCAGCAGAGAAACATGTCTAACATGCACTGTTGCACGTACCAATCAGAGCACACAGCAAATTCCACAACTCATAATTATCACTTCAGGAAGTTCCTGCACAGAGTCAGGTTGAGGTCTGAACTTTGACTGTGCCACTGCAGCAGCTTGATTCTCCTCTTTTTCGGCCCTTCTGTAGTGCATTTTCTTGTTGATTATCCCATTACATTCCTTTTTCACTTGTAAGGCAGTTAGACAATACATCAGGGATTGTATCCATGCTTTTTGGATTTTTTTTTTCATATTCTGAGGTTACCGATAATGTACGTAAGAGGACAACAAGCCGCTTTTTCTACCAAACTTTTTCCTTCCACAAAACTTCCCATCATGGATGGAGAACTGTTAACAAGCAGTTTCTTCAGTATGGGTGTGTATACATGTGACCATCTGTTGGACAGCTGTCAAGTCAGTAGTCTTCCATATAATTGTACATGACAGATTTCTGAATTAAAAATAATATTTTCATATTTCTTCTGGAATATTTAAACTATTTTTTTTTTAGTTTTCCTCAGAAGCCATAATCCTCAAATTCAGATCTATCTTGAGAGGCTATAGAACGTCTCTAGAGGAGGAGGAGGACGTCTACGTTTTCCTCCAGGATCTGTCTTGCTGCAACATGATCTTTGTATAAAATTTGATAAGCTCCAAAAAAAAAGTTTGTCTTTTTTAGTTTTATCTTAAAATGCAACAAATTGTCGTTGTATACTTATAATGCTAATGACCACATAGACTCAGCTTTATTCAGCAGCTATAAGGTTCTCTCTCCAAACATTATGGAAATCATTCAATGCAAAACATTCAGCCACTGCACCTTATGCATGCATATCTGTACAACCTACACTCTCATGCCAGCACAAAGGAATCACAAATGCTCAAACACATTGGAAGTGGTTTAAAACTCAGTGGTGGGGCTGTCACAAAGCCAACCCATGCTTGTCCCAAATGTTCACCCCTAATGATCGAAACCTAAAAAGCTTTCACTCAATGCAGCAACACCACAGGAGAGCTCAATGTGACGGCTGCCAACAGACAGACTGACCCCTGGGAGGGCTGAGCTGCTGTTATTATTAGAATGACTCATCGCTCGGTCATACTGCAAAGTGGCCTCTGTAGATTTATCCCACGGTGAGCGTCTGTGTGAAAGAGGTATATTAAATAAGGGCTATTAAAGGAGTGAGCCGCTCATGTTGGACTCTGCATAATACTTTGAATGCCTCAGATGTGTATATAATGGTCACCGAGGAGTAGTTCAACCCACCTTGGATTTGAAAGACTGGGCAATTGGGGTTGTTTGTGGTTTTATTGCTTTGTGTATTGTATCACTTTCAGTTATCCATAAAAAGCATACAATAAAGCAAACATTGTCATGAATATATCAGATATTTTACTCTCACAGCAACACTAATAATGAATGATTAGATGCATAGCTGTATATGTTGTTTGTTATAATTGCCAATTGCTGTCAACAGCCATAAAACAGATGTTGAAATAGTATCAGATTTCTTAGTTAAAGGAACATTGTCACAGATACAAAGACATAACATCAAATGGTCTTTCTAGTTTAATGCATTCCACCGCAAGGCTGCATTGAGTTTGACGCTGGCTGGATAGCTGTTTACATGATGCGGTAAGGCCATACTCACCTTGCAGAATCAGCAACACCTGATGTTGTGTCACCTTCCTAAAATAATATCCCATTTCAAAGTGAAATACGTCCCCCTATGCTGCAAGTCAGGGGCAAGGGACAGAGAGCAGCACTTAACAGTGTCTACTCCAATGCAACAACTATGCACACCTTTAAACCAATTCTTGATTAACGCAATCTTTCATTACATTTCAGCATTCAGTTTTCCTTGGTAAAAACTTAACATCAGTTACAGTGAATCTGGTTTTCCCTTAATAGAGTTCAGAGAAATTAAAAAGGCATGAAAATCATCTCATTGTATAAAAGTAGCCAGAAGAGTACAAAAACCCATAAGTCTTTACTCATCTGCCTTCACACACTTATGATTTCAACTAAATGTTTCTTTATAAGATTTTTTTTTACCATTCTTTAAGCATAGCATTCGTAAGGTGAGACTGATGTCAGATAAGACGGCTGATTCCAGCCATGTTTAGAGATAGCCTGGCCAGCCAGACTGACTTACGCCATGTTTATTCAATACACAGCTTGTTGGTCTGGGCAGGCTTGGACTCCCCAGTCTAAAACTTACCGGACTAAGGTGAAAGTTTATGAGGCGTCACACTTAGTGGCAGAATTATCCACAATGCAGTAGTACTTTCCTGTAACAGCCAAGATGGCGGCCGCAAAGGAGCGATGTTTTAATGATGCCCTTAATTATTTCCTTAATGAGCTAGATATACCTTTAAAACCTCAACAACTGGCTGCTCTAAGAGTTAAAACAGAGCGCGTTAGTTATTGCATTGGTTCAAAGCTATTTCCGCTGACCCTGTTAGTCCTGCCCTGGGCTCGCCTTTGAAGTCAGGCTCTACTCGCTGCTTTCCAGTCTCATATGCCATGTTTATGTCGTAAGTCAGTCTGGCTGGCCTGGCAAGTATAGACATCCCCACACCATAATCTCCTCTGAACCAAACTTCACACTTGAAACAATGCAATCAGGCAAATGCTGTTCACATGGCAACTCCCAGACTCATCCATTGGTTTACCAGTGAGAGAGAGATGATGCATCACTCCAGAGAACAGGTCTCCACTGCTCTAGAGTCTAGTGACACCATGCTTTGATCACTGCATCCAACGCTTCGCATTTGCACTTGTTCATGTAAGTTACAGAGGCAGCTGCTCCACCGTGGAAACCTATTCTATAGACTCTCTCTGCGTCGTTCTCAAGCTAATGTGAAAGCTGCTTAAAGTTTGGACATCTGTAGCTAATGACTTTGCATTTGACCTTTTGACTCATTGCACAATATCATCCACAGAACCCACTCTGTAATTTAACATGGCACACCACGGCTGAGTGGCTAATCGCCTCTACTTGACGAAGTTAGTACGTTAACTCGGGTTCTGGAGTAGGGCCACACCTCTAATTATACCTTCTTATATATAGTCTACTTATACCCAGTTCCCCAAACCTTGACAATTTGGCCCGCTGTCCCAACCCCATCATCCCTTACCCTCAGCCCCATTTTTCCTCATTCCTCTTCCTCCTCTTGAGCTCATCCCCCTCATCCCTACTTCTATTTTAATTCTTTAGGCTTTTCTCTTTGTTGTAAATTCCATCTGAGGGGTCCTAAGACTGCACCCCCATGCTGTGCTTCTTCCTCCCAAGCCTTAATCATCAAGTCTCCCCATCTTCAAACCCAATCCATCCATCTAGATCTATTTATCATCTCTCAAGATAATAGCAAAACTTAACTTGTTCTCATTTTGTGAAATTAATATTATTAATTAGACATTAATAATTAAGACACTATAATAAAACACAAAGAGTAGTTCATTAAAAAAACGGATAGTCGTGCTGGTAATTGATTTCAATTAAAATAAGCTCATCAATGAACACCCATCCCTAAAAAGTCCATAGATCATCAGCAAAAGTTAGGAACACTGAACCATGAAACTGTCAGGAACACAAGTGCCACAAATTTTTTGCACCACAATCATATTCTTATCTGAAGATAATCAGTTTCTATACTACCTTCTGAATTAGAAATGGCCGACAGGCTCTAGTCAATTTATTGTCTTTTATGTCTTTTACTCATGAGTTATGGATGGATTTCATTAGGTTTTTTTTGGATACTGTAATGATTTGTGATCAGAAGATGAACCCGGTATTCAGCCAGACACTAGAGTTCTATGCTTCACAGGATTTATTGGAGTGATGACGAGGGAGGATCAGGCAGGTATACAGAAAACAATCCACAGCCAGGTACAGAGAACACATCCAAGGAAGGCAAAAACAAAAATAGACGAACTGGGCAGACTCAAAAAATAGGCAATGGGATAAGGACAAGAAATCAGACAGGCAGATAACAAGAATGCTGGGAAACTCTTACCGGACAGGTGAATGAGGAAAGCAACACATATGTGACGTTCTGGCCAGGAGCAGAGAACTGAGGCAGGTATAAATAGGCAGCAGAACAAAGGAGAGAGGGAGAGCTAATTAAACACAACAGGTGGAACTAATCAGAAGGAGAAGAAGTGGCTGAAAGAGTAACAGGACAAGTGGCAGGAAACAGGACAGAACTGAACTAGACAAAATACTGAACCAAAGTAACATACAAACTAATCCAAGATAGGAAAACTAACTTAAACCAAAATAATAACATAAACCAGAACAGAACATTACAGATACAGCTATTATTTGTTCATATCCATTGACATTTTTCCATCCACAAGATCTTTCCATCTTCTGGTCCATAGCAACATTAACCAAAAAAGGGGACCAAAGAAAAGGGGGACATATCATTCTTTTCAATTCTTCCTTTTCATATTAAAATTCTTAATTTGCAGTCCATATAAAATAGAACTGCAATGTTTTGATCTGAATTTACCCCCATACCACACCCCACCCACCCTTTTACCCCTGTTCTCAGGTGTGTCTGACAACAACTTGTTTTGGTGCTGTCTCTTTAAATATAAAGTAGTTACCCCCCCTCCCCCAAGACTCAGTTCATCCATTTTTGTAGCACGCCAGGGGACGGTGTAACCCCCAAATACCACATCCTCCATGACCGCTTCGTTCTGTTCACGCCGGTGCACGTCCTTCTGACGGAGCAACTACGTTTAATTAATGAGAACCATTCCACATTCTCTGTGACTTCTCCAAACATCACCATCAGCAGACAAGCTCTCTGTTGTTCACCGTCAAAAGAGGAAAAAGTCTATTTTCTGCTCCATTCCAGTCCGTCGGACTCCAGCTAGAGAGAAATAGCCCACTATTTTCTACTGAAATTCCTATAAATAGTGAAGCATGGGTTGAAATGTCTATTAACGTAAGCTAAAACACAATTAAATTATTTTAAATACAGAAACATATAAGGTTTTGGTCGCCAATGTACTCACCTTTACTTGATGGAAGTAAAAATATGTATATGTATATGTCAATGTATAATCAACAACAGAGAAGTTTTCGGACGTGGATGAATAAAAACTTTGTTTTGTTTCCGGCTCCTTTATATCCTCTTCTTATGGCGTGAACTAGTACTACTTGCATACTCTCCTCGAGCTCCAAGGAACTCAGAGCGGAGCAACCGCGGATACAGTAGGCGTTGACTCACAGAGGGGGTCTGGAAATTGGTAAGCTACCTCCGTAACCATGTTTAGCACCCCCACGGTAAATACTATATAGAAACCTGAACAGCTTGAAAAATATGGCCCCAAAAGAATATAAAGATATCTGTGCAGAATCTAGACAGACTACATTACATTTTTCTGCACTCCAAGAGACTCCAAGTAGACAACAAGGTGTATTTACCATGATATGTCCCCCTTAAGACATGACCTCATTGTTTCAACACAATCAACAATGTTTTGTGGGTCCTTTGTAGCAGAGACTTTTGCTCACACCTGTGTGTTGTTGTTGTTTTCTACTTCATTCGATGTTCATATTTTAGAGGACATTTCGTGATCAAGAATACACCAAAGTATTAGGACATACACCAAATGTGCATTCTCCATCTTGTTTTGTGGACAAATAGCTGAATATGGGCAGGCTTTGGTTGTTTTTGGTTTCTTATTACTGCCACCTGCTGGACTGGAAGTGTAGTGTACTCTCTGTGGAACTCGTGCTAAATGGTTTTTAATTGTGGAAACCAGAGGAAGCCAATGCTGACAGATTTAATGCAAGAATTTTTGGATTTCTCATCATTCTGTGAATCCAGTTGCTGTGTGAGATTTTTATTACCCCACTTTTCATGGCTTCCAGTTATAAGTGACCAGATTTTACAAATTGCACTTGGTTCATCTAATAATGCCTTAAAAAAACTAACTACCTCAAATGTTGTTGTTTTCAAACAGGTCTTGTAGTGCATCAGATTGAACTGGACCACTTTCATGGATATAACAGACACCAGCTCTTTCCTTTTTGGAAAACCTCAGGATGTAAATATTGTGGCTTTAAAATCATATTGCGTCTTTTTTATACCCAGATAGATTGCTCGTAAATAGCTAGTTTTCTTCAAACTGACATTTCTTCAGTAAGGCCACGGTTGCTGAGGTCACAGTGACGCCTGTGTTGTCGGCTCGATTTGATGGTCTTTTATGAGAGCAGAGAAAATCAATTGATAGACCTACAGAGCACAGCATTTTTCTTTGCCTGCTTGCTTTCAGTGATGGGAAAATAACTTTAGATCCAATTTAATTTCCACTTTGTAGCAATAACACGAATAAAGTAGAGAAAACAGATAAAACAGAGAAAAATGTTGAAACAATGTTATTTTTTTAATGAATCAATCCTGTTTCACTTGTAAGATGCATGAGATTACTTTTTTTTTGGTAATTTGCTGCTGTGTAAAAAACAATTGAGGAGTTTGGAGAATCCGGGGAAAATATTCACGCTCAAGCGAACCACTAAGGAGGGATAAGTAAAAGAGAATCACCATATATATATGTTTATCTTGGCTTGGAGGTGTCATGGTTGAGTTTTGGTTTGGCTTTGTTTTTCTGTTACTTTCATTTTTTCATCTCTTTTGGGTTAGGTTTGACTTTATTTATTGTTAGTTTTCAGTCATCAGTTATTTTCTGTCAATTTTCACTTCACCCCCTCAGCAGTCAGTCACACCTGATAATCATTTACCAGCCAATGCGGTACCGCGCGCGAGCTATTTTTAGAAACACAACGTCACAATGACGTCATATCACGTGGTACGCAGTGGGGCAAACTTTTGAAACCCGCCGCTGCTTTGCTTTAAAAGAGACATGCGTTAGCCTAGGTTTTACTCGGTAAACGACTGCTTTTTCCAAATCTAAGACCATGGTTTTTAAACATTGTTGCTATGGATCGTGCAACAGCGACTCGAGGTACGCTGATCGGCCGCATATGAAGGATGTTTTCTTCAAGACTGCCAAGGAGAAATGTGTACGCTTGGAACACCGGGGCGGTCGGCCTACACAACAGTTCAACCCGAAAAAAGTTACCAAATTCAAGTACATATGTAGCAAGCATTTTGTCAGAGGAAAGGGCACAACCGAAGAACATCCTGACCCAATTCCAGCGACATCAAGTCAAGGTAAGAGTATTTTGGTGGCCGACACGTTAATAAAGTAGCGCCTGCTACCATGACAGCATATAGGCTATCATGGTAGCAGGCGCTAACATGATAGCCTGCTACCAGGATAGCTTACTGAAAAACATTTCAAATGAGACAAACATTAAACATATACCCATTCCTGGACGGTGATTGCAAACAACAATAAAAAAAAAAACGGCCGACACTGCCATGATCGCCGCGCAGGAAAAAAAAACAAAGCTTACCGTTCGATCAACTCGGCCAGTTTTCCAGTTTTTTTAAGCCCTCGAACCTCAAGCCATCGTTTGAGCTGAAGGTTGGTGTGTTCTTCGACAGTGCGGCCAGTAATCCGTGCGCCTGGAACATCGTCTTGGGAAAGTTTAACGGCTGTAAAGTCGGTCAGATCGCTGGTTCTGTTGCGCTTGTAATAGCTGGGTTATCCGTGCTTTCTCTCCTGTATGCCCTACCTAAGCGGCAAAAGGGGCGTTGCTCTTGAGACGGTGACGTCACGTGCGCGGTACCGCATTAGCCAGACCCTTGTTCCACCTGTGAAGTGCTCTATTTAAACCTCCCTCTGCCTTCAGTTCAGCACTGGGCCGTCATCATTCCACACCTCTCCATGCCAGTCCCCGGTTTGCCTTGGAAGCTTTGTTTTGCTCCTGTTGTTAAGGTTAGTCCTGCCAGTCACTCTAAAGACTGTTTGTTCCTGGAGAGGTTCTGCTCTGTGTCCTGGTGTCTCCAGAGAACTACTAACTGGACTAGCCGCCCTGGAGAAGCTCAGCTCTGTGCCCTGGTGTCTCCAATGAACTGCTAACCTGAGTGCTATGAGGCTTGCTAGCCGAGCATCACCTAGCAAGTGTGGACTCTCTGTCTCCGGGCCGTCAGCTCCTGCCATCACATTCATCCCTGACCTTCTGCAGTCCTGAACCTCCGGTCTTCATCACTCACCACCCAGCATACTTCCTTCAATAAAAACTCAAACTTTTAGTCCCGTGTGTGCGTCCTGAGTTCATTGGTAAACAAAACCTTGACAGGAGGGGAAATGTTACAGGCTCTGCTCTTCCTCATCACAATACTCCATAGATTGACCATGGTGTTGTGACGAGGCTGGTTTGCTGGCCAGTAAAGCTCACACGGCCCTTGGATCCTCTTGTTATTAAAAAGTGCTATATAAATTACTACATTTGGCAATGATGTTAGGTATTAAATCTCAATGGAATATGAAATCAACATCACTAAGAAGCTTGTCAGCAGAGGGAAGCATGAAACGCTCTAAAATTTCCTGGTAGATGACTGTGCTGACTTGAGACCGTTGTAGCCCATGTCCTGGATATGGCTGTGTGGTGGCTCTCAAATCTTGGAATTGAGCTGCATACCACTTTTTGTTGCTTTTTACCAAAAAAAAAAAACACAAACTTTGTTTCACAAACCTCTAAAGGCTGTGGTTAGCCCTGTTGCTTGTGCATCTTTTACCATAACAGTTTTTCCATCCAGTCAACGTTCCATTCGTAGACTTGAAAACAGCACGTTGTTCTTTAGTGATAACTTTTACTGGCTCGCCCTCCTTGTAGAGGGTACCAATGTCTGTCTGCTAAATAGACAACCATCAAGTCAGTAGTCTGTAGCAAAAATCCCATTAACAGAAAGTATCTCTGAAATACAAATGTATCAAAGATATGAGTCCATTCCTGCTTCAAATTCTTAACAAATCAACCACAAAAAGATTGACCAGACCAACCATGCTGCAACAAACTCCACACAGGACCTGTGTATGCTGCACCACAGCAATAAACCACCTTGACATCAAGGTGTGTGCTTGTGTAGACTCATCCACAGCTATAGCACTGCATCGCGATTAATAAATTGATGTAGATTGTTTTATATGCTCCTGAAAAACTTGCAAAACCCAACCACTCAAGACCGGTCAAGTACAAGGTGATTTATGATGTTCTTAGACATCAAACCTTAGACCTCAAAGAGAAATAACTTCTTGTAATGGCAATATTTTTTAGTGGCTACCAAAGAGCTGCCTATGTTGTCCTCCCTGCTGCCAGCCACCTGCTTCAGATAATATGGCGAGGCCAACAGAGTACCGGCGCCCCTCCTCCTCCTCCTCCTCCCGGTCCTGACAACATGCCATTGTACGAGCTGTTGCTCAAGCCGAAACCAGGGTAGGAGGGCTTGAGAGGGAGATAATATGTATTTGGAGAGCATAGCGGGGGCGTTGCCTCAGATACAGCTAATCTTCACACCTCATCGCTGAGATGTGTCTGGCTACTGCCTTTTTTCTTTCTTCTCCTGTTCCCCTCCCGCTGTCTTCAGGCTCATCTCTTCAGACTTTCCTGCTTTCTCCTTTTCTCCCCCCTCCTCGTGGGCATTAGCTGAAGGGACAAAAGGGTGGTGCGGTGGAGAGGAGGAGATGATTGTGAATTTAGCTCATGTGACAAACTGAACACGCGAGGAGGAGTATCCAGCAATGTGGCAACGTGGTTATTAACGGTGAGGCAAAACCCCTCTGACAATAGCCTACTCATGTCAAACTGAACCCATCAAAAAATAAATAAATTCAACAAAAAACAAAATGCAATACGATTAATTGGACAACAGCAATAAAAAGAGTCATGATATGTTTTTTCTACTCAAAGAGGGATTTGTAATAAAGTAAAAGATCATGAAACAAACTCGTTCCAGGAAGAGAACCTCATTCCAACTGTGGAGCATGGAGGTGGAAACGCCATGGTTTTGGGGATACTTTGCTGTGGCTGTAGCAGTTACAGGACAGCTCAAACGGTGTTTGAGGAAAATGTGAGACCATCTGTTAAAAAAGAAATCGAAGATGCTGCAGAACTGGAGCCCACAGCATGACAATGACTTAAACCATACCAGTCAATACACCAAGGATTGGCTCAGAATAAAAAGATGGAAGGTCCTAGGCCTAGTCAAAGTCCAGAACATGTTCTTAGTTAGATGCTGTGGAGTGACTCAAAATGATCTGAACATTTGAGAAACCCCTCAAACATCTTACAGCTGGAAGTGACAGGTGGGACAAACTTTCCTCAGGCTGACGTCAAGAGACTAGTGGATGGCTGCAATAAGTATCTGACTAAAGTTATTTCAGCTAAATGAGGCGAAACAAACTATTACAATTGTTTTTTTTTTTTTTACTTGTCCAAGCCAGGTCAATTCCGAACATAGGTTTAACCCACGCGGTCCAAGATCTTCAATATTACGTTAGCGCCTAACCCGCTACTGGCTCTCTGGCATTAGTGGGGATGAAGTGTCTCTAAAAGACAGGCGTTACTGTTCGCCTCCCCGCTGGCGAGGCGCGCAACGTTAATCAGGTGGAGGGAAGCTGACCCTGCCACTTACAAAGAGCGGTCATATGACCTCATGACTTCTTAAAACTGGAAACAAAATATGACGCTGTCTCCAACACTCTACTGGGAAATATTCAAAACACATGGGGTCCATTCCTACAGTTTAAAATGTACAATTATCTCTCAGATTCATTCTTTTTAAATGAATGTGCACCTTTCTCTCATGCCAGGTGTGGATATACAGCGTTCAGACCTGGGTCTGTTACATGGGTAGGAATGAATGGGATTAATTTGAAAGGGATTGTTTTGCTGTATTTTTGATTTATTTAATTATGTGGGTTAAATGCACCATGTGTCTAATTAATCTGAAAAGACTGTGTTTCTTTTGTGTATGCATGAGGAAAAGAATCCCAGCAAATAGACTTTGATTAAAAACCAGCCATTAGATAGTTGGACTTCATAACCTTTTCCCAACTAGAATACATATTTTCTTAAGCTCATTTGTTTAATGAGAAGAACAAGGTTAAAGTTTAGTGTATTTGGTGCATTTATTTTGCGAATGGATATCTGCTGTGAACTTGTTGATTAGCTCTAGGTTTTTTTTATTTTTTTATATATCATCTTATTCCCGCTTCCAGCTCTTATATTCCTTAAACCTAAACTTTTTATTAGAGTTTTTGTACTATATTTATTGGGTTTTTAAAAGCTGTTTTTTAGTCAATCTGTTCTGGGTTTTTTCCCTCTTTGCCTTGAGACATGCTTCACCCTCTTTAACAAGAACTGTATCGTCATCATTCTTCTTTGTTAGCCTCGGGCATGTTAGGATCTCTCTTTATCAATTTTAATTCATGTATTAACTTTATTTGTGAGGGGAATGTTCAAATACATTGTATAGGGGTGGCTATGCTCAGACCATAGCTTCAAATATTCATCTACAGCCTCCTGTGATGAGAAAGTCTCTTTCAGCTCAAACTAGTTTTAAAAACACCAGAGGCAGAAATGTGTGACTCTCATTGTGAAGATTGAACCTTCCTGACCCTTTTTGAAGTGTGATGACTCTGGTAATTACATTTCCAGAAGTCTTGGTACCTTCGCTGTCATTTTTCAAATTATGTTTTCTAGATCCTTTAATTCATATCTTAAAAAATGTGTGTATGTTTGATTTATTTCTCCTGGCTATCTTGGCAAAGAAACTCATATTAAAAAAAAAAGTTTTAAAACTCAGCTGTACTTTTTTCCCAAGTTAGATAATTAAGAGCTGTAAAGAAGCCTTGTGAAGTAAACTTTCTGGTGATTTAGGTTAACCTGTGAGGTTGGCACGGAGACACTGTGAATGAACTTTCAATGAAATAATGGCAATAATATAAACGTCATTACAATTTAGGAGCTTGCATGTCGAATCTGAGAGACAAAGAGTGAGCCTCGGGCTCCCCTCAGCATTTTATTATGTACACGAATGCTTTTCCAACAAATACCAAATGTCAGAGGCTCTTAAAGAAGACAGAAGCCAGAAGCAGCATTAGTGTCTGGTATGTCAGCGTTCTGGACACTCGCCCTCAGTCTGCCCTTTGCTTCAGCGAAACCTTTGGGTGAGACTGCCCATCAGGACCGACGGGGATAACGGATCTGCTTCCAGACAGGAATGTGTCGATCAAAAGAACAAATTAGATTCGTTGAAGTTACAAGGACTGAGATTCGTCCATGAGGTTATGATACAGGTGCTGAAATAAACCTCTGATTTATGAATCAAATAGAAAAATAGCAAGCAACTTTTTCAGTGGGAAATAAATGTCCAAAATTGCCCAATCCAAAACACAGGCAGGCCAAAAAAAGTCAAATTTTACAGGACAATAACTTTTTCTTTAATTTTTTTTTATTTAGAAAGCATTCTTGGAAAACCCCAACTTAATATAATGGACTTCTTCTTTCTCAGATTCCTTGCAGGCCTATAGGAGAAATATTAATTGTTTTTGGCTTGTATTGCAAATATCACACTACTGTAGCTTCTATATTAACAAGTCACTGTTTTTTAAGTAGCTAGATAGATAGATAGATAGATAGATAGATAGATAGATAGATAGATAGATAGATAGATAGATAGATAGATAGATAGATAGATAGATAGATAGATAGATAGATAGATAGATAGATAGATAGATAGATAAACAGAGGGATGTCTGGACAGTATGTCCTTTAAAGTAAACCGTTTAATTTCCCTGACAAGGTGCAGAAATAGTGTGACACTTTTTGAGCCATGACGTAATGAATGCTTCTTGTTTGGTCCTCTGTCAGGGTCAATAGTGACAGCCCAGAGGGAATGTCAATATTTACATAACCAGTGACCTATCATCTAAATCCATCATCTGACCCGTGTTCAACACAGCAGCATGCAACCAGGGTCCAACCATCCACACATGCCATGGGGCTTAATATAAAGCTTTTCAAAAAAATAACGGTAAATGTAAGAAAGAAAAAAATACAACAGAGAGTTGTCTGTGCACTGAGAGTCAGTTGATGGAGTTCTTCCACCCAGCTTTACAAGCAAAGAAAGAGCATGTTATTTTTATATACTTTAACACCTATAAATCATATAAATCAAGAAACAAAGGCTCCTAAACTAAAGGGATGAACCAGTGTTGTTCCATCACATAACAGATACCTTATCAAAGAACTGGTTTCTTCTAAATCTCTGGGAACCCTGCTGCCAAATATGTTTTACAGTGTTGCCATCCGGGCTTCACAAAGAGTTATTACAGCGCAGTGCAAAAGTATCTGCCGTTAAACTTTTCCACAGCTTGTCAGGCAACAACCAGAAAGGTCTGTGTGTGTTATTCAGAGAAATCAACACAAAGCAGGTCATGTTTGTGCTCTGACTCTGGTTGTATTTTGAGAATTATTGTCGTGACGGAAGTTGGACCTCCGCCCCAGACTCCAACATGTTGCAGCCTCTAATAGGTCTTCTAACAGGATTACTCAGCATTTAGCTCCATCCATCTTCACAGCAACTATTTCCCTGGTGAATAAAAACATCTGCTACAAATCTTTGATGTGACCCACGCAAAGCTAGCCGTAAACTACTAGTCAACAGACTCACCTGACCTGTGGATCTCTGCAGCTCCTCCAGAGTCGCTAATGACCTCTGGACTGCCTCTCTAATTATTGCTCTCCTTTGCTGGCCTGTTAGTTCAGGTTAACATCAATGTCTTGGCAGGTTTGAAGTTGTGCCATACTCGTTCCATTTCTGGATGATGGAAGTGATATCCAAAGCATGGGACATTAATCCACAGCCTAACCCTGCTTTAAACCTCTGCACAATGAATAATTCTCATTCCACTTCACAATCCTGCTTGGCTTTGTGTACTTGAATTGTGGTTGTTATGTCATAAAATGTGAAACGGTTCAGGTAGTTTTCGCAAAACTCTGTAGCTGAAGACTTGGCAGGTAATCAGCTGGAAGATGCATCTGTCAGGTTCTGTATTAGATCTTTGCTGAATGACAATTTCTCTGTTGAAGACAGTTTTTAGGATAGAAACTGGCTAGAGAGCAAAAGGAATATCAACCAATAAGCAGAGAAAACCTCAAAAAGGCCTTGAAAAAGGATTTAAGCACATTTCAAACACTAAAACACAATAATAATGAATAACTTTAGGGATTAACAGCACCATGCATTAACCCTAACATGAGTCTTTGAGACAAGTATGTAAAAACAATAAAATTATGCATAATCCTAGTTAGGAACAGGTCCAGTTCAAATTAAATTAGAGTAACTCTAACTCCAGCTCAATTAACTGTATTCTTTTAATTATGTACAGTAGATGTGGGAGGAAGCATGTAAATACAGATCATTAATTCATTTCTATAACCCATGTCTCTATAATTTGTGCATTTCCTCTTTTAAAGACCTTTATTATGCATGTTAAAAACCAGATTTTGTCTTGAGGACACAGAATCTGTTCAGAAACAGGTTCCAGACCGTGTTATTGTGCATCGCTGGCCCACTGGCTCAACTGGAAGAGGGTTGTTAGAATCAGAATCAGCTGTAGCTGCCAAGTTTGTGCACACAAACAAGGAATTTGACTTCAGTTCCACTTTTGCTCATGATAAAGACATTTTAAGCATAAGAAAAAATCGTAAATATGTATATATACCATAGTGGTTTTACATAAGAGGAAATGGTTAGATTGATGGAAATAAGCACGGTATTGATCTGGGTACTCTGGCTGCTAGGTGTTCATCAGACTGACAGCCTTTGGGGGAAGAAGCTGTCTCTGTGGGCCCGGTCTTTGTTAATAGCGCTGACCGGAGACGTTAGCTACCCTTTTCCTGATCCTAGCTCTGTACAAGTCCTGGATGGAGGGAAAGTCAGCACCGATAATCCTCTCTGCAGACCCGATTGTTCATTGCAGTCTGGACCGGTCCTAGTTTGTGGATGAGCCAAACCACATAGTGACGGATGAACACAGGACAGATGATAGATGGCAGGGTAGAAGATGACCAGCGGCTCCTGTCGATAGTTGTGGATACTGGTACTTCTTGATAGTCTCTCCTAGGCCTTCTTCTGAACAACGTCTATGTGTGAGGACCAGCTTAGGTCCCGGGAAAGGGTTGCTACGAGGAAACTGAAGTGATTTACAGAAGACGGTGTTGTTGAGGATGGGGAGGGGAGGCAGTGTGGGGGACGTTCTCCAGAAGTCCAACGTCAGGTAAAGCACCAGGAGGTTCAGACCGTATCAATGGACCTCCTGTCTGTATGCAGACTCATCATCATCCTGGATCCGACCAGTGACTGTGGTGTCATCTGCAAACTTCGGGAGTCTGTAAAAATTGTACGGCTTTTACATCTCTACGTCTCTGGCAGGTCCCTGAAGTCCTGTAATTAGGGCTGATTGTGTATATAGTAGTCTAAGGACTGAAGAAACACAGCTTTTGTCATCGTTTCTCCCAGAACCTGAAAGTATCTATCGCTGCGTTCGATATCATGTTACTCTGTGATCTATTTTAAAAAAAAAGTCCTTTACAAAATATTATTGTGTTCATTGTGTATTGCCTCTTGTTTTATGATATATATTTTATGATGATCTTGTTTTATGTAATTTTACATCAAGTGCACCTTTCTTAGGATAACATTTTAAAGAAACACATTATTTATGTGTTTTGTAATACAGCTTGTTTTTAGCTTGTTGAATATTACTATAGCTGGCCAACATTTTTTACTCATAGTGACCCCAGTATAAACAGTAATGCAAGGCAGCCTGGAGTTCTTTGGAAAGCTGAAAATAACTACATATTTTATTTATTCTTGTGTTCTACTAAATTATTTGTATTAGAACTTTGGACAATTAATAATTAGGCACAGTTAAGTGGAATTGAGTGTTTTATTGTTTTCCTGATTACTTAAAATAGTCCAAAAGACAAATTAAAATAATTTCAAACTTAAAGTTTTAAAGGGCCTTCTTCACAGAAAACCAAAAATGTTTTTCCATCACAGTGTTTTTCTTTTGAAAATTATATTTTTGAAGAAAATTACAATATTGAGGAATTGTGTTAAATTTTCTTAAGAGTTTTTACTCTTCTTTTAAAAGTAAATAATAGTAAATTGAGTCGTAGAGTTTTTCTATGTAAACCCATTGTCTTGTGAATACTCTGTCACAAAAAATACCATACCCATATTTTCATTTCTAATTTAAGCTCTGGAGGAAAGCTTGTTTTTGGGGGCTGAGAATATAAAAGGAAAAAGAAATGTACCATGAGGCTCATAACCAAGAGCAAATGTTGGCCTGTTTGACCCCAAAGAAGCCTCAATCCTTGCAGTTTTGTTGGCGATTATCTGTAAATGAATTCAGAATGAAATATTTTCTCAATAACTCGGACATTGTGCTGTGTTTGTGTGTAACCCAGTGACACATTTTAGCAGCATTTGGTGCCTGGCAGGTGGTCACTGCTGACTCCCCACAACAGTTGGTGATTGAGAAGGGACCTCAATCTGCACACTGTGAACAGACTCTACTGAGTTCATTACACGGAGCTGCTTCCTGGGTAATAATCACAAAAATGCAAGAACATGTACATTCACATAGTTCTTTCATACAGTTTAAAATCAGATGCATGATGAAACCATCCATACTTCTTTAAACCGATTCTAAAGTTAAGACCTAGCACAACGCATTAGACCCAACATTTGCCTGGTGAAGGAAAGAACTGGTACATTTCAAGAAGTGTCTGTTTGTGTGTGACAATGTGTCACAGTCCTTCAGAGCCTCACCAAATTGTGCCTGGATTATTGGAAGTTTCTCGTGAAGGACATTGTGCCCCCGTACCCACATTCATGGCAGAGAAACAGGAGGAAGATCACTACCTAGGACGAGAATCAACCCTACACACAGACACATCAGGGTGTCTCGGAGTGCATTCTTTAGAGTTGGATCACCTGGGAGGAACTGTGTGGGAGGAGATTACCGCTTACATGGAGGACAAAGTCGCTGCGGCGAGGTCAGAGACGAACTGTCAGAGCAATCTGACTTCATTACGTCATCAAGCACTGTCAAAGTCAATTTGCTCTGATCTAATGTAAACACTGGAGATTATACACACAGCGCGGGATTTGTTATAGTCTTATAAGGACACTGTCCAAAAGTCTTCAGCTCGTTGTGCATAGCATATATTTACAGACACTTAGCTGCCAGAGCTGAAGAAGCTCTGCACGGGCGGCAAAACAGTGAGTGAGTGCAGGCTTTGCAAATTGGAAAAGAAGGTAATCATGAAAAAGTTTATTTTTGTTTTGAAAATAAACAAAAATTTAGGGGAAAGGAGCAGCGAACTGGGGACAACCCCGGACGACTTATTTCTGCCAATGGCATGAGGCGTGGAGCCGTACAAATACTTATTTACCTTGCTTAAGTAGACATTTTGGTTATGTATACTTTAGTGGAGAAATTATTTTTTTAGCCCACATTTTACATTTTGAAAATAGTCTCATTACTTCTATTTTATTTCAGCTTGTTTTCATTCTGCCTTGTTAATAAAAAAAAATAAAAAAATGAATATTTAGATAAATAGCGCTACACCAATAAGGCGATTCTGATTATGGTTAGAGGCAGTACTGCACCAAGTTGTTTGCCAACTCCCCCCCAAGAAAAAATTAAAAATTGCATTTTTAGGACTATTTGTTGTTTACCTTTACCTTTTTTTTTGAGTAACTGTTAGGATTAATCCTTCATTTTGACAACACTCTCTGCTGTATACAGAATGCCATACAAGGGTATTTATTGTCTGTTGCCCTCATCAGTTCATGTAGCTGCGCTTGGATGTTCATTTACATTTTAACAATAAATAAAAGGTTATCTAAAGTTTGACTTTTTGCACCAATACTTATAGGCAACCAGACATCAGTTTTTCTGCTTCATGAAACCCATGTTGATGCTCAGTATTGCACCTATATGGACTTTTTTGGAGTCTTGTGCATGTCGACTGGGAGGAAACCAAGGAGAACCAGGGCTTCTCATTGGAGAACTACAGTTGGGGGAGGGGCTTACAGTTCAAAGTAAACGTCTCCTCAGTCAGGGTTCGAATCTGTGCAGTCAGCATAGCTCCTTTAAGGATCCGTTTTTATTGATCGCTGTTTTTGCAATCATTTGGAGCCAAAATCAGATTTTAAGTATAAAGTCAACTGCAAAACCCTGGTTTACACGAACGGCTAAATGTTCAGGAATAAATTATTTTTGTCCAAGCTCGTCGGTCCCGTGCATCATGGGGCTTTTAGTTTTTCAGAATAGATAAAAAACAAAACACTTAAAACAAGGCCTTTTATAACCCAACCGAAACCCTCTTAACCATTTTTTTTTTTTTAGAAAATCCAATTACCAAAACCTGCAAGAAATTACTCGGATTCAGAGCAACCTTTCAACGTCAACCGTCCCAACAGATGCTGAACTCTGCAGGGCGATGAGGCCTGAATATTTTTTCTAGGTAATCATTGCCAACGGTAGACAAGGATTTCAAACTCTCTTTTACAGCTACCAGCCTGCTAATTAGATGCACAGCTCAGGCTCAGCCGTGTTGTCCTGCAGCTTACGTGGGCTGAATATTTCACCATTGCTCTAAGCTGAAAAATATAAGAAAAATCGTGTTTTGTGGCTTCTCCATCACATCTAACTGGGAACCATTAGGACAGACACCAAATGTTTACTTTTGAACAGCTTCTGATGGGAACCACTGCAGCGGCAAACATCTGGACTGACATCATTAGTCTGTCACAACCGTGAGGCGACAGATGCAGCAGAGGCTGGTTGAAGAAGGAAGGCTCGGCTTTATCATCCACCGTTTTAGTCGCTGAGGAAGTTTTGCCCAAGCTGGAATCTTTTTAGGACAAACTACAACGTTTTGATCAAATGGAAAAAAGGAAACAGTGAACCTTTTATTTATAATCACACATAAAAACAAGATTTATACACAATAGAGTCTGTTGCTCTGATACGACCGGGCGACGGTCACGGCTGAACGTCGACAAGCTTCCTCTTGCGGTAGTTGAGGACCAGGCCAGAGGCGGTGAGCTGCGAGGCCTGACCCTTCTCCCAGCTCTGGAAGCCGTTCAGGCCGTTCTGACCGGACCTGAACAGAACCTTCTCCAAGCAGTCCAGCCGTCCCACCAGCACAGATGTGTCCTCGTTGTAGGCGTTTTGGGAGGAGTCCATTGTCCGTCTGAAGCGGCCGATGAACGTCTGGAGGGAGGACAGTGTAAACGGGGAAAGATGGACGCAGAAAAAAGGTCAGAGGGTTGCAGTTACGGATTTTTAATCCAACGTTTGGCCATGTTTTTTTTTGACAGCAGGTGAACCGGCGGTGAACTGTAAAATTTCTCACCTTCAGTCAATGCTGTCAAAAGCTTAAAACTCGACAGTGTGGAAGGTGGCGATGGTACCTCAAAGTAAAATCAAATTTATTAAATCATGGTTGGTATAATGAAAAATTGAGGCCAAGGCTGTGCAGGTCAGTCAAAGTCAACCTCACCACTCTCTCTCGTCCATGTCTTGGTGCTTAGTCATGTTGGAAGAGGAGGAGGGGGGGGGGGGGGGGGGGGGTCATCTCCAAACTGTTCCCACGATGTTGGGAACATTACATTTACCGAAACGCCTTCGCCTGCTGTAACATTCAGAGTCCCTTTCATGGAAGCAAGGGGCCAAGCCCAGCTCCTGAGAACGACCCCACACCAGAACCCCGTCCACCAAACTTTACACTTGGCAAGATGCACTCAGACAAGTACGGTTCTCGTGGCAAACGCCAAACCCAGACTCGTCCATCAGATTTCCAGATGGAGAAGTGCGATGGATCACTCCAGAGAAGGCGCCTCCACTGCTCCAGAGTCCTGTGGCAGCGGGCTTTACACCACTACACCCGAGGCTTTGCACCTGGTGACGTACGGCTGGGATGCAGCTGCTCAGCCATGGAACCACCATGAAGTATGTGTCTGAATGTAGAGGAATTAATTGGTAATTTTTATACTTTGTAAGTATAATAATTACTTTGAATCACTTAAGAACTTTCTGGGACATTGAGAAGCTGGACTTTACTGGAGAGAAATAAATAATTTCCACCAGGGTGTTGACGAACTTCAAGAGAAGTGAGCACGTCTTCGATTGATGTTGATTTATTTCCTTCATGTAAACAGGAGGACTTGGTTGTTGATTTTTTTTTTCACTGTTTATAGTTCCACATATGCTTTAAAATGAATTTTCATAATAAAAAGATTTTTTTCAGAAGTTTGGAGGTCTTGTAGCGATTGACTCTGCAGAAAGATGGAGACCTCTGCACACTACTTGCAGGCCAACAATGACCTTAACGACTCCCCATTACTAAGGGAGTGGACCTGTTTCGGTTTAATTTGCATGTTATCTAAGCCATTACAAGGCCTTTGTTGGGCAGTACTATAAAGCTTGGAACTCAACACTACTCCAGACATTTTGAATTGAGAAAGCTTTCTGGATGGGAAGCGAAACATCTTCAAACTCTGGTAAAAAGTCCAGTTGTGTCTGCACACTATGCGCCTCTGTCAGGCTACATGGCCGACCGTGTCACGGCTGAGCTGCTCTCGTTCCCAACCTTTTCCCGCTGTTATGATACCACTGACAGCTGACTGGGAAATATTTAGGCGCGAGGACATCTATCGACAGGCAGCATCCTATCACAGAAGGAAGAACACCTGAAAAGTTTGGACATCTTCTCATTCACCGGTTTCTCTTAATATTCATAACTACCTCTTGCAACTCTTCGAAGAGCAGTAATCAAAGCAAAGAGGGGTTACTTTGAAGAATCTAAAAAAAATAAAAGATGTTTTTCACAATGTTTCGTTTGCTACATAATTCTACACACGTTTGAGTAATCAGTTTGATGTCTTCATTATGTATGTATAATGTAGAAAGTAATACAAATTATGACAGGTGTGTAACAGTGATACAAGCAGCAGTGCAGCATGCTTTTGTTTGAGATCGCTGCGCCCTCTAGTGGCGGCAACGGTCAGTAACGCTGCCTTCTGATGTTTATAGTTTAGAAAAACAGCAAACATCTGAGCTACTACTCTCATATAATCATTATCCTTTATAAGCTTTTTGAGGACAAACCACTTATTTCATAAAACACTGTGTTTAGTATCCCACCTTTTAAAATCTGACCCAAATGTCTAATTGCGGGTTAAATTGAACACAAATTGTTCATACACTGCCTGCACTCAGACTGAAAAATTAAGATGCCAGCTGTTGTTGGCAGCTAATAAAGCTCGCCCCTGTGTACTCTTGTTAAATGCTCATTTAATGAAGAAACGTATTAGTTTCTGCTTTCATGAGAGGTGAACAGGTTTGTCTTTGCACCTAAACATCAGGCACAATGTTGCCATTAATCTGCAGAGACGTGCCGCCTTGTTTTAGATGAAAAGGAACCCTGGAAACGTCTAATCTGTGCACCAAGGACACGTGTCTAATTAAACGTGTTTATTGTTGACCAGTGTGGGTTACTTTCATAAACCGATCCGCCCCAGCAACAGCTGCAGGGTCCTCCTATCTTCCTTTACCTGCAACAGAGTCTTTGCGATGTCAGGGTTTTCTGGGTTGTCAAAGTGGAGCATCTGGGATCCCAGGCCGTAGTAGTAGGGCCCCATCTTATGCAGGTCCACCACGTTTGGGTCAGCTGTGAACACGGTCCTCCAGCCCTCTTTGTACACTTTGGGAAGCTCTACAGACAGCACCTTCCTCTTCTTCTCATACAGACCCTTGGAGAGCCACAGAGGAAACTCCATCTTTGTACCCTGAAAGGAAAGAAAGAGCCCTTAGATTGGGTGGGGTTGTATTGGTGTGCCTCGTTCCCTAGTTTACGCTGATGTGTTTGTGTGGGAAAACAAGTCAAATGCAAAAACCTTTAGAAGTTTTCTAACCATTAAAGATGTCAGACTATTCATTTTCAACACTGGCTTATTTCTGAGCTGGATTAAAGGGAGGTTGAAGTCTTTCACTGCAGTTAAAGGTGCCATGACATCACTGTATAAACCATTACATGTAGTTGATATTGCTGCATATATCAATTGTCCAAAGAATTTAATTTAAAAAAAATGACATCGATTTGTTGTTTTGTCAGGCCAAATGTCCCTCCTCAGTAAAAGGGTTGGGAGGGGTAATGATATGCAGCTCTACCAAAAATAAATATAACATAAAAGCACTTTGTATTGTCTCTGTACTGAATTTTGCTAAATAAATAAATTTGCCTTGCCTTGCCTTACCAAGTCGACTTCACCCTGATTGGCTACAACCATATTTGGAAAATAACCTACGTAGAAAGACAACCTGTTTTCTGTTCTGGTCGTTTTGGAGCAAAGCAACAAAGCTGACCGCCCCTGAGCAGGTCCGTTGTTATTTACATTCACAGCTTCATCAGCACAAAACAGACCACATTATACCCCCAAAACCTTTGTTGTCATGGGCAAGAAGCAGGGTACACCTTGAGTCCATCAAACAGATACACAGAACTGATAACCAAAGCCAACTCGGTCCCCAATTATCTTAATTTGTATGTTTTGGATGGTTGGAGTGTCAGGAAGAAAGACTCAGACATACACAGAAAAAGCAGGCAAATGCTCCCCTAGACAAAATTTTAACCTTTGACCTTCTATCTACTAAGCTACAGTGCTAAATATTTGATCCACTGTCATGGAGGCACGTTAGATTTAAGAAACACTCAAAAAGACAAAACAGTAAGGATCTGGAATTTGAAGGCTTAAAGTTAAACGTCTGTAGACATTTAACTTTAAGATTTAATTTTTTGATGTTTTAATTAACCCTGCCTCTCGCACATTGACAGCTGGCGATAGGCACCAGCGCCCATCGCGACCCCACAAGGGATAGACATGTGAGAAACTGGATGGATGAATGTTTTATTTAAAGCTTCATATTTACCTCTTCTATAAACTTGTCAATTTTGCAAAAAATAAAATAAAAAAAAATCAGTAAAACAAAGATTATCATTCTTACTTCTACTTTTTATCAGTACTTTAACCATCAACAGCTTTTGTTGTCAAATGGTATTTTGCTATATAGCTATTTTATCATATTTTGTCACCTTTACATGTTTCAAATCAAACAAACTTTGTGTCAAAGATAACCTGGATAAATATAATATGCAAATTTGAAAATTAAAGGTGAGAACAAACTATTCAAACCAACATAGCACTATGGTAAACAAATAAAATATATTTTTCTAAATAAATAGTTGTAATTCCTTTGCTTTGGATGCAAAACCTATTTTGATCAAATAACATGCAACAACTTCTATTTATGTACTTTAGTCGTTTAAAAAAAAGTTGCCAAGATAAGAACTGACTGATGATCTCAAATAATATTTTAAAGATCGGTTTATCTCGGTGCATCTTTAATAAAAATTAAAACGTTTAAGTACCACGACCGTAATATATAACATATACCTAGTTTAATTTTTTCACTTCATTTGTTTTCAATGTTATACTTACTTTTTCAATATCTAGATAGCCCAAATTTTATTTCGCTGTCCAAATAAGCTGTGTTTTGATAATAAATATAACGTAAAATCATACCAAATGTGCGCCGAATATACAAATGAGTCGTATTTAATCTTAAACACCCAAAATGCATTTACCAGACAACCAATATTTAGTTAAAATCGACTAAAAACTGTTAAACACTAAAATGCTGACTAGAGATTGGCGAGACGTTTAGTTGCATTCCACTAGAAGGTCCATATAAACCTCATTAACTTTTAGGGAAAAAGATCTGACAGGCAGTGATATAGAGATACGTGCTCTGTGAGGAATTATTGTAGTTTTTAATGCAGGGAAGCGCACTGACCTCCGCAATGTCCTGTGAGTCACTCGACTTCTCCAGGAATCCAAGCCGTGGGAAGACGCACTCCGTCCGGACAGGTAGCCTCTCCTGCGAGAGCAAAATGTCGTCGAGAGACAGAAAATTCTCCTCCATCCCCACGCCAGGAGTTACGGGGAAATACGACTGTGTGTCCATGTCTTTAAACGTGACACCAAACACAAACAGTTAATGGAATAATACCAGTGAACCTCTCTCCGCTCTCACAGCGCTGCCATTACACTTCCTTGTTATTGGCGCCAGGACAGAAGAGCCAATCAGAGCTTGTTTTTCCTCTTCTTCTTGAGTTTTATTGGTGCGCATTACCGCCGCCAAGTGTTGAGGAGTATAGATCGGAATGGCAATTTATTGAGACTTAGACTTAGAGACTTAGAGAAGATAAAGATAAGGTAGAATTATTAGTAAAAGTTTTAGCTAAAGTGCAAAGTAATGAAAATCTTAGTAAAGAAGAGAAAGAAGGAAGAGAATTAACGATGAGGAAATATAATGAAAGGATAAATGAGGAAATGGTTGATATTGATAATATAAATATGAAGTTTTCAATGACAGAGTTAAATAAAGCATTAAAGAATACAAAAAATTCAACACCAGGGGAGGACCAAATAAATTATGTTATGCTTAAAAACTTGAGTGAAAGGAGTAAATTAGTTTTACTAAAATTATATAATAAAATATGGGAAGAAGGAACTTTGCCAGATAAGTGGAAAGAATCAATTATTATTCCTATCTGTAAACCAGGTAAGGATCCTCAGTTAACTGAAAGTTACAGGCCAATAGCTTTAACATCTTGTGTTGGAAAAGTAATGGAGAGGATGGTGAATAATAGATTAATGTATTTCTTAGAATCGAGAGGAAAAATAAAATCATATCAATATGGCTTCAGGAAAGGAAGAAGTACAACAGATCCTATGGTACAGCTTGAACATGAAATCAGAAAAGCACAGGTGAATAAAGAAGTTTTAATGGCAGTGTTCTTGGATATTGAGAAGGCATATGACATGTTATGGAAGGAAGGTTTATTGATTAAAATTAGACAAGTAGGGTTAAGAGGTAAAATTTATAATTGGATTAAAGATTTTTTAACTGATAGAAGTATAAGAGTTAAAATAGGAAATGAGGTAAGTTCAAAATATTTAACTGAAAATGGCACTCCTCAAGGTAGTATTATAAGTCCAATGTTATTTATAATAATGATTAATGATATTTTTAGTAAAATCGAAGGTAAGTTTGGAATGACTTTATATGCGGATGATGGTCTTATTTGGAAACGGGGAAGAAATATAAAATTTATAAATTATAAAATGCAAGAAGCGTTAGGTAAAGTAGAAGATTGGGCATTAGAGTGGGGATTTCGAATTTCAAGTTCAAAATCTAAATTTGTTAACTTCACTAAGAGGAAGGTAGGTGCTAATATAAAATTAAAAATGTATGATAAGGAAGTAGAAAGGGTAGATAAATTCAAATATTTAGGTTTATGGTTCGATAAAACGCTTACATGGAAAATACATATTAGTAAAATAATAGAGAGAAGTAAAAAAATATTAAATATCATGAGGTGTTTAAGAGGCAAAGAATGGGGAGCAGGTAGGAAAACTTTGAAAATATTATATATTGGACTTATTAGATCGGTTATAGATTATGGATGTGTGGTATATAATTCTGCCTCAAATAACTTATTAAAAGAAATAGATAAAATACAGTATCAAGCGTTAAGAATTTGCTGTGGGGCAATGAAGACGACACCAGTGTCAGCACTACAGGTAGAAATGGGGGAAATGCCATTGGAGTTAAGAAGGAAACAATTAGGAGTAGGGTTTTGGGCAAAAGTAAAAGGGCATAAAAAAAGTTATCCTATAAATAATATATTACAACCATGCCAAGAAAGTGTTAAGAATGTAAAAATAAATAGTTTTGGATGGATAATAAATAAAGAAATAAAGGAAATAGGATTAAATCAATGTTTAATTAGCCCGGTCGTGGATTTTTCATGTAATCCGCCTTGGATACAAAAAGAGATAAAAGTTGATTTAACATTGTTGGAAGAAGGAAGACAAACGGTAGAAGGAGAGGTGGAAAGATACATAAGAAGGGTATATGGAGAATACTTACAAATATATACAGATGCATCAAAGATGGTAAATGAGTAGGGATAGCATTTATAATTCCAGATTTAAACATTATGGAAAATAAAAGATTAATGGATAGTTTGAATGTATACACAGGAGAGTTACTGGCTATTTCAATGGCGTTAAAATGGAGTGAAGAATTAAGCGAAAAGAAAGTGTTAATTTGTTCTGATTCAAGTAGTGCATTAATAAGTATTATGGAACAAGAGTCGGAAGCAAGACAAGACATTCTGATAGATATAAATAAATCAATACGTAAAATGGGAAAAAATGGATCTACTGTTAAATTTATTTGGATTCCGGCTCATACCGGAATAGTTGGAAATGAATTAGCAGATACATTTGCAAAGAGAGCGAGTAAGAGAAATGAAGTCGAACTGGAAGGTAAATATAGTAAAAATGAGATAAGGAGTATAAGTAAAATATATTACAAAAAGAAGTGGCAGGAAAAATGGGAGGGTGAAAAGAAGGCAAGGTTTTATTATAATATTCAAAAAAAGTGGGGGAGTGTAGAAAAGAAAATAGGAATAAACAAGAGGAAGATATTATATCTAGATTAAGATTTGGACATGTAGGGTTGAATAGTACTTTGAAAATAATAAATAAACATAGTACGGGGTTATGTAATTTTTGTGGAAAGTTGGAAACAGTTATACATATTTTTATGGAATGTAATAAATATAATCTAGAAAGAGAGGAATTAGTAGAAGAGTTAAATAGGAATAAAGTTAAATTAAATATTAGAGATCTGCTACAAAAATCTTCTGGAGATGTGGTTTTTAAATCTGTGTTTAGGTTTCTTAGGAAAACAGGTCTAATAGGGAGATTATAGGGATTAGACATCTGGTTCATACTCCAGTCCAGAAGGTGGCGGTAATGCACCTGAAAGTTGTTTGCCAACCGCCATAAAACAAAAAGAAGAAGAAGAAGAAGAAGAAGAGACTTTAGGCCCGTTTACACTACACCTAAAAACCGAGCCATGCCGAGACCGGTCCTAGCTTGGTCCAGTTAACTGAGATAAATGCAGCCGTTTACACACACAGGAGTTATCTCGGTTATGGTTCCTTGGTTGCTCCTCGCCTCCTAGTGGCGATCTGCGTTACTACCGCTCTCTGGGATTGAAGGCGGGACCGAGCAAATCAAAATGGCGGCACCCGTCACATTCAGGATGTTATTGTTATGGGCCTTTCAGACAGGCTGCGACGACCGCACTGCTGCGCTGTGAAACCCATTCTTTTCAATGGCTTGCGCCGCGCCAGGGCGGTTTATCGCTGCGTCGAGCAAAGCGCAAGCACAGCGCAGCGCACCGCTTCGCGCGCCGCGCCGTGACGAATGTACGCGTTGCCATAGAAACCGCAAATGCGCTGCGGTGAACCCCGCGGCAAGCGCAGCGCAAATCGCTTCCTGTCTGAAAGGCCCTTAGACAGATTCGGCTTTTGGGACGTGGATAAGACAAATGAACGTCTAATAAGGATTTACAGACGCGGGAAACAACAACAGACGCTGAGGTTCATAAGCAGAGTCATCACTGGAAACCGTGTGGCACGGTAAGGAAGCTAGTATTATTATGAATGTCTGAAATTTGTCTGAATGGAGCGTGAATCGGGACGTGCAGCCAGACACGCCGGAAAACCCGCTGACAGTCAGCTGACTGTAAGGGCATGACGCGGTCTGCTCATGCGCTCCTCGTTATCAGGGAACCGGGCTAAAAAAAACCAGTCCGAGACCTGGTGATGAACTGGTCTGCAGTTAGCGCGGTCCGGTTATCGTTAGCGCGGTCTGGTTCAGTCTGCTGACCATTTACACACAAGAGTTATCTCGGTTACCGAGCTCGGACTGGTCTCGGCTCGGTTAAAAAAGTGTAGTGTAAACGGGCCTTTAGAGACTTTCTTTATTGTCATTTTGTATACACAGAGTGCATACAGAACGAAATTTCGTTTTCACACAGCTCAGAAAGATTGCAGTAACTCTACAGGATACCTGACAGTGAATTACAGTACAGGATAAAGTGCAGTGATAAATCGCAGTCACTTACAGGATAGTTTCAAATGACTTCCGGATAAAGTGCAGCAGTGAACAGTAGGCAGATGAAAATCGAAACAATGTAAAACAAATGTAAACAAATATGCAGTAAGGAGCTGCAGTGATTTAAAAGTAGACACTTGCATTGTAAACAGTTTTGCAGTACGTTTCTGGGTAAGGTGCGGCAGCAATTTTGCAGGATACGATGCAAATGTGCAAATGTGCAAATCAGCGAGTCGAGTATGGTACACAGTCCGTTTTTATACTTCAGCAGTTTAGCAGTTCAACAGTCTGATGGCAGCAGGGAAAAAGCTTTTGCAGAACCTGGTGGACCTGCAGCGGATGCTGCGGAACCTCTTTTCAGAGGGCAGCAGGGAGAATAGTCTATGGTGGGGGTGTGAGGGGTCCCTGATGATGTTACGGGCTCGAGACACACAGCGCTGCGATAAAATGTCTTTAATGGAGGGAAGAGGAGCCCCGATGATCCCTTCTGCTGTCCTCACCACTCTCCTCACGTTCTTCCAGTCGGAGGCACTGCAGCCTCCACACCACACAGAGAGACAGCTAGTCAGAATACTCTCTATGGTGCTTCTGTAGAAGGTCGTGAGGATGGGCGGGGGCAGGCGGGCTCTCCTCATCCTCCGCAGAAAGTACAGTCGCTTCTGTGCCCTCTTCACCAGTGACGTGGTGTTCACAGTCCAGGTGAGGTTGTCCGTGATGTGCACCCCCAGGAACTTGGTGCTGCTGACCACCTCCACCGCTGAGTTGTTGATGAGCAGTGGAGCATGGTGAGGCCGGTTTTTCCTGAAGTCGACGATGATCTCCTTGAAGCATGTTATAAAAAAACTATATTCTTCCAGTTAGACCTGCTGTTACAAATTATTGCAATAAATATTGATAGCATCAATTTTCTGAATTCTTTTGTAAAATGTTGACCATATCATACAAATGTTGACCATAATTTAAATTTCACCTTGCTGAGATGTTCAGTTAAGTGTTTTCTTTCTTCCTCATACTGCTAGCAACGTAACACATCTTCCACCGATTTTTTTTGTCCACAACAGAAACATCTACCTGACATATGCAACCTTTCCTGCAGTCTCTCTTAGTAATGCCTCTAAATTCTGTTTTACCTAAGTTGCCATCGTGTCAAAACATATTTTTGACCCATCCTTTGTTTTCCTATTTACTATTTCATTTAATTTCTTCATTATGTCTGCTCATATCCACAACAAAGTAACAGTCATACCCCCTTATGCCCCCCCCCCCCCCGACAAAAGTGGATCATCATGCCCATCAAAGTAATATTTATGTATTTATTTATTTATGTGTTTATTTATAAACATTTATTAGAGGATCAGCCCCATGAGATGAAACATCTAATTTTCATGGGGGTCCTCAGTAACATATCCAAACAATGTAGAAAAGTAAAACAACAGAGTAGATACAAGATACAAGATACAAGAAAAAAAAATCATTTCAATTTACACAGATATTCTTATTTTTATGAATGACTTCTTGATTTTTATTCTAAAATTTCATTTTCTATCTAAATAATAGCATTTTGAATAATCTCTTAAAGTAACCCAGGTCTGTACAGTGATGCAGTGGGTAGCACTGTTGCCTTGCAGCACTAAGGTCCTTGGTTTGAGTCCTACCATGGGTCTTTCTGCATGGAGTTCACATGTGATGGAAAATGATGTTTGTTCTGGAAAATGTATTAATTAGATTCTTTCTGGGTACTCTGACTCCCACAGTCCAAAAACATGTTATGTTAATTGGCCTCTCTAAATTCTCCGTAGGTGTGAGTGTGTACGAGAATGGTTGTTTGTCCTGTTTGTCTCTGTGTTGCCCTGTAATAGATTGGAAAACTACCCAGGATGTACCCCGCCTCTCACCCATTGAATGCTGGAGATAGGCACCAGCACCCCTTACGACCCCATGAGGGATAAGCGTGTTAGAAAATAGATGGATGTTAAACTAACCCACCTAAACTTGGTACCAACTGCTTTTTCCACCTGGAGTTCGCTGATGTAGACTACTGTGGATGTAAAGTTGAAAGAAGCAAAAAAGGGACAAATCAAAGAGGCATATATATATATATATATATATATATATATATATATATATATATATATATATATATATACACATAATATTATATAAACTACTCATTAAACAACAAGTATACAGTTTACTTCTAGTTCAAAAATACTTGCTATTTTATGTATCCAATTATTGATAACTGTAATATTAGTACTTATAACAAGACAAAAGACGAGCGTTCAAGAGAGGTCCAGGTATAGGCTCTATGTTATAGTTTAAACACAAGTTAAAACAAGTTAAAACCTTTTTCTCCACAGAAAGCTTTTAATATTAAAGATTATATTCAAATGTGAACAATAGACTATATTGTAAAAAGAAAAAATCTTATGTTTGGCAGGGCAAATTGAAATGTTTTCTTCCTAAGAAGACTGATGACCTGAACAGGTTCCTTAGGAACATATAGAAGGAACATTTTTAAAGAATCAGTTATAATCAAATGATTGAAAAGTTCGCAACATAATTAAGAAAATTTAGGACAACTCTTACCATTTGACTAAGAATTAAGAAAGTCAACTTATCGTTATCCTTTGGGATGGATTGCCTGGACTGAAGTGTGAGCAGGAGTATAATGTCAAAGCGTTCTGACAACTGTGATGCTAGCAAGGTATAAATATTTCCTGTTTCGACATTTATGGGAATAGAATGCATTGTTTTTAGCTGAAGACAAATAAAACACTGTTTATAAGATCATAGCAGATTTTATCAGTTATTTGATAAATATAATACATTAGGCCTTTCTGCCTATTTAAAATCATGTGCAATTATATTGTTGACCATTGGAGGCCAGACTATCACCATAAAAAAAAGGGTGACCTTGTAACTGCGTTAAGCTGTAAGCAATATGGTAAAAGTAATTTTATTAGTAGCATAAAAAGGAGGCACAACAAGTAGATAAAACTTGGACAGTAAATTCAACCTTGAATTTCCATCATATTAATATGCAGCGCTTGTCTCAGTGGCCTCACCTTCTCTCTGTCACTTCTGATGATATTCATCAGCTGATAAATGAAGAATGACAGCAAGTCCAAACTGTAATCTTGTATTTTCCCCTCTGTCAGGGTAAAATCGGTTCGCAAATCTTGACGAGAGGAAAAACAGGTCAGTCATTTCTCTTATTTTGACATTGTTGACTCTTAGACGTGTCCTTCAGACTGCAAGTTAAAGTCATCAGATATTGCTGAGTAAAAGCTCAAAGATTGTCTGCAAAACATAGAAAAGTAGATAATAAATGCAAAGTCTTAATTCAGTGATTTTTTTTTACTCATTAAATAAATACACTCAAACCAAAGGTTGAAATGTTTTTATATTTTTCAGTGTAGGATTATATTGCTGCTATAAAATCTTTTTGATCATCACCACAGGGGTGCTTGTAGGAGTGTGCTGTAACAGCATTATGACTACAACTGCTTTAATATTAAATGGAGAATAATACAGAATGAAAGCTCCATTGGGACAGAGAGGTTTGTAGCGAGTTGAAAACACTTTCAAAATCCATTAAAGCTGCATCAGATGCTGTAAAATTACACCATGAAGTGGCTCCTGACCAGGACATGAAACTGAAACCATGCCTTAAGCTTTTATGATATGACACTCCTCCCGTATCAACCAGCAGGAATCACGCCTCGTGAAGGAAAGCAGGGAAGTGGTCTCAGAGTGCTAGATCTACATGTAGAGCTGCATGTGATGTTTTCTCCACGGATGTTGATTTGAAGCATTAAGGCATATTTCAAGAAAGCAAAAAGGCTGCAATTACCTAGTTTTCAATGTTACTTTTTACATTTTGTTAATAAAATTTGAGACAGCCATTTATTGTATTCACAAAAAATGATGCTGACATCTCAGCCAAACTCCAGAGGTAGTTATTCTTATCATCTCTTTCTGTTGGACAAAAGGTCTGAACACTTTGAAGATGCACTCTCTGTATCACTTTTTTGTGACTGATCATTTAAACTATTGTGCTTTCTAAAAACCGTGCAGAGTTGCTCTAAGCAAAAGTACAATTTTTGCATTCCATCTGCCAAGGAAATCGGAAATAGGAGCTGAGAAAGGAGTAGACCCGAGTAAGAAGCGTTCAAGTTAATAGAGTTGGAATATATATTCCAATATGGCGAAGGCCAGGAAAACTGTTGTTTTGTTCGTAGTACATCTCGTAAACGTCCATTGAAGCTGTACTTTCCACGTCCAAACACCATTTTTAATTTGCTTGTGTCACAGTTGCAACCGCTACATGTAACAATGATTTTAGATGCACTCTTACAACTGTTTGTTGTAAAATAAACATATTTTATCACAGCTTACTGTCGTTGATGCGAGGAGCTACTATTTTGGATCAGATAATCAGCCTTAAAAATTTTCTCTGACACTATATTTGGAAAAGTCCAAATATTGTGGCCGTTAGTTGATGTTTGCCAATGAGAAGCTGGAATTTCTGAGTTCCAACTGCAAATGTAATGCAGCATATTAAAGGAGCTATAAGTATGATATTCACTAAAAAATCAGCCTAAATCATTCTAATTTGTCACCTGGGATGAAAGTAACATTCCCCTTAAACAAGCGGTTGTCTCCCTCAACAATGTCTTAGTTAAGTTTTTCTCCTTTCAAACCTGAAGTATGGTCCGGAACGACTTTGGTTCAGAGTGTAGCCTGTGTTTACTTCCTGGTTCCTGAGCCAATCATATGAGAGTTCCCAACACAGAGCGAGGAATTTGGTATTTTATCTTGGCAAAGGAGCAGCATCCTGCTAACATGGAAGCCAGGAAGAGAAGCGGACCAGAAATAGAACAGAATACAACATCATATACTTGTCCTGTGGAAGAAAAAAATTCACAACAGCAACCTAACATTTTAAAACGTCATATCAGATTGTTGTGATTGGCAAGCTGTTGTACTGATTTGGGCCACAAGGTGTCAGTATTACTTATAGCTCATTTAATGTACTTTTCTAAAAGTCGGTGGGAATTCTGGGAAATGTAGTGGATGACTGAAACAAAGTTTTTACCAAACATAAAAAATCTCCTGAAAGGCGCTGACTCCACTGTGTGAGTTTCTTTTGTTGACTTAAAACGGTTAATTTTCCTCAAACACGCATGCATTCATCTTGCATTTGAAACCAGAGGGGGAAAAAACTGAAATCACTCTTGTCATCTAGCACAATTTATTCCACCATTTGTTTACAGTAGCTTTGTAAATGCAGTTTGTTTGTACGTTAATTCGTAGTAGTCTTCACACATCAGCTCTTGGCATTCTGAAGAGTGAGCAACACCTCACATGATTGGAACATTAAACAAATATTGTTAAATATGAACAAATGAATAAATAAGCCCCGTTCAGCGGCTCCACAGTGGAACAACAAGAGTCCTTTTTGAGGGTCCGAGTGCCTCGTGTCTCCAGTCGCAGACAGATAGATCTGTTTCCAGCAGAAACTCAAAGTGGGGAGGGGGGGACTGACTGTAGCAGAGACTAAGAGGCCCCTTTTGATTTGCAAACACACATGCACAAACAGTTGTGGAAGGATTACGAGCCATCAGACCAACTCGTGAACTGAGGAAGGAGAAGAAGACCGAAAGAGTCACGAAAATTTTGATTTTTTTGCCCCCTAATTTTGCAAGTTTTTTAAGAAAAATTTATTTGCTGGAAGAACTATATGATTAATTATGGATTTGTTTTGTCACATTTAATCCAAATGTAGTTTCTTTGTGTCTCCTGGTTTTTGTTTATCCTTTTTAAACTTTTGTAAATATTTGAATCTTTTTTTCCCAGCTGTTTTTTATTCACGCTGAGTGCTGCTGTGGTTCTCTAGTGGGCTTTTATGTTCTATTTTCACCCTCTGTTGGTCAGAGTACGGTACAGGTCATTTTGTCCATTTGCCGTTTCATTCTTTTTCAGATTTGGATATTCGGCACCCAACCTTTTAGGGTACAAAAAGAAGCCATTGTCATGGGACTTTTTGTTCCAACCAAACAACCTTTTGTATCCGCTTTCAGGTCATTCAAGCAAAACTAGTACATTCTCAGATATAGAAACAACACAGGGTCAGGTTTAATGGGGACTAAATCACGAGCTGACACCAATTGGATGCGGTGACCATGGGCACTCAGATTTGACCTTTCACACACAGGTGTCTCCTCCAAACAGCTTGAATAAATCCATGACAGCAGTGTCATTATGGCCCTCAAGTGTTGTGCTCCAAGACGCTGTTAGGAACGTCAGGGTTTCAGAAAAACCCGGACCTTTTCAATGAAATCCATAATTAACTCCTAATCTGTCCTGAGTTTAGACACAGCCTTCAGTGGTGATGCTTTAATAGTACTACTATTAATAATAATGTTAGCAATCGAATTCTTTACACCACAGTGACCCTTTTTAGAATTGACACAGGGTGTACTTTCTTTTTACCTTGACTGTACGGAGGGTGAAACCTTCCTAGATTAGTTGTACATTATTATGTTTTTCTTTTCCTGTTTACTGTCACTTATCATATTATTTATTTTGTTTTTGTTTTTATTTTCGTTATATGTTTCATTGTCTCACTATTCAATTTCATCCAACTTCGTTGCTGCACTGTTGTTCATTTTTATATGACTGTAAAGCACTTTGGCTACCTTTAGCTGTTAGTTTGAATTTAAAATGTGAAGTTGTTTGGTTAGATGGCCTGAGGTACAGGCAGACTATGCAACTGCCTATGGCCTCCCCTGTAGGATCAAGGGACCCCAAGGGAGATAAATTTTTTTTCAAAGGACATGTTGACAATGTGTCATTTGTATATATTATAAATATACGCATATATATCATTGTTGATTCTTTTTAATGGATAATAGATTTATTTCAGCAAATAAGTTTAAAATGTACTCTAACAGTCAAAAGTTTGGACTCACCTTTGTCGTTCAGTGGCTTTTCCTTATTTTTGACTTTTCTACATTGCAGATACACAGTGAAGACATCAAAGCTATGACTCAAAAATATCTAGAATTTTACATCAAATGCAAAATTGTGAAATAACTCAAAACATCTTGTATGTTTTGACTGAAATGGTTTTCCGACTGTCAAGAAGACGTTCCCAGAGGTAGTGATAAAAATAAAGACAAACCATTGAATGAGAAGGTGAGTCCAAACTTTTGACTGGTAGAGTAAAAGTCATGTATGATACATACTATGAAAAACTGATTTATTGGAGAAAGTTATATTTAAATCATTTGTTTGTTGCTTACTTGGACGTTATGACCCAATGCTAATGAAAAAAAATAATAAGTTAGTTCCTTAGGCAATAACAATATTACCTACCTAAAAAACTAAATTATTAGGTTTGGAAAGGACTAAACTATTTACACCAATGAAAAAGCTGCAGGATTCCCTGTTGCTTGTGAACATTTTTACAACACTTTTCCTTCCACTAAACTTTCCAATGATATGCTTGGATGTAGCCTTGAACAGCTGTTTTGCAATAACCTTCTTTAACAATGTCCCTCTATGCCTAACTCTTGGAGAAGTTAATCACAGCCTGTTGGACAACTCTGAAGCCAAGAGTCTTTGTTTGTGTCGTGTGCCAAAACATAACATTTTCATATATAAAAAAAGCTTTATTTTTATTGGTTTGGTTTAATATGGGGATTTTCAAGTATACTGATTGTATGATTCTTTTTAATCAGCTGTAAGCAATAATTATCAAAAATAAATGGAACAACTGAAATATAGTGATGAATCCAACTAATAAATCAACCGAATTGTCTGAAATGCGAGTGGGTCCAAATGAGAAACTTCTTACAGCCTCTGTGACTCTATGGGTCTTCTGCTCCTGTACCTGGCTGGTTCCACTCAGCAATCCTTCCACGCAAACAGTCATATGAAAGGACACAGTCTCGCACTCGCTCTCACTCCAGAGTCCCTCTTTAAGAAATGACTAATTTTTACATGAAAAATCTGGCAGATCTGATAGAGAAAAACCGAGAGAGGTTACAAGTGAAATTTACAATATGTCATGTTGCTTTTCTGCAGCTGTAAACATTAGCAAAGTAAAGGGAGGACTGCCAGTCACACACACACACAGGGAACATCTAGACTGTAAACATTTCAATACAGAGACACACACACACAGCACTGTCCCAGTCAGCCCTCTACAACGAGCCTTCACACACACGCACGCATACACACACACACACACACACACACACAAAGCTTCAGCAACCTGTCACCAATCCACACACACACACACACACACTTATCACACACCTGACACTGGAGCATCCCAAACACACACTTTAAGGGCGTAAACTACACCGCTTCCTGCTCCTTCCTCCCTCCCTGTCCGGACTGAGCATGCTCAGACCGCCCCTCTCCACCCCCCCCCCCCCCCCCCCCCCCCACACACACCCAGTCTAAATTCAGACCAAGCAAAGCGAACACACGGGACAAGCTGACATGCCAGTTCCTCTCTTTCTGCTCAGGTGTGCACAGACCGGATCTGAAAAGCATTTTATGTAACCTTCGGATGTAATTATTCTGGCGAGGAAGGTACGCAGAACTGAGGCGGGGACTATGAAAGAGGAGCACTGTGAGGCAGTCTTTTATGAGAGATCACCAGGCTGGAGTCCTGCTTGTGTGAGAGGAGAAGCCCACTGAATAATGTACAAGTCTGTTTGCAGATTTCTGCCTCTTCCTCACCTTCATCCTCTTGTGGTTCCCGTTTCCTCCTCCTCCCGCCCACCCTGCTCTGCTTCCTCTCCCCCACCCAGTTAAGGCCATGGAAGGACTGGACACAAGTTACAGACGGGCCTGGACCCAGAGACGAGATGGGAGGCCCGTTAAGACCTGAGCATCTCCGGGGGGGCGGCCATGCTTGCTTTGGAGAGGAGGCAGGAGAGGGTCTGCCTTGTATGCAGTATCGTCGTCAGGTTTTAAAAATGAAAAGCTTAACAGAGGCCCTTTAATGCGTGATGGTTGGACAGTCACACTATTCTTTTTGGTTCAGTTTACAAGGAACAGTTGTCTGATAGGACTATGGATTCCATCACGGCGAGTATGTGGTGATCACTTTGATTGTTTCATCAGATTTGGTAGCGTCTCTGTCCAGATGTCCATGGCAGCAACCTAGTATGTCCTGGAGACAGAGAGCAGAGGGACATAACATGGTTTGCACATTTATTACTGACATTTTCAGCAACTGGACACTGATGTCACATTATCATAGATGGTCAAAAGCTATAAACCTTAACCCTATAACTCCAAATGGATCATTTTTGCTGCAAATATCTCTGCGATCTCTACTTCTTGAACAAAGTCAGTATTTTTCTGTACATACAATTTACAACATACAAATTATATTTTACATCTCCTACATAATGCAGAAAACATGAGGAAATTTGATTTTTTGGTTTAACGTATCAATTACGATACAAAGAAGATTTGAACCAAAGCAGCCCAAAAAGATTTACTTTTTTAAAAATGTCATGTTTCCTCACAATTATCTGTATCAGGCTGTAAGGGGTTAAACATTTCAAAGAAATTAGAGATGCACAGATCAGACTTTTCTAGGGCAATTCTAATTTTATTCCTTGGTTGTTGTTTTTTTGCTTGTTTTTTTGTCCAAGCAGCAGAACCCACACACTGGGGTAAAAAAGTACTTGCTCCATCGTAGATTTAGTCCATTTCGCTTTCTTCTGACACTTGAATCTTGCAAGTTTTAAAATCAGTATCTTTAGTTACCTGACTAAACACAAAATGTCATTTTCAGGTGGAGATTTAATTTATTAAGAGAAAAAACAACTATCAAAACCCATCTGGCCCTATGTGAAAGAGTAATTGCCTCCTAAACCTAAAAACTACTTGAACAGCAAAAACAATAACTGCAATTAGACTGAAATAAACTGTCAACTTCAGGCCCACTACCAAAGCTATCGCTGACTTTAATGTTAAAAATAGAATAAAATGAAACTTGTGCCACGTATGAGAGTTTATGCTCATATTTCTTCAGAGTGGATCGAGCTGTGAGTCTCACCTTGAAGAGTAGTCAGAGTGGGCCGGGTGGTCAGTCAGTCAGAGGGGTGTTCAGGGCAGGACCGGTTGATCTCAAACCACGAGTCTATACAGCTGCAGGAGCACAAAGACACACAGGCATGACGGTGTTGGATCAGATATGGCAGTAAAAAAAAAACACACCCGCCTTCTTCATGCAGCCGATGATGGATTTACACATCTGAATAAAAAATAAATAAAAAAAAGTTGAAGTATATTTTGCAATACGCCTTTAACTCAGGGTTACAGAGAGCTGTTGCTGAAGTATCTTGTAGGCATGTTGGAAAACCTCCAAATACTCCCACACAGGAAGCACACAACAACATGCAACGTACAAATTAACCTCAAGGAAATCACAGGAGGAGCAATCTTCTGGCTTATTTTGATTTTCTAAACATTCTTCTGCCTGTGATATTATAAAATATTCCACAAGAACGACGTTGCTGTGTTTTCATGCTGAATTCCCTACTAATCCAGACATTTAATTCCTTTTCAGCCATTTGTATAAGTTTATGTGCAAAAGTTCGTTTATGAGAGATATTTCTAAACTGTTTGAGCTTTAAATATGGAGCATAAACAAATGGAGCCTAAAAAGAAAAAATGTCAGTGCGATAGGATGCACCCTGTGCTATGAATCAGGTGCTGAAATGTCTTCACCACTGAACACTACAAAGTCACATTTTAATGTTATTATAACGACGTGGAGGCGTTTGGGAACCACAGCACAAAGTGGCAAGCCATGTAGAACCACAGAGTGGGTTCAGTGGGTGCTGAGGAAGAAAGTGTTGGTAACTTTCTGCACAGTCATGTTGTCTTCAGATTAGATGAAGCAGAGTGCGTAGCGAGCTTCTTGGAATGGGCTTCCATGGCCGAGCAGCTTCAGATGCAACAGCGTGACACCTGCTGCCACTGGACTCCAGATCGATGGAGACATCTTCACTAGAATGTTCTCTCTTTCCATTCATCCTCTGGATAAGTCGGGTTTGGAAGCTGCAAGGTGGACGGCACCTGCATGACTGCATTGTGTAAAGTTTGGTGCGGAGCGGCTCCACGGTGGATGTTTTTTTTTTTTTAGCAGGATTTGGACTCTGAACGCTTCAGAAAACCAGGATGTTTTGTACATTGTACTGCTCCCGATTTTGGGTCAGAAAGCAAGGTGTTTAAAGACATAGTTGGGAGAGATTAGTGTGGAAGAACTCTACATAGTCCTGAGAAGCTTTGGGATGAATGAGATGAGAGACCACGAGCCACGCAGTCTCATCCAACATCAGTGTCTGACCTCACAAATGTGCTTCCCTTAACTTCCCACAAACACACTCCTAAAGCCTGCGGAAAGTGTTATTCATAATTAGATAATTAAAGGTTTAAATAATGAATTCAAACGTCAATTAATTTTATGTTAAAATCTTGCATGATGATCTCACAAATTATTAAAATATTTCATGATGAAAAAGTTCATCATGAAATAATTTAAGTGGTGACTCAGGTTCATCAAGTAGACTCCAACATTTGTTACAACAGACCAATCCTGCCTTACCGCTCACTTTGATGGGTAAGGCTGAACAAAATAACTTAAAATAATGAAAATTACATCAACTTTAACATTTAATGAATAGAATTTCAATTAACGATTTTCACATTTGATTGATTTGTTTTTCATAAAATATGAAAACATTTAAATGACTAGAATGTATTTATGCAATAAAGTAATTCCAATTTTATTTAAATGATCACATACATACGTTTTTACTGAGCAGCTTATTTCTTCCTCTCAATCATGGCACTTTAAGGTTTGACACCAGTTCTGCTCTTTATTTAACTTTCTTAATCATCTAAAACTTTTCATCTTATCTAATAGTGGGTGGAACAGCTACGTGGACCCCATTTATTTAAAAATATGATTAAGTAACTTTTGCATCAAAGCGAGAATGAATGAATCTTTAAAGGCAAGGCAAGGCAAATTTATTTATATAGCACAATTCAGTACAAAGACAATGCAAAGTGCTTTACATGATTAAAATATAGCAAAATAAGAGCAAGTAGGAATAAAATATAGAAAGAAAATAGAACAAAAAAGTGGTGATTCAGTTAACTAGGACAGTTGAAGGCAATTTTAAACAAATGTGTTTTTAATCTTGATTTAAAAGAACTCAGGCTTTCCGCACTTTTACAGTTTTCTGGAAGTTTGTTCCAGATAATTGGAGCATAGGAACTAAATGCTGCTTCTCCGTGTTTAGTTCTGGTTCTAGGTATGCAGAGTAGGCTGGAGCCAGAAGACCTTAATGGTCTGGATGGTTTATACGCTGATAACAAGTCTGTGATGTATTTAGGAGCTAAGCCATTTAAGGATTTATAGACTAACAGAAGTATTTTAAAGTCTATTCTCTGAGATATAGGGAGCCAGTGTAAGGACTTTAGAACTGGGGTGATGTGCTCTACTTTCTTAGTCTTAGTGAGGACGCGGGCAGCAGCGTTCTGGATCAGCTGCAGCTGTCTGATCCACTTTTTAGGCAGACCTGTAAAAACACCGTTGCAGTAATCAATTCGACTAAAAATAAACGCATGGATTAGTTTTTCTAGATCCTGCTGAGACATCAGTCCTTTAATCCTAGAAATGTTCTTCAAGTGATAGAAAGCCGACCTTGTAACTGTCTTTAGATGCTTTTGAAGGTTCAGGTCTGAGTCCATCAGACCTGAACCTTTACAAAGCGCTGCAAAAGGGTTTAACTAGAACAAGTGCAAATGTATATATGAGGCAGTGATTCATATCTAGTTGAGTGTTTGCGAGCGTGTGTGTTTGTTTGTCAGTCACCTTTTGTGGTAGATGCAGAGGCACGGCAGTCTGGCTATGGTGTCCCCTTGCTGCAGCTCCTCTAGACAGATCACACACTCGCCGGCATCCCTCGCCAACACATCATCTGAGGTGGCAGACACACACACACACACACACACACAGAGAGAGAGAGAGAGCGGAAGAAGAATTAGCATTCTACCACAAACACTGATAATGTCAGCCATCATATCAAACCGAGCAGAGAGCAGCCGGGAAAGCAGCTCGGTGCATCACACAGATGATACAGTTGGCATTTTCTGCTTCCAGCCATAAAAAAAAAAAAAAAAAAAAAAAACAGAACAAAGAGGCCAATCATGGTGAGCTCTGAGCCAGTTTCTGTTGCTATCACTTGCTGAGATTTATTTCAGAATATTTTAGCCCCCTCTACTCTACTAAATGAGGACCAGCATGTACAGAGGCTTGAATGATCTATACAGAAGGCTTTTGCTTGTGGTGCAATTTGCCTATAACGACATAGACATCTATAGGGCTTGGCAAAAAGTAAGTATTTTTTTCTCCTGGAGCATTTTCATATTTTTGTCACAATCGCTAACTACAATGTACCAAAAAAAAAGTAGAACATAAATGTGAAGGTAAAGGAGGATAATGCATGATTATGCAAAAAGGTTTACGAAGGTAAATCTGAAAAGTGTGGCATGCATGTTGTAGAATGACAACCAATACAACTGGAATCAAACATTTTTATTTCTAGAGCACATTTTAAAAACCTGCATGGGTCACCAGAGTGCTGGACATTAAAATAAGAAAAGGTAAAAAAAAAATAAAAGTTAAAAACATACAAAACACACACACAGCATCAAAAGCTAAAAAAACAGGTTCATGGCAAGAGTATTTTAAAATGCCACGCATGACATGATCACTGTGTATTAAAAGCCAGGAAATAAAAGTGCGTTTTTAAAAGAGATTTAAAAACAGGAAAAGACAACTGGAAGTCTTTTGCAGTTTGCTTGTGGCATCCAAAGATTAATTATCTGTCCATTTCCAGAGGTTTAAGAGGGCGGGCCTAAAATATACTATAGCAACAGTTTCTTACTGTTATTTATCACTTTTAAAAAATATACAGTGAGCAATACAAATAAAAGGACCGACAAATTTTGGGTAACACCAGTCACCCTATTTAGGAAATTTGTCAAGCTCCCCTCTGGTGGGGGATATAGAGTAGCAAGAGCAACCGAGTAGTTTTATATGAAATCTTTCATATTGCCACCTTCCTAAAATAATGGCCTAAGTCTCAACTTGTTAACTTATTGCCGCATCTAACAAAAACCTGGGAAAAAATTACTTAGGCCATTCATTTAGGAGGGTTATGGTATCATTTTCATGACCTTGTGCTTTTTGTCATTTATATGAGTGCTTTTTATGTTAACTACCATGTGGAGAATCATTATTATTATTATTATTATTATTATTATTATTATTATTATTATTATTATTATTATTATTATTATTATACAGATATTTCTGTCTCAGAATCTAAGGTTTGTTTAAAAATTGATGAATGAGTTTCCCCTTCTTGCTCCATTGTTCTGGAGCCTTTGCTTTCAGTTAGTTGTAGCTCTCAGTGATTTGGTTTCCCAATCTGTTGTGATTGCTTAGACTCTAATTTCGTTAGTTTCACTTTGTTTATAATCCAACACCTTTTTCCCGGCTCTAGGCCTATTTCTTCTTTATCACAAAAAGATAATCCAAGAGAGCATAGAAATCATCCACTTTTTACCGTTGCATAAGTTTAAAAGCCGCTGTCAGCATCGGAAAAACATTTCAACTCTAGTTTAACTCAAGCCAGTGTTTTTGTCACGATCCTGATGTCAGGTTATGGGTAGATTTCTTCTTGTGTTTCGTCCCTGTCTGGCCCTCTCAACCATTCAACTCTACTCCCTCTGCCCTCATTGTTCTCACCTGTTGCTAATTTCTCATCATCGCTTTCACCTCTGCTCTGCCTCACTTTTCTCCCCACCTTCCTCTGTATTTAAACCCCCTGGACTCTTCACTCTCTGCTGGTTTTGTTCTGCTATCCGCTGTGGATTTTTCCCTCCTGCCACTCTGTTTTTCCGTACCCACATTATTCAGTTCATGTGCTACGTCTATCTGCAAGTCTATTTATCAATAAACATCATAATCATCGCACTCTGCACTTTGGTCCTCCTTTAACAGCAGCCATGACAGTTTTAAAGCTTGAAGTATGAATGAGACGCTGCAAATGGCGTGTTAACTCCAGCGTCACTAGCCAGCTATCATGGAGCTCTTAAACTGTGGTACAAATACAGCCGGCGGCACTTTGGTTGTCATTTGTGGTAAGAAGGGGACATTTTTCTGAGGACAGAAAGAGAAATTTGACCTGTCTTCCAGATAAATGTGAAATGAGCAATAATGTACAATAAAAAATAGGAAAGATGAATTTTTAAGCACACCGATCTTCAAACTGATACTACTGCAGGGCAAGTGAGGTGGATCAAGTTTCAAGAACCCCTCTGAATAAAAATTGAACCAGGCAACAGTGAACCTATTACATTCAAACTGCCAGAAGTACAAATGCACGGTGTAATTCTGTTTTTATTACGAGATATCAACACACAGCAGTCGTATTGGAGTTGGAGGATTTTGTCAGTCCCACTTTGGTTCCTACTCATATTGAGAAAAGGCATCTCAGTTCTATTTTTTTAAGGCTTGTAGAAAAAGTAAAAGAAAGATGTTTTCAAACTAGCTTCTGGTAGAAGTAAGCTGTGCTGCAACCTAAACATGCAGAAAAGAAAATCTCTCATTGTATAACAAAGCAATTACAATACAGCTAGCTTTCACACCCACACCAGATACTCAGTGGATCGTTTGTTTGTAAGTCTCAGCTGGTAGTGATGCTGAGTAGAGAATCAGAGGAAAGTTTTAGTCACTTTAAATCGGGATCATTTTCCATACCCACTTCATCTTTGCAGGGTCAGAGGAGGACTGGTGCCTTGCTCCAGCGCCCAGGCAGGGTACAGCGTTGACAGGGCGTCAGTCCAACACACAGGGCAACCACTCCCACACACACTCTGACCAAAGGGCAAATTAAAGTGCCCCATTACCCTAACATGCATATTTTTTGGAATTTGGGAGGAAGCCGGAGGTTCCGTAGAGATCCATGAGAACTCTATGGAGAAAGGCTCTGGTTGGGATTTGAACTCTTCTTGCTGCAAGGCAACGGTGCTAGCAACCGTGACACTGTGCAGTTCCCATCGAGATACTCACATGTGGGGAATTCAAAAAGGTGAGAACAGCTAGCGTGCAATGACTGAGCCTCTGTTCCTGAATCAACCAGATTCAGGAGGTTCACTGACATAAATCATTAATTTAAGACAATCCGATCTAAGCAATCACACGGTCGGAGAGGGTTTGCTCTTGACACTGGAACTAGGTGGGAATCAGTGGCAGGTATTTCTCATTTCTCATTCAGATGATAATAATTACCCTCTAGTGATGTCCAGTTTGTCGAGTTGCCCAATTGAAGTTTATTTGTGTCTGATAAGAATGTTCTTAACAGGAACACGTAAACGGGAGATTATTACTCCTCTCCTGGCTTCTCTTCATTGGTTCCCAGATTACAAATTCACTTCTATACAGAAAACCCCTATTATTATCTTTAGCTGTCACTTTTTACATTTCGTATTAAATAATACTGTATAGTCTTCAGTGACGGTATCAAGGCGTTGGTTGTTTGCACCTGTAATGCTTTATCGGTTTGTTTTGCTGTTTTTTTTATATCCCTCTTTGCAGGTGTAGAAGCAGACTCTGATGATGTTACATTGCTCTCTCCCTTTCCTCCCTTTTAGCATTTTGTCTTTTCTGTTTCTCTTCTTCTACCCGCCCGCTTCTGTGTCCATTGAACGTGAAATAGTCCCAGCATAAAATCGAAAAAAGTTTCTTGCATATATAAATCAAATCTAGAAGTAGCACTACGGCGAAAGCAGTAAGTCTCCACTTGTGAAAGTAAAATCTGTTGGGCTCTTTTTGGCATCAAGACAACAATTCTTAATGCTACACAGCCGGACAGGACAAAAAAAATCCTTCTGTTCATCTTTAAAGTCTTAAATCACTTGTCTCCACCCTACTTGGTAGAGTTTCTCCTCCACTACACCCTAATCGGTCTCTCAGCTCAAAGCGGAGGCTTTGAGGAGACAGGGCCTTCTTTTTTTGTAATGATTGCTCTGAGAACCCAATATTTAGCCAAACAACAGAGTTAAGTTTTAAAAGGTTTATCGAAATGGTTGAGTGACAGATGAAAAGGCACAAAGGCAGAACCAGACTTCACCAGTTCAATTTTATTTATATAGTGCCAATGCATTTAATGATTATTAAATGCATAAATACAAAGTTGTTGTTGATGATGATGATATACTTCCATCTGTACCAAGTGAAAGTGTAAAGTGTGAAACCAGTGAATATTAAAACCTAAAACTATTAAAATGTGAATATTCTAATATGTTAATATTAAAACTTTCTACATTACATTTCAGTGTTCTTTTGTTGTCCTCTCCCCCCTGGAAATTAAAGGGAATCTTCATCCTGGTAATCTATAGCACTTAAAGTCTTCTGTGGGTCTTTAAAAAAACATTTCTGTGGGATTTGGCTGTTTCCGCACTTTTGGAGTTTACACAGTTATCGTGCACATAACCAGATGAAAACCTTAGTAGTAAGCAGACCAGAGGATTCCTAATATCAACCTGTAGTTGGCAAAGCTGCAAAATAACACAATCCAGTCATGTAGCGCAGAGCCTCGTAGGATGTTTTCTAACTTCTCATTAAAAGGTGAGGCTGTTTGAGCTTAGACCGTGGGGGACTCAGTAAAGGTATGCTGAGACTCATAAAGTGCTCGTGGAGTGTGAAATTTTATTGAATAAACTTCATAAATGAAATTCTGCAGTTGCTTTAAAACAAAATGCTACATCAAAACAGTTGCCCTCAATCCTGTTTAACCGAGCCCAGGAAAAACTCCACCGCTGTTTCGAGTGAGGATCAATACACCTTTCAATTAAGGTACAAAAGTAGGAATTATAGAATCATATATGTGCAACATCATGAAAAATACATGCAATAAAGACAGTAAAGTCAAGGTTTAATAAATAAAATATAGCATCCTCTGCATTTGGTAAATTTCTGTTAATCCTCTAAATAATCTCATGCTGAAAATCAACAAATGATTTGATTGTATTGATTCAGTAGGGGAAAAATAATAAAATCTTGGCCATTTCTTTAAGCAAAATCCAAAATTAACTGGAAAAGGAGCAATAAATCACAAATGTTCCTCCACATCATTGACCCTGCTGAAGAAGCTGATTGTTTTTAAAATTAAAATAAAACATGAATAATAAGAAAAGTAGATTCACCATCAAAGTAAACCTTTTAGTTTGACAAAAATCTGAGAAACTAAGTCAAATATATCATATTTAATAGAAATGATAATTTTATGATAGTAAGGTAGGATGAATTCATCAGTTACTCCAAAAAAATATGTTACAAGGAGGAATCTGTTCACCTTAAAACCTTTTATAAATGGAAAATAAATAACTAAAAGTAGGGTACACAAAATGTGCCACAGAGGGTGTTTTACCTGCCCAGACCTGGCAGATTCAGCTTCAAAGTGAACTTTACATTTTCTTAACAATGTTATTTAAATCTGGAAGAGACGTTAACATATTGGAGTCATCCAGCCTGTCCTGGCTAAACTCTGACAGATCATCTGTGGAGATAGTTAAAGATTAGGGTAATGGCAACGAGACCTTCCAAGCCCAAGAACTTTGAGCTCATCAACAAACATGAAATCATCAAAATGTTCACACAGACCAGAAAGGGGCATTCTGCTTTCTACTACCAATGAGCCGCTCTATTGCAAACTGGAGAACATGTTCTGATTAAGCAAACAGAACCAAGACAATTGCGTAAAGCAAAGATGAGAGTCTGAGGTTCCTAAACCAAACATTATGGTAGGACATTTTGACAACCAGGGCCCCTAATGGATGGCACACATTTCTGCAGGTAAAGAACGTTTAAGGCATACACGTTTCACTTTTTACAGTGTTACTCATTTTTTAAAGACACCTTAAAATGTTTGCTTCCTAAGATCCCGTTGTGGATATTAAAACAGGGTACTGTAAGGCCTTTTCATTTCAGATGAGGTCAGATGCAAAGTGAATGGAAATGCACGTGACTTAACATTTAACTCGGCCCATCTTCTGTTTCATGCGACCAGAATCTGTGGAAACGGGATCTGAGAGCTGCCTTTCTGGGTCTGTAAATCATTAGTTCTCTCCTCACCCACCTGCCTCCCTCTTGACTTTCAGCTGTCTCCCCGGCCTGCCAGCAGACGTTTGGCATCAAGCAACTTCCCATCAATAATGACTTAGAGGAGTTGCTCTTTGCTTTCCTGAATCACAGCACCGAATCCCTTCTCTTACAGTCTGTTTTTTTTGTCCTCCAGTGGCCTGAGCTGCAGGAGGCAAACCGCATGTGCTTCACCTGCTTCTTTATGCTTTCTCTCTGTTTTCGCTCCACACCAACCCTCCTGACTTCTATGTCTTTGCCTCTCTCTCCCCCCTCCACACTCTTCATGCAAGTGCTCAAGGGGCTATATTTAGCAGGAGATATTAAAAATATCATTACTGGAAACTGAAGCCCAGATAGGGCCCAGTGGTCACCTCACATAGATTTTCTGCTACCTATGAACCTCGCCTGCAGTTTAATAGCCAGAAAACATAGGCAGAAAAAATAACGACAAAACACAATGTATTTTGTTGAGCTAATGCAGACATACATTTAACATTAGTGTGTTTTGATCTATATTTCATAAACGTCTCTTCGAAAATCATCCAAACGCCCTGGTTGCATGGTTTCCTACGGTGTGTTGCAAACACATTGATAACTTTTGAGCTTTTTCATACTTTGTCAATATTCCAACCTTAGATTTCTTTGAATTTGTCTTTACAATGTTAAGTGATAAGATAATAAAAAAACAGGACACACTGCAAAAGGATATAGAGTTTTTTTTATTATTTTTTTTTACAATTTAAAATCTGACAAGTATGATATGGATATCAAGTCGCCCCCCCCCCACCACCCTTTAATAAAACTGATATAAATCCAGTTGTTCTGTTAAGGTCTTTGAGGTTTCTTAGAGAACAATAAAGAACAAGCGGCATCATGAAGACCAAGAAACACGGCAGGCAGAAAGGTCAGGGAGAAAGGAGAAGTTTAAAGCTGAATTATGTTAAAAAAAAACATATTTTAAGGTTCACACATCTCACAGAGCAGAGTTAAATCATCTGAAAATGGAAAGTGTGGGGAACAAGCCAAGAGGGCCGTGGTAACACTGGAGGAGTCACAGAGATGAATTGCTCAGGTGGGAGAATCTGTCAACAGGATAAATATTAGTTATTCAATTCAATTCAATTCAATTCAATTTTATTTATGTAGCGCCAAATCATGAAACATGTCATCTCAAGGCACTTTACAAAATCAAGTTCAATCATATTATACAAAGAGCTCCACAAATCTGCTGTGCATGGAAGAAGAAAGCCATTGTTGAGATACAGCGATAAGTAGAAGCGTTTGTGGTTTGAGAAAGGTCGTCTGGGGGTCACAGCAACACTGGTCAGAGGAGACTAAAATGTAACCTTTTAACCTGCATGTAAAACGAAACGTATGGAAAAAGGCAGATCACCTTGATGGATAACACATAATGCAACGGAGCTTCTCCTCTGGATGGAGCTGAAGACAGCAGTGCTAGATGAAAACCTTTTAGAAGCAGCAAGAGACTGGACACCAGATTGGAAGTTATCCCTCGTTAACTTCCAATCTTAACGTCGAACTTCCTCGTTAAATGTAGATCAAAGCATGTTCATGTGTCAAAGTGGCCTAGTCAAAGACCAATTAAGAACGCTTAGCAGGATTTGAAAAATTGATGTTCACAGATAATCTCCGTCTGAACTGGGCTGAGTCTGAGATGTGTTTGCAGAAGCAGAGAGACACAGAGCAAAAAAAAAAACTGGCAGCTCCATAGTTGCAGTGAGAAGTGATTCTGCAAAGCACTGAGTCAGGGGGCTGAATGCAGATGCATGCTACACGGATTTTCATTTTTCCATAATTACAAAAGCCATGCATCATCCTCCTTTAAATATGCAATCATCCCATCCTTTGTGTTGGTTTATCACATAAGGCCCTAATAAAAGCATTCAAGTTTGGGGTTGGAAAATGCCAAATAGTGCAAAAGATGTAAGAAATACTGTATGAATACTTATGTGAGGCACTGTAGCTTCTTGTTGTCGATGTAGCCACTCTACTGTAGTTCCAGGTAGCTGCATAGGTGACCCGTCTTTTGTGATACTACGTGCAACGTGGAAACAACTGCCACAGACACTTTGATCAGTTCAAAGTTTAAGTTTGTCAGAGTTGCCTCGGGTGAAAATACCAAGGCCTTTGATCATCATACCTTCGCCTTTTCCCCGCATCCTGGCACAGGATAACACTTCTCAGCATAGTTCAACAGCTGCTGCTTTCATCCATTTTATAGCAATATAAAAAAAAAGATATGGCTGAAAGCATTCAATTTGCATGAGGCCCAACTATCAGGGTGGTCTTTCCTTCCAGCAGATCACCCCGGCAATGCGGTACTTTCATGTACTCATTTCTTGTCGTGGCATTCGACAAATAGCGAGAGGATCGTACATGTGTCACTTTCTGATTAGGAGTGGTGACAAATGCAGGCTTGTCGCAGTCTAGGGTGAGTGGGTGGCGATGGTTTTAGATCATGAAGGGTTAGAATGTGTTACTGATCTGCCAAAGCAGACGGATCATAGGATTGTCTGTAGGGCATGTTCTATGTGTTACAGCTCTGTGTTTCTGCCCAGTTTGCTTTTCCTCCTGAACAAACTTTGATAGGGATGAAAGTTTGGCTCGTTAGTTAGCTTCGTTTGTCCATATAACTCGTTACCAGCTTGGACTATCAGCGTTTTAGCTGAAGGTTTTCTTAAAAAAAAAAAACACATTTGTTTAGGATTGCCTTCAACTGTTCTAGTTAACTGAATCACCACTTTTTTGTTCTATTTTCTATCTCCATTTTATTCCTACTTGCTTTTATTCTGCTTTATTTTGCTATATTTTAATCATGTAAAGCACTTTGCATTGTCCTTGTACTGAATTGTGCTATATAAATAAATTTGCCTTGCCTTGCCTTGCCTTGCCTTATAGTTGGCACGACAACCAAAGTAAAAACAAGAGCGGGAAAAAAATCTATGTATTTTATAGTGTCATGTTGGCAAATAAACTGAAACAACTTCCTTCAAAATAAGAGCCTAAAGCATATAGATTTTCCCCTGAAATTCAAATAACTAACATTTTCAAAAGTTAAAAACATCTTATGGTATCCTCCACACTTGATAAAGCCAAATCTGTGGGACTCTTCTTATTCACTCACAGATATAATGTAATACAGTTTTGCTCAAGTGGTTAAAGCAGGGCCCTTACACACAGGGAAGGCTTCTAGTTCCCTGGTTCAAATCCCACAGACTGCCACTCTGAGTCTCTGAGCAAGACCCTTAGCCGCAGAATGCTCCTTGGGCACCGCACAGTGCTGCTAACTGCTCCTTAAGGGATGGCTTCAATGCAGACGATACGTTTTATTGGATGGTACAAGATGTAATATTAATATACTTAACATACTGTATATTGTTGATGTTTGAGGAAGTGTTTATACATAAACGTTTAAATCTCACTGAGATTAAAAATCCCAAGAGGGAGCTGGAAAGACAACAGTACCATTTACAAGTATCAATGTTTAAAAGCAACTTGTACTACTACTAATATGACGTTTATGCTGGAAACTGTTACAAATCTGCAAATAGTAACAATAATATACCATTTCTATACTGTGACATTTTTTATATGCAGCAAGAAGGCACTTTACCAAATTCTTGTAATGGATTACCTTTGAAGTTAAAATACATTTTCTGAGTTGGGTTATACAGGGTTGTACTTCATTGCTAAAGTATTGACTTACTGGTTGTAAGTTGTGCCTGCAACAGGTGGGCAAAATTATGCAAACTAATAATAAACTATTCTTTAGTCTAATTCAGTGTTGTCCAAGGTCAGTCCCCAAGGGCTGGTGTCCTGAAAGTTGTCCCTCTCTCAGCACACCTGGATCAAAGCAATGGATTGTTAGCACGTTCCTAACGGGCCACTTGATAAGATGCCGAGGAGCTAATTAAGCCCCAAACAGCTTCAATTAATTCAACACATAAAAAACATGCAGAACACCAAGACTGACTTTGGACATCTCTGGTCTAAATAATTGGTTACTTTTTCTTTCAGATCCATGTTTTCAAGTGTGTCAATAGTGATGAAATCAAAATTGAGCTTTTTTTTTTGACAATAAAAACTTTAATATGACTTGCTGCATCGCCCACCTGTATTTTATATTTAGATGCACAACACTGTGACCAATGGCCAGAATATTGAGAACACATGTAGCCAGACATGTGTTATCTATCTATCTATCTATCTATCTATCTATCTATCTATCTATCTATCTATCTATCTATCTATCTATCTATCTATCTATCTATCTATCTATCTATCTATCTATCTATCTATCTATCTATCTATCTATCTATCTATCTATCTATCTATCTATCTATCTATCTATCTATCTATCTATCTATCTATCTATCTATTTTTATCTATATATATACAGTGACAATAGGATTAAGAAAACTCAGAAATAATTCCCTTTTAAGATAAGCACAATTGTGCATAACCACTACTGAAACTGTGTTTCAAGAACCAAGTAGCTGGAACTAGAATGATGACTAAAATGCTCGAAATCACTTTTATGATTAACAGCAATTAGCTGTAAAGGGTTAAAAGTGTTTTTCAAATTGCATAACAGACCAAAATGATTTATCCATAGGCAATGCCACCTTATGACCAGTTGGAATAAGTGACAGGTTTTGTTGGTCTCAATTTTGGGAGAAAAATACTCAGATTTAAATTAAGGGATGTCCAAAAACATGAACAAAAAACAAAATCACTGAAATATTCTATCAAAAAGTTGTAAAAACTGAGGAAATGTCTCCCAGGTGACACAATAAACTGTTTGTTTGAACTATGTGGAAGTGTGAGACATCATAGCTCAGGTGATTGGCAATAAAACCCTCGAGCATGCTGGGAAACAAGATAAGCGTGTTCCATTCGGGCGCGTCTCAAAAACCACGGAGAACAGAGAAGAAGGTAGATAAAGAGGAACAAAGACATTAGGAGGAAAATTGGACGGCGGCAGCAGACAGACGGACAGACTCACCGAGCAGAGGGAGGAATTGCAGAGTGTAATTGGCTGGAAATAAAGAGCGACAGAACGGAAAGGAGAAGCAGAAAAAAATGAGAGGAATTATGGGAGGGTTTCTCCTTTCACCCTCTCTCCTCTCGTCCGTTTATCGGGCATCAGAGTACTCCATCACTCCGGATCCCATCAAACTTAAGACACTTTCACTTTCCTCTCGCTGCCCGTGCCGCTCAATCTTCAGCTCAGATTTGGCTGCAGGCGTCAAACCAAAATTATATTTTACTCCGCCGGCCTTGTGGGCCACACCGGCAGCTAATTGTGGAGCCGTAAAAATCGCCTCCCTGCCCTCCCGGCCTCGTACTGCATCACACGATTTCGTTTTCATTAGGATCAGAAACACAAGATGAGGCAGAGGCTTCCACAAGGTGACCCCGGCAGACGTCCGTTTCCACAGCCGCGAGTCAAAGAGGTGTCAATCAATGAGCTGCTGCGGGGCAATAAACAGACATTTGGGACCTGCGTTTCCAAGCAACCACCAGAGGCGCCATGTTGGCTGCAATAAACAGGAGGATGGAAAATAGTCCACAGCAGCTTTGAGCGCTTATTTATTTGCAATGATCTCGATAGTGAATGTCGAGCCCTTTATTTGTATTTTACACTAGTAGGTTATTTCCTCAAATATACCAAAAAACCAGGATCTAAATCTAGGAGAAGTGGACTGCTAAGCAACCCAACATGAAACATGCAAATAAATAAACTAGAATATTACTTAAAAGTTTAGAAAGAGGAAATGTCCATTCCCTCAGAGTGATATGTTTCCCGTGTTTACGTTAATTTTTGATAATTATGGCTTCTGGTTAATGAAAACTGAAAGTCCACTTCCCAGACAAAAAAAATAAATAAATTAAATAATAAATAAAAACAGAAATGTCATGTTCTGGCCTACACAATCAAGAGAAGGACTGACTCAACAGGTAACGCCCCCTCTAAGCGAAATTGCAAAAAGTAAGCCAGAAGGCTACACAATGTTGCGTAAAACTATATTGTGAAAGGTTTAGTGGAAGGAAAAAATCTGGAGTTACACAAGCAACAAGAATAACTGCTGCTTCGAGAGTATTGTGACGTAAAAGCCATTTAAGCACTGAGGGAAGGTTCACAAAACTTGGACTGGTATGCAGTGGGCCGAGCCCTTCATCCGAAGTGGGATGGGGGAAAACGCTGCGTGGTCCCCACTAACCCTCTAACCTCAGCAGCAAACGGGGTGCGCCTACACAGCTAAGGGGGTCCCAGCTCCTTCCATGCTTTGTGTAATGCTTTGTGGAGCCATGCCGCCTGCAGGTGTTAGTCCACTGTGTTTTATCAACTCCACAGTCAGCATAACCACCCAGCGGGACATTTAAGAGCCCTTAATGTTTCTTTCTGCTGGCAAACCTTGTGGAGATGCTGATGCTGGTTTCCAGCAGGACTTGGAACCTACCCATACTGCCAAAAGTAGCAATACCTGCTTGAATGACCATGGTATCACTCAGCTTCAATACTGTCAGAGATTATGTTGAGTATTGTAGAGAGGGAAGACACCAGAGCCAACAAATGAGAGGAGCTGAAGGACGAGCCACCGGTAAATGGGCTCCATGCCACTCTGCACCGATGAAGCAATTCATGCAAAAGGAGCCCGCACTAGCTGCTGGGTGAATGCAATGAACAGTATATGGGCATTAACATTTTGTCAATAATAATCCCTTTTTGTTATTATTCTAAGGTTCTGAAAGGTTTTAAACTAAATTTGAGGATTTTCATTAGGTTTGAGCCACAATCAATCAAATTAACATATAAAATTATTAAATATATCCATCTGTGTGTAATTAATATACATATGCATTTAAAATTTTATTTAAATACATGAAATTCTTAAATTTTTCAAATGCATTCTATTTATTGAAATAAATCTGGCAGGTTTTGTGTAAGTAATCCCAAGTTTCTGGTGGTCTTCTCCAACCTAAAGCAGGCTGTCCAGCCATCAGACAGGTAAAATTAATTCAGTCATGCACCAACATTGTTGTTTCCACTCATAGTGTTGTTTATCAGTCCAACAAATTGTCTCAAAATAAAATCAGGTATCAGTCCAATAAAAAAAAATATATCGCAATGAGGTGTAACAGATTAGCGGCCATGAAACCGAATCAGTCAACTTATTGGATGACAGGGAGGGCCGAGCGGGGCGGCGCAGAGACGGTGAAGGATGAGCTAACAGAGCAACACACAGAAGATCAATACAGAAATAAAAAATATCCTGACATGGTCAGCTCCCTCACTCTTCCGGTGTTAAATCCCGGTAAGACAGAGCTCAACATCAACCTTCAAACTTATAGATGATAAAGCACCCGCAATTTAAAGATGCTAATTTAAAGCCACAACCCACAGATTCTTTAACAATGCTGATAGAAACAGCACACAAAACTTTCTCTTCATTTTTAATGTTTTTGATACCTTTCTATATATTAATTAAATAACAAAAAAAAACAACTAAAAATCCATGTGCTGCCAGAATGTAATGCATATTAAACTCTGGAGAGCAGAACCAGGCCATGTTCTGTTTCCTAAACACAAGAAGATCACACCTCTGTGTGCATTATTGACTTTTATCCACACAACCCCAATTTAATTCAATTCAAAATGTAGACAACATTTATGATTTTACAATAATACGTCTTCTTAAAGTTAAACAAAAGTATACCACCATTTTAATGTAAAACGTGCCGTATTCTTAGTGTAAGACATTGGTGCATTCATCATTGCCACCTGCCACGAAATAACCTCCTGCCTCACCTGCCGTTATTCATCCTGTCAATAAACCTTTTAAAAATACGTAACTCTGTGTCCGGCTGAATATCGGGTTCACCAGCAGTAATCATTATATGACCTGGATGACTGAGAATCTTCCCCCGATCTAGATAATGTTCTTATTCTGGGGCCTGGTGTGGTTGGTACAACACGATTATGAATATTCTCGCGGGATTTGAGTGACAGCACAATATTCGAGTCGTTGAGGATACCAAGATGACAGCACCCATAAAAAGCAGTGTCAATTGAATCGGATTGTCCATTGGATTACCAGACCGTGTCATGATTTGTCACTCCAGAGAAAATATCCTAATTGCTCTAGAATCCAGGGACAGCATATTTTACACCACTGCATCTGACGTGTTGCATTGCACTAGGGGATGCAAGGCTTAGATGCAGTTGTTTGGCCATGGAAACCCATCCAGCGAAGCTCTCTAGACATGGTTCTTGAGCTAATCTCAAGGTCAGAAGATGTTAGAGGTCTGTACACTTTGTGCACAATTATTAGGCAAGTCTTATTTTTGAGGATTTTTTTTTTATTCATTACCAACTACAGTGTTCTCGATTAATCCAAAATGTCAAAGAACCTAAAACAGCTACCAACTTTCCAGTGTATTCAACTGAGTCTTGCCTCCTTGCTGATCCAGCCATGAGCCCATCCATCTGGTCTGTCAAGAGTCTCATTTCATCAGTCCATAAAATCTTTGGAAAATCTCTCTTAAGATGTTTCTTGGCCCAGTGTTGTGTATCTTGTTCAGTTGTGGTCGGGTTTCAGCCTCCCTTACCTTGGCCATGTCTCTGAGCCCTGAACATTTTGTCGATACTCCAGGTAGGTTGCCGTCATGGAATATGACAGAACTGGAAGATTATGTTTTCCTGGTAGCTTCGTGCTTCATTCTTTTCTAACAAATGGCAGGTAATCTGCATCTTTTTTTCTCAACACAATTCTTACGAGCCTGTTGACTATTTGCAGCAAAACATTTAATGACTCATTGTCAAGGGTGCTGCATCCCTCTGACAGACATCTGGTAATTTTTGACTTCCGAGCCAGTTAAGTCTCTTTTTTGGCCAATTTACCCCAAAAAAATAAGCTGCCTAATAATTATGCCCACCTTGACATAAGTGCTTGACCTCCTCAGGCCACACCGTCAATACACAGATACTGTACATATCACCTGCTATGCTTAAATCAATTGAGCATTCAAGTTTATCCAGCTGGGAATTACAAAATATACCTAGGAATTATAATATGGTCAAAATACTCACTAGCTTAATAATTGTGCACACAGTGTAACTGTTGACTCTGTGGAAAGTTGCCAGCCTTTACACATCATGCATCCAATGACTCAACTCTGTGACTTTATGTGGCTGAGCTAACGTCATTCCCAATCTCTTCCACTTTGTTATAATACCAGCAGTTGAATGTGGAGTGGAGAAAATGTCATGATTGGACCTGTTGTACATGTGGTTCTTAGCACGATGCCACACTAGAATTTACTAAGATTCTGAGAGTGACTCAATTTTTCAAAAATGTTGGCAGAAGTTGTCTGCATGCCTTGCTGCTGGACTTTACATACCTGTAGACATGGAAGCTACTGGAACACCTGAGTTCAATGATTTGGAGAGGTGAACCAATATGTTATGCAATATTGTGCATGTCAGAAATTGAGCTTTTGTGTTACTATCGTGTATTAATATAAGGGAGGGTAGTTTTTTTTTCCTCACTGTTTTGCAGATGTTTTCCAGTATTTCAACACATGACTGGTACAAACCAGAAAACAGGGAATTACCACTAGTGACATGCAGAAGCAGAAAAATAACAGTACAATTAGTTGTCCTAGCAACAGGACAATATTTTGCTTCTCACAAGACTTAAATTGATGACCTTTAAACCCGCTGAAAATAACTGCTGTCCCTTTGTTTCGCAGCACAATCAGAACAATCAACCTATCCCAAGTTATCATGTCCACTGCCTGCTCACTTTCCTTAGACCCTTTTCAACCATGAAGAGGAAGGAAAAGGATATGCAATAAAATCAAAAAAATAAAATGTGAAAAGTGAGGCATGCATATGTGCTTGGCCCTGCTAAGTAAGAATTTAGTAGACCACAAAACTTAACTGAAACCACATTTTGCTGTGATTATAGCTTCAAGTCTTTCGGGGTATGTCACTCCGATCCAGAAACTGAAATGTTGCTTCAGATCGGGTGGAGAGCGTCAGCAACGTGTTCTTGCCACAGATTCTCTGTTGGATTTAGGCTGGACTTTTAAACCAGAAATTTCAATAAGCTAATGTTTCTATAAATGCCAGATTTGTGGAATACACAACTAAGGTTAAAATGGAAACATTTTGTTGCATTTCCACTGTTCTTGTAGACCAACACCGTCCTTGATTTTTCTGAAAACATCCCGGTCTTTGCCTAGATGTGAATGCACATACAGAGCGCATATGTTGCTGAGTTTCAAAGAACATACTGCCTACTAGTGGCATGGCATGGGTATTACAGTTTTTTAGAGTTCCTACTAGTGTGTTGTGCACAGATATCATATTTAAAATGTTGTCACGTACTGTAGATAAACAGTCCTGTTTTTAACCAATCGTTGTCATGTGCACAGGGCCTGAAAGTTGTCCTGTTAATATATTCTGATACCTGAGCTGTGGATCTCTGCAGCTCCTCCAAAGTTACAATTGAGCCCCTTGCTGGCTCTCTCTAATGCTGCATTGGCCCTGCTTGTAGGCTTAGATGGACAGCCATGTCTTGGTAGGTCTGCAGTTGTGCAGAGAAGTGTCCTCTTTCCACGTTCAGATGATGGATTGAAGAGATCTTTGTGAACTTGGGGTGTTGTTTTAAAACCTAACCCTGCTTGAAATGTTCTTATAGTTCCCAATGATCTGCTTTTAAAGTAACTGCAGACTGGGGGGAATGCTGTTATAATTTTACTTGATTTAATTGATGCTTTTGACACGGTACCCCATGATATTTTAGTATCACGTCTGGACCAGTTAGGTGGTGTGAAGGACCAGACCCTAAACTGGCTTTACTTCTACTTGTCTGGCAGAAGCTTCTCAGTCTGTCTGGTTCAGTTTTCCTCTACAATGCTATATCCCAGTGTTCCTTGGTCTTCACAGCATAGTTTGTTGACTATTCTTCTCTAACAAACCTCTGATGCCTTCACAAAACAGCTGGATTTATACTGAGATGAATTTACTCACAGCTGGTCTCCATTCAGTAGGTAAAGGATTTCGGGAGGCAACTGTTTGCACTTGTTTTTATTTCATGGTAACAGAGTAAAGGGGGCTGAATGCAAATGCACGCCAAGTTTTTCTGATCTTTATTACAGAAACAACATTTTCCTTCCACTTCTCAGTTGTGCACCACTGTGTCGGTCTGTAAAATAAAACCTTTATAAAGCACACCAAAGTGATACTTTTGCAACGCACTGCATGGGTTCAGTTTTTTTAAAGAGTTGATGACTCAGTTGAAACAGAATTTCCACATAATGAAGGTCTGATTCAGCATTATTTAAATGCTTTAGTTTATTTTAAACTTTGATGTACACTTCTTGCAGCACTACAACTGCTCCAGTAGAAAAACACCCAGAGCTAAAGACTAAAACAGACACAGTGAAGGTCAGATCGCAGCAGAAACACGCTGTGAAACACAAGAAACTGTGTTACAGCCACGAAGGAGCTCTGTTGGCTCAGGTGGGTTCGTAAGTTTGTGGGTTTCTTAACTGAACATCTTGAGCTGCATTAAATCCTTCCATGAATTCATTATGAATTACCATTTTTTCATTACATCCTTTTCATATTTAAGACATTTTGGAAGCACTAACTCAATATCATAAGCCTCTTTGTAGACCCACCCACCTTTTTATGAAAATGTATCTGTACAGCAACAAGAGGCAAGAAATCAATCAATAAATATGAAAAGTATTGCAAACCACACTTTTTTTCTCCGTATATCCTGGGACACCGGAGAGCTTTGCTTTGTCCTCAAAATACCACATAAGGAAATACAAAAAACAAAAGGCGATTTAGACGTTTCGTACCATTGTAAGAGAGGCGAGGTTTGCTGAGACACATGATGAAGTGGACCTCCATCTCATTGGATGCCACGGACTTGGAGCAGACAGGACACTTGAATCCTACAAAGACAAACGGAGATGTTCAAAAACAGGCCCCAGCGTCATCAAGACTTGTGACATATCACCAACATCCAAGTTAAAGTTTTAAAATGCATTTTTTAAATGACTTTATGTTTACCAAAAGGTGTGTTTAAGGTTTTAAAATGATGCACATTCATCTTCTTCTTGTGAGATAATCTAAAGTTTAGGAGCCCCAATGATGAATTACCCTTCAGCAGACCATTTAACTCTGCTGCTCAGGGCTCCTGAATCCCCTCAAATGCCAAACTTTGACAAATTAGGAGATGATGCAGCTCTCTCACAGAAAACCCAGTGATGTTCTTATTATAAAGGCTGTAACTCATACCAGCTTAATTGATTAAATTATGGATGTATATGTTTACATACAGTTTCAATTTTCCGTCATACAATTGTACAAACCGCATGAAAACCTCAAACTGTTCTCATTTTGGTTTTTCTGTTACATTTTTTTATTTGATTTTCTTCATGCTTTGAGAAAGCTTGCTTTATTTAATAGCATTATATATATATATATATATATATATATATATATATATATATATATATATATATATATATATATATATGTATATATATGTGTGTGTGTGTGTGTGTGTGTGTGTGTGTGTGTGTGTGTGTGTGTGTGTGTGTGTAAAGGTAAAATAAATAAAAATAAATCAAAGGTATGCTTGTTTGTTTTAGACCTATCAGATAAAGCACATTTTAAAAACAAGCTAATGTTGAGGTTATTAATGTTTCCAACAAACTATAGGCTATGGACATGAAAACAGCTTTAGCTCTTGGCTGTATGTACACTACTGCTAACATAGCCCTGGAAGAGCTTTATTGTTTCATCAGCAGCCAAATGAACCGTAATCCAAACTACTGAGAATTTTCACTCTGGTTTTAAATTGTGTCACACCAGTTCTTATTGTTTCCAATGATCTGCTTTTAAAGTAACTGCAGACTGGGGGGAATGCTGTTTTAATTTTACTTGATTTAACTGATGCTTTTGACACGGTACCCCATAATATTTTAGTATCATGTCCGGTGTAGGTACCAGATCGTCTCGGGCTGCCAGATTGACTCGGGGCGGGGTCTGCGCTTCTCGAAGACGTCAACATATGGCAACTCATCTCAAACACACTACATTGCGCCCGCAGTCTCCATTTACAAATCAATTTTATTTTGTTAATTTATAGTTATTTATTTTCCCGTAAATTAGTCAAGGCATGCAAACTTTTAACATCATTTTGCAATGCAATTTTGCAGGATCAAAGTTACAACCTTAGAGAGATTTCATTCCTCCAATTTTTTTTAAGTTGTGAAGGGAAACTAAACCATAAACTCATTTCATTTTTAATAAAAGTCAGCAGCCAAATTAAATTTTATCACGGCATTCATCACTTTAAAATCAAAACGTTCATTCCTCCTTTTTGTACTGATGTTGTTCTTTCTGATCACGTTTTTTTTATTATTCCAGATGAGATTGTGATGAATTTGATTATTTTTTTTATTGTGGTATTTGGTACATTGTTCAAGCTTTTGAGAAAAAAGAAACCGCTAAATTAACTTAACAAAATTGATTGTTACAAATGCAGACCGCGGGCTCAATGTAGTTTGTTTGACTGGCGTTGCCATAAGGTGACGTCATCGGGAGGCGCAAGGCCCACGGAGAATCTGGTGACGTCATCGGGAGGCGCATGGACAATGGCGAATTTCTTCGTAAAATTGTCCATTTACAAACGCAATCCCGCTCTCGAATAAAACCTACACCCCGCTATAATTACTTTAGTAAGTTGTCCAGACCAATTTCAATATTTTGCGCAATTGAGCAAACGTTAAACCAACTATGTATAGTGACGTCATCAGAAGGCGCAGGACCCGAGTCAATCTGGCAGCCCGAGTCAATCTGGTACCTACACCAGACCAGTTAGTTGGTGTGAAGGGCCAGACCCTAAACTGGCTTTGCTTCTACTTGTCTGGCAGAAGCTTGGGTCAGTTTTCTGCCTCTAGGCTCCTCTGAATTGTGGCGTTCCTCAAGGCTCCATCCTAGGACCCCTTCTGTTCTCCCCTTATCTGCTTCGCTGGAGGCTATTTTCAAAAAGTACAATTTATCTTTGTTGTTATACCCTAGGAAACCTGCTAACATGTTTAAAGGACAATATAACGTGGATGGAGCTTAACTTCCTATACCTAAATAGAAATAGAACAGAGGTGATTTTTTTAAACAGACTTGTTAACTAACTGTAGCATTGCAACTGTTCCTTTAAATTATCTCAGTTGTTCTACTGTCAGGAAATGCGGTGTATTTATGTGCCATCCATGTGGCAAAATCAAACCCTAGCTACCTCATAGTGCTGTTGAAAGGGCGATTGACTCTTTTGTTACGTCTAAACAGCACTACTGCAACTCTTTCTATACTGGGACGGACACCTGTCTTCTATTGTTGTCTGCACCTCGTCCAAACGCTGCTGCCCGTCTGCTGACAGGTAATAAGCAACGTGAGCGTATTATTCCCAGATTGTCTGCCTGTACGTTTTAGCTTTTTCAGAAGAAATCAACCGGCTGCTTTTAGATGTTCTTAGGACTCGTCCTGTGAGCAGAGGAGACCAAACTGTGGAATGGTTTTCCACTCACTGTAACCATGGCCAATAACGTGAATGATTTTTTTTAACTTGGCTTTTAACTCCAGCTGAGCAGTAAAAATCAGTCCAGTTTATTAAATACATTTATTTATTGCTTTAACTGCTCTTGTTTTATTAGTTTTACTGTAAATATTGTATTATATTGCTTATTTTCCGATTTTATTTCTTTCGTTTTATTGACCTGTACAGCACTTTGGTGTGTAAAGCACTTTGTAAATAAAGTTGATTGATTGATTCATCGTCTATTATGCCCATCTCCAGCAGGGTGCTCCCCACCATACAAGCAAACACTCATTCACTAATGGATTATTTACCCAAACACATTCACAGGGAAAAGATACAAACTCCGTGCACATGGACACCAGGCCCGGATTTTAACCCATTACGTTCTTGCAGTAAAAGGCAACAGTTTGCTTTAAACATACTTCAACATTTAAATGTATCATAACAATGTCATATTGTTTCCATCTTATTTGTAATTATAGTTGCATTTTTTTAATTGAAAACAATTCCAGCATTTTTTTGTTTTTGTTTTAATAGAGTAAAACTATGCCAATATTGCTCAAGCTTATTATACCATCGATGTTTCATATCGGCCTAAGCCTATTTAAATCACATTAAGCCAACAGCACAGTCTTTCATTATTTATTCACTTTCACAATGAACGATTTAAAAAAAATAAGCACTCATCTGTGCATATTTGCCCAGTTTGTTCCTCTTCCACGTTTTCCCACAATCTCCCTGTCCTGATTATTTTTCTGGAGCTGTCTCAGCAGACTCCTCCTGTGCTGTTTAGATGGGACCCATTTGGCCTAATGGCATTAGTTAAACACATAACAGATAATTAGATCATCCACTGGGCCACATGAGCCGAGTTTGCTTACAGCTTAAAACAAACAAGTTCTCTGAAAAAGAAGAGCCCTCTTGATTTTTACTTGGTCTGTTATCAGTCTTTCTATAGATTTTATTTTTGTTTGGTTTCTCATAGTAGGACTACTGTATGTTTTAGGAAAAGCTCTTGATTACTGTTTTTATTGCCTTTTTTTTTTCTTCCTATTTCTTGATCTAAGTTCCTTACATAAGACAACTACTGTATGTTCGGTGCTATTCACGTAATAGATGAATGGTAACAAGTGAATCACTCTCCTATGCCTTCTTTACAATGCTGTGAAAAAGTATTTTCCGTTTTTACTGGATTTCTTCTGTTTTTGGCACATTTTTGTGTTTCAGATCATCAAACAAACTTCAATGTCAAAGATATCCTGATGATACAGTTGTCAAATGATGATTTCACCTATTAAGAGAAAAACTATCCCATCTTAACCTACCAAGCATATGTGAAAAATTAACTCACTAGCATAATAACTTGTGTTTTAAGTTGTTGTGTGATGCTAAGCATCATGCAACAGCTTCTCAATTGAGTTCAAGTTTGCAGTTCCGAAACGTCGTTTCCAAAAACATTCATATTATTTTTTCCTAAACCATCTCCAGGTGGATTTGCTGCGTTTTGTATTTACTTTGTTTTATCTTCGATGATCTGAAAAATAAAATGTGTCACAAAAAAAAGCAAAAACAAAAAATCGATAACACAGACTTTATTTCCACGGTGCTGTGGATACACAACTGAGGATTCAGAATGCGCTTTTAGTTTTACCTTCAGGAGCCAGTGTTTTCTTAAGTTTTTCCTTCAAACAATCTTTGAAAAAACTTGAAATGTAAACCAAATTCAGGGTTTTTTACAATGTTCTAGGAAATTCATTAATGATGCGTAGTGCCCTTGAACATTTTATCTCATGCATGTGGCCTTCACTTAAAAAAGTTTTAAAAAAAGTTATTTTATAGTAAAAAAAATGTTTGTGCAGGCAGTTTTATTTAAGGCATTGTGTTTTAGAAACCGTAGCATTGTTTGCAAAGAAAACTGCTTGGGTATAGAAAAACGTCCGAGGTACAGTAGTTTGACAAATTGTGAAGTTACCCAGAAATGAAGTCATTATATGCACTATTCTATGGCAGCTGACCCACTTTTCCCTTGGCTGCTATTTTCAGATGATCCAAAGGGACGAGCAGAGGAAAAAAAATGGAGGAAATGAGAGAAAAAGAGGTAGAAAATGAAGGTGAAGGAGCTGAGCTGTTTTGAAGAGAAATGAAGGGTTATGATACACGGTCCAGAAGGAGCCAAGCAGTGCAATCCATGGTGAGCCTTTAGCTGAACAGAGCCCCACAAATCCTCGAGGACGTTTCACATTCAAGCAGCACATAAGGTCAGATGGGGACAAAAATAAATCGCAGAACTGGATCATAAATTAATTATACTGGTGCCTGTGTGAGTATGTGCCCGTGGAAGTGTGCACAGGCCTGTGTTTGGCCAGTAATTCTACTATATGCTCTGAGGATTTGGTTTAGGTCAAAAAGAGATATCTTTCTTAAATATAACCCTGCTGTGGATTGCAGCTATTCCCTCCTAATACAACACAGCGCTCTTAAGACTAGCTTCTCATAAATGGCAACATAAAAACCCAGACATTTTCTACGGGTAATGAAATCCCTGACCAAAATAACACTTTACACCTATGGATGTTTTATTTAATTCAAAAGAGTCCAACATAGTTGGGATTAAATCTGAAATTCAAAGAAATTAGCAGTGTGGTAAACTACGGCAGTTTTACTAGAAATTGCTGACCCAAAAGCAAGCCGCCTTAGGCATGTCTATAATCTGCAGCTTTACAGGGATTCATGATTTGAGTTTCAAAGAGCGCCAAGTAGATGTGCACAATTAAGACAATAAGCAACATTTAAAATGTCTTGGACAGCTTTTTCACTGTGCTGCAGTCGAGGAAAGAAATTTTAGAATTAAATGGAGATTTTTGTATTATTATTTCTGTACAAATATGGATGTATGCAGAAATATCTGTCGTTGATGTGGGCATTAGGGCCTTCTGTCCAGGGCAGCATAGTTCAGGGGGTGCCACAATGCTTGGGGGCGCCACAAGGCAAAGAAAGACCTTCTTTTTTGCACTGTGAGATACTCCTAAAACATCAGGGGTAAAAGTGAAGCTCACGTTTGTTCATGATTCAAAGAAAAATTAAAGGGCAGCATTAGCATCAGCTAATCCAATATGGCTAAACCACCTGTAGTGCAGTTGTAGTTGTGATGTTTGGTTCCTGACAGTACAGAAGATTCACATTTGTATTGCTTGAAGAGCTGCAGAGATGTTAAGTCTGTAAGACAGCAAATCAAAAATATATTTGCTGTTGCAGCTAATTTAGAGTCTTTATAATTGGGTTGGAAACTGAACACTTTGGTTTTCTACCCAATTATTTCTTTGTTTTTAACCAAACCATTGTTTACTGTGATCCCACAAGAAATGTTCTATACTCTTTACACCAAAATTGTAATTTCTTTAGACTCAAGAAATTAGAATTGCAGCTGTAACTGTTGTATTTAGATTTAAACAGTAAAATGTTATTGTTTTTAAAAGGAAAAAAAAGAGAAAGAACAGCAGCTCCTGACTGCAGCTGCTGTATAAATCTCCATTCATGAATTCAGAGTAAGCCCCGGAACTAAGCTGATTGTTGTGTTATCGTGTTTTCGCTCAGGTGTGCCATGTTTTAGTGATGAAAAACGGCGAATCAAAGTTGCAGGGAAAAAGCAGCGCTTTGCTGTGATATTAATTAACATTCAGTGAGGAGCGAGGATCAAAGCTTCATAATGACTCTTGTGTAAAATCTGCTGTTGGACTTCCAGATTGGATTTCCCAACAGCTGGCTCTTTGCAGGCATGGCAGCGTCTTACTGAATCATGATTGCAGCAGCCATGCCTGATTGGTCAATTTAAATTCAAGGTGACTCTTTATACACTGTCACAGAAGATCTTTAATGTGCATCAAGTGTGAAGACCGAATTAGAAAATCAGTTTGGATCTGCATGTCCTTACTGTAGAAATGTGATGAAGAATATGAACACTTTAGTGCATAAACCTTTACTATAATAGTAGTTAGTTAGTTAATGCGACCACAACTACCTATATACGTAAATCTTCTTAGTATCTTTATTCCTTTTCTGTATTTATTTCAACACCAGAAACACCTTGCACTGATTCTCTCTTAAATCTGTGTTGCCTCCAGTAGAAGCAAAAATAAATCTATAATCAACGGAGAGGCATGCAGCCTTCATGAGGAAAAATGGGACAATTGGGAATAAACCGAAGCACATTGATCCCCACCAGTCGTACACGGAAATAACAGATAATTGGTGAAGTAATTAAAACTGAATTACGTTCATTTAATTACCAAAAACATTTAACCTTGTAGCGCAATAATGAAATCAGTGCTGTCCTGACAACATAATACATTTGTGGTTATTAAATTCAGATAATGAAGTAAATGCAAGCTGCTGAACAACGATCTTAAACTAATTTCACATCAGAACAACTTTAACTGAAACAAAAAATAATTAACATGGAAATTTTTGAAGACTTTCTGCCTTTTAACTATTCAGACGCCATGAGTAGTGGTTCTTAAAGGTTTTGTAGCAAATGGCACTTTCATAAATACAGAGTTTTCTAAACAGTACTACCAGCTTGTCAGACATTTTAAAACAGTTTAGACCAGCAGGACTTGAATTTCTGTACCCAAGTGTGGTCAGATGAAAAAGATCATTGTCACTGAATGATCAGTTGAAGGAAAGGAGTACAAGTGTAATTCAAAACCTTATTCAGAAATTGACATTTCCTAGATTAAAGTATGAAAAACTAACACAAAGGGCAAAACAGTCGGAATTTCAAATAGGAAAATCAGAGAACTGATTTGAAAAGAGCATTGCACAAGTTTAAAGGTTATGTTTCTTTTTCTATCCCATACGTGCCCTTGCAATTGCCCAACGTCTAAAATTAGTTTTCTTCTGTTTACAGCAGTCGCCTCTATGGGTTCCATTAGTCAGTTCATGAGAGAGTGATTCGGGTCGTATGTTCCAGGCGTGCGCATGGGAGTGACGCGCAGCACACTCCCTGCCGGGATCCCCATAGTTTGTTTGGTTGTTGTAGTTCCCTGGGGATCCTGCAGTCTCTTTGTGTTTGCGACCCTTTGGTATTGTTTATCTTTAGACCCTTCTGTTCTGTATTTATGTTAGTTTATTCTTGTGTCTGTGTCTGTTTCAGTCAGCTTCTGTTCATTATGACTTTAGTAGTTCAGTTAGATCATTATTTTCTGCCTGCCCATCCTTAGTTTAGTTGTTCCCTCATGCTTGGCCATTCTCATGTTTCCCTGTTAGATTCAGTTCTCCTTCAGCCCCTGCCAGTTCATTGCCCTTCCTCTCCTTCTGCCTGATTGCCTACTCCTCTCACCTGTGTAATTTACTCCACCTGCTGCTCCTTCCGTCTCCTCGCCTTTATAGTTCGCTAGTTGAGTCACATCTTTGTCGTCTTCCTGGTTACTGTATCCCTGCATCTTGTAAGCCATCGTCTCCATGATTTTCATAAATCTTCAACTATTCAACATGTGACTCCCGAGCTCTTGTCTGCGCTTCGGTCCGATTCACACATTAGCAAGATAACACGTGTCAGGATGCAGCTTATTGGCTGCATGCTGAGCCTCTCTCCCTCTCTCTTGTTCCTGCGCAGCCTGATCAGTTTCACCTGGCAGGCTGCAATTAACCCACAACTGCTTCCACCTGTTCCCACCGCTTTATCAGACTCACCTCTTTCTGTTCCCGTCGCCGGTCCATAGCGTTCACTCCCGCTCAGTCCCTGCCAGTTTTTCTTGTCAGCTCCGTTCGTACCCGTCATCCTGAAGACTCCGTTCACCTGGTCATGTTACAGTCAGCCCATAGACTTTCCGACAGTTTTGTTTCCTCCAGTATTCAGCTCAGACGTTCAGACCTCCACCGCTCGGCTCAGACGTTCAGACCTCCACCGCTCGGCTCAGACGTTCAGACCTCCACCGCTCGGCTCGGACGTTCAGCCCTCCACTGCACGGCTCGGACGTCCTGTGCTCCACTACTCGGCTCTGAGGTTCTGCTCGCCTCTGCTCAGCTCTGATGCTCTGCTCGCCACTGCTCGGCTCTGACGTTCTGCTCGCCTCTACTCGGCTCTGATGATCTGCTCGGCTCTGCTCGGCTCTGATGCTCTGCTCGGCTCCGATGCTCTGCTCGCCTCTGCTCGGCTCTGATGATCTGCTCGCCACTGCTCGACTCTGACGTTCTGCTCGCCTCTGCTCGGCTCTGATGCTCGGCTCCGATGCTCTGCTCGGCTCTGACGTTCTGCTCGCCACTGCTCTGCTCGGCTCTGATGCTCTGCGCTCCACGGCTCTGCTCAAATGTCCTGCTCTCCAGTGCTCGGCTCCAGAGTTCCTCCCGGTCAGTCTCTCCACACTCCTCGTGCCAGCCAGCTTCTACACCCTTCACCTCCGTCCGTTGAAAGACTCTGGTCTCATCCTCCATCTTCCAAACTATTCAATAAAACTCACTCATAAGAACTGACTCTGTGTGTGCGTGCTGTGTCCGGGTTCATCCCAGAAAAATATATCATAACATTATGGACCGGCCTAGGGATGAACCCGAGCACGCACAGAGCCTGGTGTAGAAGCTGGTAGGATCTGCCTCGCCTCCGGTTCGTCTCGCCTGGGTCGCAAAGTTGCGACGCCACGCTGCTGGATTCATCTTGCCTGGGTCGCTGAGTTGCGACTCCCCGTTTCCGTCTCGTCTCGCCTGGGTCGCAAAGTTGCGACGCCACGTTTCTGTTTCGTCTCGCCTGGGTCGCAGAGTTGCGACGCCCCGCCTCTGACTCTGTTTTCCTGGTCCGCCTTCCCCGCTGCTCAGCACTAAGGACGGCGCTCCTCGCCGTCGCTGCCCAGCGCTAACTTTTGCTGCTGCCCAGCAGATTCAGACTTTGCTGCCCAGCGCCTTCTGGTTTTTGTTTGGAGTTATTTTTGTTTTTGGTGTTGTGTTCTAGATCTGCTTTAGTTTCTAGTCTTTTTGTATATTTTTTATTGTTTTAGAAGAATTATTTCCGCCTTCTGTTCTTTGTTTTGGCTCAACCTTAGTTTTTGCTTTACTTAGGATTTTTTGAGATTTATGTTGCTTTTGAGTATTGTGTTTTATTTTGTTGTTTTTGTCCGGGTTTTTGTGTCCCAGGTTTATTCTAGTCGTTCGGGTTTTTCTTTAGTAGTCTAGTTTTTGGTTTTCTTAGTCAGCTAGTTCGGGTTTTGTTCTCCGTCTTCTTGTTTTAGCCATAGCCCTGATTTAGTGTTCTAGGTTCGCCTTAGTCTTCTGAGTTTTGTTTTTGAGTTCCAGTTTTTTATTTTAGACATCTTGCTTGCTTCTGTACAGATTTCTAGCTCTAGTTATCTAGTTTTTCATTAGTTTAGTCGTACTTGCCCTCATCTCCCTGTTCTGTTTCGTTTCATAGTTTTGCTTTAGCTTTTGGTTCCTTTCCTAGTTTACCAGTCTTGTTTTGATTTTTCAGTTTGAGACCCTGTAGTTTCGTCAGCCCTGTAGTTTCGTTAGCTCTGTAGTCCCTGTCTTGACCCTGTAGTCCCTGTCTAGCCCCTGTAGTTTCAGTCTAGCCCCTGTAATTCCAGTCTAGCCTCTGTAGTTTCTGTCCTAGCCCTGTAGTTCTAGTCTTGTTCTGTATTTGTTTTTTCTTTATTTTAGTTTTGTTTGTCTTTATTTTTCCCCCCCTTTAGTATTTAGGTGTCTGGGTTCCTGCGCTGTATGGGTTCCTGCGTTGGATGGAGTCCAGCGCTCTTAAAGGTCCCTGCGCTCTCTAAGGTCCCTACACCTTTCTGTTATCTTTGTTTGTTTTGCTCGGTTTGGGTTAGTTTAGTTCCCTTCAGTAGTTGTTTTGTTCTGTCTTGTCCTAGTGTATCTGTGTTGTTCCCCTGTTTAGGCGTATGCAGGTTGCCGCCAGAGCCCTCCGGCGCTCCTATGTCGCCGGCTGAGCCCTCTGGTGCGCCAGCCTGTCGCTACCCAGTGCACGCAGGTCGCCGCCAGAGCCCTCCGGTGCTTAAGTCGCTGTCTGTGCCCTCTGGCGCGCCTGGCCTGTTGCTGCCTAGCTCACCCTCTTGTTGTTATTCCCTTGTTAGGGCGCTGCCAGAGCCCTCCGGCGCCCCTATGTCGCCGGCTGAGCCCTCTGGTGCGCCAACCTGTCGCTGCCCAGCGCACGCAGGTCGCCGCCAGAGCCCTCCAGTGCTTAAGTCGCTGTCTGTGCCCTCTGGTGCGCTTGGCCTGTTGCTGCCTAGCTCACCCTCTAGTTCCCTGGTGTTTAGGTCTTGTTTTCCTGGCGTTTAGATTTAGTGTTCCCCGGCGTGTTAGGACGCCCTCTGATTCTCGGTTCCCCAGCGTGTTAGGACGCCCTCTGATTCTCGGTTTCCCGGCGTGTTAGGACGCCCTCTGATTCGTGGTTCCCCGGCATGTTAGGACGCCTTCTTTTCTGGGTTCCTCGGCGTGTTAGTACGCCCTCCGTTCTTGTTCCCTGGTGTTTTAGATATTCCTGTTTCCCTTGTGCCCCGGCGTTCCCTGTGCGCCCCGGCATTCTTCTTCCTGGCGCCCCGGCGTTCTCCCCACGCCCCGGCGTTCTCTTCCCCAAGCCCCGGTGTTTCCCTCACGCCCCGGCGGGTTTTCCCCTGGCGTTTCTGTACACCAGTCGTGTTCCAGCAAGAGTTGTTGAGCCTTGGTGTTTTCGTTCGCCTGTTCTTCCCTCTGGCGTTGTCGTACGCTTATCCTTCCCTCTGGCGTTGTCGTACGCTTGTTCTTCCCTCTGGCGTTGTCGTACGCTTGTTCTTCCCTCTGGCGTTGTCGTACGCTTGTTCTTCCCTCTGGCGTTGTCGTACGCTTGTTCTTCCCTCTGGCGTTGTCGTACGCTTATCCTTCCCTTTGGCGTTAAGTACGCCTGTTCCTTCCCTTTGGCGTTAAGTACGCCCGTTCCTTCCCTTTGGCGTTTAGTACGCCCGTTCCTTCCCCTTGGCGTTAAGTACGCCCGTTCCTTCCCTTTGGCGTTAAGTACGCCCGTTCCTTCCCTTAGGCGTTAAGTACGCCCGTTCCTTCCCTTAGGCGTTAAGTACGCCCGTTCCTTCCCTTAGGCGTTAAGTACGCCCGTTCTTTCCCCTTGGCGTTAAGTACGCCCGTTCCTTCCCTTTGGCGTTAAGTACGCCCGTTCCTTCCCTTTGGCGTTAAGTACGCCCGTTTCCTTCCCTTTTTTGGCGTTAAGTACGCCCGTTCCTTCCCTTTGGCGTTAAGTACGCCCGTTCCTTCCCTTTGGCGTTAAGTACGCCCGTTCCTTCCCTTTGGCGTTAAGTACGCCCGTTCCTTCCCTTAGGCGTTAAGTACGCCCGTTCCTTCCCTTAGGCGTTAAGTACGCCCGTTCTTTCCCCTTGGCGTTAAGTACGCCCGTTCCTTCCCTTTGGCGTTAAGTACGCCCGTTCCTTCCCTTTGGCGTTAAGTACGCCCGTTCCTTCCCTTTGGCGTTAAGTACGCCCGTTCCTTCCCTTTGGCGTTGAGTACGCTTGTTCCTTCCCTTTGGCGTTAAGTACGCTTGTTCCTTCCCTTTGGCGTTAAGCACGCCCGTTCCTTCCTTTTGGCGTTAAGTACGCCCGTTCTTTCCCCTTGGCGTTTTGTACGCCCGTTCTTTTCCTTTGGCGTTAAGTACGTCCGTTCTTCCCTCTTGGCGTTTTCGTACGCCTATATTTTCCCCTTGACGCTGTCATGCGTCCGTTTCGCCTCGGCGTTTCCCTCACGCCCCGGCGATCTCGCCCCTTGGGCCCCAGCGCTCCTCTTACGCTTCGGCGTTGTTTCTCCTTGGCGTTTCCACACGCCCGTTCCTTGCCCTTGGCGTTTCCATACACCCGTTCCTTCCCCTTGGCGTTTCCATACGCCCATTCCTTCCCTTTTGGCGTTTCCATACGCCCGTTCCTTCCCTTTTGGCGTTTCCATACGCCCGATCCTTCCCTTTTGGGCGTTTCCATACGCCCGATCCTTCCCTTTTGGCGTTGTGTACGCCCGTTCTTTCCCTTTTGGCGCTGTGTTGCGCCCGTTCCTTCCCTTTGGCGCTGTGTTGCGCCCGTTCCTTCCCTTTGGCGCTGTGTTGCGCCCGTTCCTTCCCTTTGGCGCTATGTTGCGCCCGTTCCTTCCCTTTTGGCGCTGTGTTGCGCCCGTTCCTTCCCTTTGGCGCTGTCAAGCACTCGCTTTTTCTCCCGGCGCAGTCAAGCGTTCGTGCCTTTCCCTGATGTGCCGCCCCCTGATTGTGCTTTGGCACATCAGTGTTCTCTTGCTCCTTGGTTCCCCGTATTCTCTGGCCCCTTTTGTGTTTGCAGGCTCTTTGGTCCCTCAGTGTTCGGTTTCGACTCTTGCCCGCCTTCCTGGGCCCCCTCCACCCGCCCGGCGTGGGGATTCTGGGCCGTCCGGTGTCCGGCCTTGGGGGGGGGGTACTGTCAGGATGCAGCTTATTGGCTGCATGCTGAGCCTCTCTCCCTCTCTCTTGTTCCTGCGCAGCCTGATCAGTTTCACCTGGCAGGCTGCAATTAACCCACAACTGCTTCCACCTGTTCCCACCGCTTTATCAGACTCACCTCTTTCTGTTCCCGTCGCCGGTCCATAGCGTTCACTCCCGCTCAGTCCCTGCCAGTTTTTCTTGTCAGCTCCGTTCGTACCCGTCATCCTGAAGACTCCGTTCACCTGGTCATGTTACAGTCAGCCCATAGACTTTCCGACAGTTTTGTTTCCTCCAGTATTCAGCTCAGACGTTCAGACCTCCACCGCTCGGCTCAGACGTTCAGACCTCCACCGCTCGGCTCAGACGTTCAGACCTCCACCGCTCGGCTCGGACGTTCAGCCCTCCACTGCACGGCTCGGACGTCCTGTGCTCCACTACTCGGCTCTGAGGTTCTGCTCGCCTCTGCTCAGCTCTGATGCTCTGCTCGCCACTGCTCGGCTCTGACGTTCTGCTCGCCTCTACTCGGCTCTGATGATCTGCTCGGCTCTGCTCGGCTCTGATGCTCTGCTCGGCTCCGATGCTCTGCTCGCCTCTGCTCGGCTCTGATGATCTGCTCGCCACTGCTCGACTCTGACGTTCTGCTCGCCTCTGCTCGGCTCTGATGCTCGGCTCCGATGCTCTGCTCGGCTCTGACGTTCTGCTCGCCACTGCTCTGCTCGGCTCTGATGCTCTGCGCTCCACGGCTCTGCTCAAATGTCCTGCTCTCCAGTGCTCGGCTCCAGAGTTCCTCCCGGTCAGTCTCTCCACACTCCTCGTGCCAGCCAGCTTCTACACCCTTCACCTCCGTCCGTTGAAAGACTCTGGTCTCATCCTCCATCTTCCAAACTATTCAATAAAACTCACTCATAAGAACTGACTCTGTGTGTGCGTGCTGTGTCCGGGTTCATCCCAGAAAAATATATCATAACAACACGGGGGACTGCTTTAAAAGAAGGATCATAGAACACCAGCCACAAGTGCACCTCAAACCCCGTCACAGACTACACACAAGAGTGAGAAAAGAAAGCTTTTGTGTAGTGCGATGAAAAGGGCCAAATTGGAGTCTGATCGGCGACGGAATAAGACGATAGTAAATATTGGGGCAGCTTTCAACAAATGGAGGGACTTCACATCTGCCCCAGGAATGAAAGGAGACTCTCTTTTTTTCTAAAATAAAATGGAATGGAGGAAACTTGTTGCCTTAGGGGGCCAGACTTCTGCAAAAACTTTGGAACTTGCACCATGTTCCTTTAAATGACCACAAAATCCAATATGGTTGATTTGCATAATTTATAAATATTTGTGACATTTGTTAGGGCATTGCAAAGCCCATTAAATCCTTCTCACACACAGTAATATACAACCTTCTTTAGGCACATCCTGGATAAGAACCATAAGTCTAACATGGGGCAACAAGAGCACATTTTCCACCGAAACCTGCTCCACTGCTAAACTGGTGCAAAGCAAGCACCAGCAATCATAAACATTGTATTTCCACCACTGCGTGCTCTGTGTCTTGCACTAATAAAATGGTTGTATTAAAGAACCAAATCTGAAAAAAATACTTTCTTCAGAAACAAGGGGCAAGCTCAAGGAGAACGGCAACCAATTGCCATTTTTGATATCAGATATTGTAGTTTTGAATCTGTCTAATTAAAGGTAACCAAACAACAATAAAATGCTGGCATCAGAATAACACCATAGCTCGCTGTCTCAGATCTGCCTGCAGTTAAATCTATTATTACCTATCACTGAGTTTAAGTAAGTCAATGCACAACAGCTGAATTATTCACAGAATTAACACCATTTCCAATTCAGTTTTAATATCACAAATTGGGGTTAATAAATACTGCTGTAGCCATTGTGTTTGATTTCCATTCTCCAGCTGCTGCTGCCGATCAGAGATAAACTGTTTTGGACAGTTTTGTTTTGAATGGTCCATGAACACAGCTTGTTCTTTAGAGCAGCAGTGGTTGTTTAAGGTGGGCACATTAGAGTATCCGTTTGTAGGATACTGAACTTTGTGCAGAACACGCTACCTTCCAGGACCTTTTCAGGCTGCAAGGCAACAGTGCTAACAACTGCCCTCCTCATATTTAGTTAGCAAAATATTAATACCACCACCACTAAAGGGAACCCAAGCACTACCCATAGCAGCTGTACTGGAGTTTTGGGACCATGATGAGAGATGACAGACAAAAACTGGTTCTAGGGAAGAAATTTCCATCTTATGAGCTTTGAGCCATTTCCAGTCCTTGTGCTCATTTTGTCTAGATAATGACATAATTAAATATTAATCAATCAAGATCAATCTTGTAGAAGAATCAATTTCAGTCAAGTTCTGACGGTACGGGTTTAGGCAATCAGAATGGTCAACCAGCACATGATCAAGCCCAAATCAAACATGTAAACACAGCTGCTACAGCAAAGGAAGCTTAGCTCCCTCCACATGTAGCTCTATACCTTGTGGGACAAAGTAAAAAAATCAGAGATCTGCACTTCAGTCCTGTGTAGGGTTTCTCCGACCCCCCTTCCAACTTATCTAAACAAATCACCTTTTCAAAAATAAATTAGGATTGCAAATGCCATCTGCCACCAGACTAATCCTAAGTATCACAAATGTGCCTGCTTAGAAAGATTCTGGTTCTGCAGCAAGTGTTTCTAATAGAAAACCAAATAGAAACCAAATAGAACACTCAAAAAACAGACCTACAATAAACATTATATCTAAAATGATCTAATTAGACATAAATTCTTAATCCAGGTATGTTCAATTTCAGTCCTTGAGAGCTAGTCTGATGCAACTTTTTTAATGCATCCATGCCGTAACACTTCAATCAGATAATGTGTCCTTACCAAGTATCTGCAAAACTTGCTGAGGAGGTAATTCAGCCATTTGATTCAGTGTTGGAGAAGGAATACATTTAAAAGTTGCAGGACAGTAGCTCTCAGGGCCTTTAGATGGAGAACTGTTCATGCGTTTCAGGATTCAAAATTTACTTGAAGGAGATGAGGTGAACGTATCCTCCTTATTTATGCACTCCTGTAAGGCAAGGCAAGGCAAATTTACTTGTATAGCGCATTTCAGTTCAAGGACAACGCAAAGTGCTTTACATGATTAAAACATAGGAAAATAAAAACAGAATAAAAGCAAGTTGGAATAAAATGTAGAGAGATTTAAATAAAATAAAACATGGGAAAGTGGAAACTGACCTGTCATTATTACTTCTAGATGTTGAAGTTTGAATTTAGCGATATTCTACACAGGGACAAATTTACACATACAGGCTGAAATGTATTTTAGATAGGATAGTAGGTTAAGTGTGTGTCAATCCCTTCAAATTAAAAGCATTTTTCCGCCTTAAGGAATCAAATTCCAGGTGATTTTCCTTTTAATCACACTGGGAGTTCAATTATTTGAATGGAATTGAAATATAACACACTTTGGTAGAAGGAACAGAGACAGTTATTAATTTCCAATTAAAGATTTTAGGAGATCTGTTCCCCTCTCTGCCGGCCTGTGGATGTATAATCTGTAAACATCCAAACAACAAACACCCACCCATCTTTCCAAGTCAGGTTGACAGAAGGCAAATAAAGCTGTTACAGTGTGAGCCAATATGCTTCTAAATGAACCCACGGTGGCTTGCTCTTGTCAAACCCCTGCACATACGAGGTCACCCAATCTCGAGCCGATGCATATTTCATCATCCCTGAACAGTCTGAGATCCTGATGGAGCACCCAAACACCCATTGGCCAGCAGCGAACGCTCCGAAACTAACCAGGAATCAAATGTTCCGGCACACGTTTAGGCCGTTAGTGGCTTATCGCCATGAGAAAATCACTTTAAAGGTATCAATATTAGCATTTACTTGGGCTACAGTTCAGAGTCATAACAATTTGAAATTATACCAAAACAATCCTCAAAGGCTTCTGTGGCTCTTCTAAAATCCTGACAGTCACCAGAGAGCCATTACCGATCCCACCGATGCGCTTCTAGACATGCCAGCTCCTCGCAAATCAAATCCTTTACTCTCATGGGAAAAAAGGAAGTATGGACTGTGTTTCAGTAGCACCTAGAACCAGCATTATTAGCAATAACCTAATAGAGCTGGATGTATTTTGTCCCCCTCTCTCTAGCAACACTTTTTTAGTTCACTGAGGTTTGCAGAAATTCATTTCTGGACATCCCCCATAAGGTGCAACGGGAGCATCTTAATCAGGTTAACGTCTGGGCTTTGTTCTCTAACATTTCAACACCTTTTTCTTCTTTTTCAGCCCTTCTGTGATAGATTTGCTGTTGTGTTCGGGATCATAAACCTTTTAATGGCCCAGTTAGGTCCATATTTCAGCCGTCTGACTATAGAATACTTTGGAGTACTGTAAGGTGTTCAGGTCCAGTGGCCAGGAAACAGGCTCAGATCATCACCCCTCTGCCACCACGCTTCATGGTTGGTATGAGGTTTTTGTGTTTATCTGCTGTTTGGTTTTCTTTAAGCTTGTCCAAACAAAATCCAAAGGACATTGTTCCAGAAGCCTTGCGGTTTATACAGACGCAACTTTTCAAAACAAAACCCTGCTGCTTTGTTCTTTTAGTCATTTTAGTCTTATCCTGTCATGAACTTTAATATTTAATATACAGACTGAGGTCTGTGGAGTCAGAGATGGAGCTCCTTGTGTTTTCTTTCATTTGTAAAAGCATATCACCTTGGTGTGAATTTTCCTGAAACCCCGCTCCTTGAAAGATTGGCAGCTGTTTAAAAGAGTCCACTTGTTAATAAGTTTTCTCTCCATAGAATAAGGGACTTCTAATTGTTAGGAAATGGCCTTATAACCTTCCTTAGAAAAATGGAAAACAACAACTGCTTCTGTAAGGTCACTGCTAATGTCTTTCTGCCTGGCCATTGTGTTAACGCACAGCTAAACGGCTAAAAGTCCAGCTCGTTAGAGCCAGTCAATTACCCAAGTGCATCTGATGAGCAGCACCTGGTTGCTACTTTACCTCTTCACCCTATGGAAGCAGCAGGGCTCTAATTGTTTTTGTTTTTTTTTTCACACAAAGAGTTTCCAGTTCAATCATCTTTTTTAAATGAATAATAAATGTTGGAACCTGTTGTGTAGTTTTTTTAAATATTTGAATCTTTTTATCGCCTGATAAAAACCCGATCTACTTTTAGTGCATTTAAATGTAAAACCTTAGGATTAAAAATGGCTGTACTTTCTTTTTTTTTTTTTTATCATACATGGACACTTTCCTTTTGCTTTCCAAATTTCCGCAAGCTCTTTGTGAATCACAAACATTTACCTACCCAAGGCTGGTTTGCATTTGTATGAAATTATGTCTAAATTGGACAATTACTGCTTGTTGTTTAGCTCTTGTCAGTCAGTGTGCAACAAAGAAAATATTACACAATTGTCTTATAAAAGATGTTTGCATGTGATCTTAGGAAGGAATCATAATTCAATTCAATTCAGTTTAATTTGTATAGCGCCAATTCATGATACACGTCATCTCAAGGCTCTTTACAAAGTCAAATTCAATTAAATCAAATCCTCCAGGTTGCTCAGAAAGTTTCCTCTCTAAGGAAACCCAGCAGGTTGCATCAAGTCTCTTCAAGCAGCATTCACCCTGCTTGAAAGAGCTTAAAGCCACAGTGGACAGTCGTCTGCATTGTTGATGGCTTTGCAGCAATCCCTCATACTGAGCATGCATGAAGCGACAGTGGAGAGGAAAACTCTCCCTTAACAGGGAGGAGAACCTCCAGCAGAACCAGAACCAGACTCAGTGTGAACGCTCATCTGCCTCGACCCACTGGGGCTTAGAGAAGACAGAGCAGAGACACAGAAAGCACAGAAGCTCACATTGATCCAGGAGTCCTTTCTATGTTATATGGTAATAGCGGGTGATCTGTCATCCCTGGATGACGTCACAGCTAAAGAATAAATTAATTACTAAACTTGATTTGTGATGTTTTTCAGCCCCCGTGGTTCAAGCTTGTGACCTTATTTGATTTCATTTTTACTTTAACTGAAAAACTACATCCAGCCAGTTTGTGGTTTTTACAGTACAAGTGTATTCAAGTGTTTTCCCCATGTCCAGTAATCAATAATACATTTGCAGTCCTCGTTCCTTTTCAGCAATGATTAATTAATTACTATCAGTTGTATGAAACACCATATCAACTCAAAACTGATCAACACACTAATAAGCAATGGATTGTAGTGATACAGAGCCTAGCTGCGGCTAGATTAAAACATGTACAACCATCTCGTAATGATGAGTGATGACCAGAAGACTGGACTGTAGATGGCTAGAGCCATAAAGAGGAGCCAGACTAAATCAAACTGGTGCCTCACACTATAATGGCTGCACAAACAGCTTCTCAGATCCAATCAATACCGCAATTAAATTCTGACTGTATTTAGTCCTATCAAAACACATCTCTAAAGCAATAATTACTCGTTATTGTTTCCTGTCCTTTGATGCTCGGCACTCAGCTTGATAACTGTCAATAGGACAGACAGCGTTGCAGAATGGGGAGTCCTATTTAACTGTGCAATAAAATGAGGATCACAACAGTCCGGGGGCAGAGATGAATCATCCAGGCATCTACTTCATGGTGCAGAAGTGAGGAGGAGGAGGAACGAAAGAGTGCGAAGAAGAAGAGGGGACAGCGGAGCAGAGCATAGAGAGAGGCGAGACAGAAAAGTCAAAGGGGAAATGATGATAAAGAGATTGCTCAGAGGGGCAAACAGAGAGAAGAGGAGTAAAAATACTGAAACTAAATGCAGGAAGTGAGGCTGACATATGACTGAGAGGCGACAACAAACGGAGCAGTGGGGTAAAATGGAGAAAGGGAAATGTGAAGGAGGCGAAAAGGGCATGTTGAAGTGGGGCAAAAAAAGCAAAAGACAATTAGACTGATTACATTCAGAAGGAGACAGATTGTTATAGCTCCAGAATGCTCTTTGAGTTTTTTATGTTTCATAAAGCTGCAGTAAAGTTCCCAAGTGACCATGTGACAGATTTGATTTTGCTACCCATGACTTGAGCAGCAGGGTGATTCAACAATAACTAGGTATGTTTTAACAGCATGTGTAATCTCTTTCTGAGCCATTAGAATGAAGATTCAACATGTCCTTTAAACACATGGATGGATGGATGGATGGATGGATGGATGGATGGATAGAGACAAAAAATAGGATTAAGCATTACCAAGTTGGAAATTGGTCACAATACTGCAATCAGTGCAACTCTGAAAATCACCAGTCCTACAAAAGTCAAGGATTAACTCCCTAACACATCTAGAAACAGAATACCTAAATGTTTTACATGTAAAAAAAAAAAAAAAAAAAAAACAGTTTTAGGTCAGCCAGGTCAAGGCGTTCTGTAACTTTAGAACACGATTAGTTCAAGATGCTTTCGTCAATTTCAGCTGTAATTCAGGTAGCGAGGACACAAGCAGCAGGAAATTTGGTAACTGATTCGACTGCAGATGCACAAACACACACGAACGCAGAGTCATTCTGAGAATTCGCTCTGGCAGACGAGCTGAAGGCTGAGATTCTCCTGCAGAAGCACAAGAAAACCACTCTGGGGGTTTAGCTTAGTGGCGTTGCAGACCGAAGGCAGAGATTTAACACACAGAGGCACTTCAGGCAGGCAATGTCAGCCAGACAGATCACAGTGGAGGAGAGAGAAGACACCATTAATACTACAGATGGAAAGCGTGAGAGAAACTCTAGTCACACTGCTTGTCACGCTCGCAGAGCCGACCAGCTGAGAGGATGGAGGAGAGGACAACGACACGTCTTTCATAAAACAAAAATGTGCCCAGAAAAAGGTTTCCAAATCTAATCGAGATTGAGAGTGCCCAGCTGGCATGGAGCCACAGCAGTTTATGACTGTTTATGAACCGTTTCTCCAAAGATGAAATGACAAACGCTCCCCAGGTGTCACCTCAAGTTAGAGACCATTACTAGCCATTGTTTCTGTAAATACTAGCTAGAGTTACTGAGTACAACGTCAAGCTTTCAGCTGGAAAAATGTGCTCCGCCGTTCTTTCCTTTCTATTTCTTTTTATTGAAAGACCTTGGGTTACGCTTTGATCGTGACGTCTCTTTCTAGGCCTGGAGCTATTGATGGAGCCATACTGCAAACATCTGTGTGTACTCCTTTTGTTTTTGCTTTTCTTATAGAAAGTATTTATGTCCCAGGACTATGTGTTTAACTGTTCTCCTACTGTTGAAGCCATTGATAGAACTAATACTGCCATCGACAATATGTAATCTCCTTATTTTTTTCCACATAGAAAGTACTTCCTTTACATTTAGCTAAGTCCCCTTAACAGAGCTATTGGTGGAGCTTTTGCTGCAAGCAACACTGTGCTTTCTTTGTTTTTCACCATTGAAGGTGCTCCTTGCCCCATGCTTCAGTGTTATGCTGTGTCCTTCCTTTGGATGAAGATACTGATGGAGCTTATATTGCCATTAATTGCTTGTTTTCTGTTTTTGTTTCTAACCTATAGAAAGAGCTGCAACAGTGTCTTCACAGGTCCTCCTAAAAAGTGGATCAGACAGCTGCAGCTGATCCAAAACGCTGCTGCCTGCATCCTCACCAAGACTAAGAAAGTAGAGCACATCACCCCAGTTCTGAAGTCCTTACGCTGGCTCCCTGTATATCAGAGAATAGACTTTAAAATACTTCTGTTAGTGTATAAATCCCTGAATGGCTTAGCACCTAAATACATCACAGACTTATAATCAAGCCTCCAGACCACTAAGGTCTTCTGGCTCCAGTCTACTCTGTATACCCAGAACCAGAACCAAACATGGAGGAGCAGCATTTAGTTCCTATGCTCCATATATCTGGAACAAACTTCCAGAAAACTGTAAAAGTGCTGAAGACCTGAGTTCCTTTAAATCAAGGTTAAAAAACGTACTTGTATAGAGATGCCTGTTTTTAGGGGCTGCACAGTGGTGCATTAAGTAGCACTGTTGCCTTGCAGCAAGAAGGTTCTGGGTTCAAATCCATGCATGGAGTTTGCATGTTCTCCCTGTGCATGCGTGGGTTCCCTCCAGGTACTCCGGCTTACTCCCACAGTCCAAAAACATGACTGTTAGGTTAATTGGCTTCTCTAAATTGTGTGAGTGTGTGCATGGTTGTTTGTCCTGTTTGTCTCTGTGTTGCCCTGTGACAGACTGGCAACCTGTCCAGGGTGTACCCCACCTCTCGCCCGGTGAACGCTGGAGATAGGCACCAGCTCCCCGCAACCCCATGAGGGATTAAGCGGGTCAGAAAATGGATGGATGGATAGTTTGTAGACCAACTTATCTCGAGCTACTCCTACTATTCCACTGCAATGTGCTCTCCTCTGTATGTTTTCTTTTCTTATGTTCTGTTCATGTCCAGCACTTTGAAATTGTCTTGTTACTGAAATGTGCTATACAAAAAAAATCTAATAAGCTTTGCCTATACGGAGTCTTGTCCAGCTAGAAGTTTGCTCTTGTTTAACGGGAATAATTTCAGGTCTTTTTTACTATCGCCACAAGCTGGCTCAGGAAGGGGGATTGCTGCAATAGCAATGACTTGCAGCCATTAGATGGGCTTCCTTAGATATTTTCCATGTATTGGCCTTAAATGGTCGACTGAATTTGACCGTGTAGTATTATAATTTCATGAATTGGACTTTATATAACCAGATCTTAATCTCTGGATCTGAATATATTCTTAACTGAATATACATTATGATTGTAATATTTTGGAATAAACTTGATTTTAATTTAATCTGGACCAAAGTAAATTATGCATGACACTGAATATGAACTGGACTTATTTGTCTTGCAAGATGCCTTGAGATGAAAAAAAAAAACTGGAATCAGTGGAATATGTGATTGATTTTAAAGCCCCCTTGCACCCTAAATTTATGCATTTAATGATGATGCATTTAAAGTTGTATATAATAAAGATGCAACTTGTATTAACTGCAGCATGCTTTCCCTGACGCCACGCAGTCAGACAGAAAGGAAGCCGACCATCAGCAAACCACCATTGTCATGACCATTAACGACAACTCTGGAAACTGGAGGCTTGATTACATCACAACTTACAACTAATGTCACTCGCGCCAGCAAACTCTCCGTACCTTACCGGAAAGACCGGCAGTTTCCATGGGAACAAGACAGAACAAGAAAAAGAGAGGGATGGAGAGACATGGTAGAGGACGGATACTGGGGGTGTCGAGAAACAAAGAAAAGCAAAACTAAAATAAAAAATAAACCTATTTTTTTTTTTCATTTGTCACGAGGGAAAATAATTCAACCTTAGATGCGGGGAGAGGAAAGAGAAAACATATTTATACAGAGCAGTTCGTGCTTTGGATGTGGCAGATCCAGCATCAGCAGAGGTTAAATAAGGATGTTTACTCTGAAGAGAGTCCCTGAATGCTCCATCAACCCCTAGGAGTCTTTGTCCTCTGAGACCATGTGGGGCCAGACAGGGATCAGTAAACAACCCTGCGTACAGAAGCCACGCCAGTCACTGCGCAGCTTCCCTCGCCCCTCAACGGCAGCTGTTATATGAGCACTACGTCAGAGAAATGCCTTCCTCAATGCATCTCAAGGTGTCACTGGATACATGTCTCCTTTAAGCCATAAAAAAAAAACAAATGAGAAAATGTCCTTCGGATAATAAAAAAAAAGTGTTTTGAGAGCTCAGTGAACTCAAATATGAATATTCTTTTCAATAATCACGCAAACACCGATCCTCAGGGATGCTTCAAGGTGGCTGATGTTGGTTTGTCTCTCTGAGGTTTTAAACCTGTTTCCCAGCTTGAGCTGAAAGCAAACAACCCTGACAAGCACACTCTGTAATGATCTAGTTTAACCTTCTTAACAATTGCCCTCTTGACAAGAAAGGCCTGAAAGCTTGGAAACATTATTTAATGAAGAGATTGAGGCGCACATGGCGTTCAAACAAGCAGCGAAAAACAACCTTGTGAAACGATTCTGCTCTTTCAAACCTGTAATTTAACAACCATTGTTTAACACTTAACTTGTTCTAAGGTGGAATATTTTGGAAATATTATCACTTTACGAGTATAATAGATCTCATAATAAGAAATAAATGTACTATATTAGATACCCAAGACAATTTAAAGTACATTTTCTTGTAACGCCTCAAATTTACATTTACAAATTTGGGAGAGAATGAAAAAATGTGAATCTGTTGAAGTTAAATTTATTCTTAGATTAGGTTCCCTCTGAAGAATCCCCACCTTAACGTGCTTTGAGTACCGCTTTGATCCTGGGAGCTACAACGGAGGGTTTTGAGCACATCAATATTTCTCACAGTTGAAATATTTCTAACGGGACCAGTGACATAAAATTCATGCCAGATGTCGGCAACAACCCAAGTAATCTGCGCATACAAAGAATCCAAAGCAAATTACTCCACAAACGAAGTTATGGATAATGAATTGGAATGACCCAGGGAATAAGTATTGAACCCATTTATGGGGGGAAAAATATTAAATACTTTTTGGAAAAAGCCTTTTTTTTTTGGCAATACAAACTCAAAGACATCTCCTCTGAGGAGAAACTAGTCGAATGCTTACACTCTGATCTTCAGTTCTATCCATAGATCCCCAGCTGAATACAAGTTTGATGGTTCAGCAGTTTTACTTTCTTTCTCTGAAACCTTTTAAGAGTTTTCTATGGCTGTGTTTAGGACAATTATCTTGCTTTGAGATCCAAAACCGTTTACTCTTCAGATTCTTATCAAGAATGTCTTGGCACTTTCCTCCCTCGTTCAGTTATTGGCAGTCTGACAAACAATGTGCTGTAAGACAGGCTGCACCATCATGTTCTCGCCGGCAAGCTTCTTGTTTTGGCGTGATGCTTTCCTGGGGAGGCACAGAACATCCAAACATGGAGGGTGCAATGGCATCCAAAGAGTTTATCTGTTTACATTCTCTCTGTACTTTACTGGGTCGTCCAGATATTGTGCACTAAAACTTTAACAAGCTTCAAAAAGCTATTTCTTCAGCAGTGGAGTCTTGCGCAGTGAAGATGCTGTGATTGATTTCATTACCGATTGTGTTCATTGGAAAAAAGTGTTTTTGCTTTTCCAACTTCCAGTTTATGGCTCTAACAGCACTCACAGGAACCTTCGGAGGTTTAGAAATGAACATTAACCATTGAAATGTTTTGCAACAGTAAGACCATTTTAAAGGTCGGATTGCTTTTACTCTATCAGCTGATACTGATTTGTACATTGCTTTGGGAATGCTTCCTAACTACTGACAGATTTCAGCCGTTTTACTGGCTTTTTATCCCATTTTGCATATGTTTCTCTTCATATGTTTAATGCATATTACCCATATAAGGACATTTTTGTTACTCATAATTTCATTTGTGGAATAATTTGCTTTGATTTATTTGGACGCCTGAAATCCACGGATTGTGCCTTACATCTGGTGTGAATATCATGTTTTTGGTGCCATTAGAAATATAATATTAAAACTGAGAAAAACTTTATGTTTTCAATACTTATTTTTCCTAGTGTCTGCTGTTTGTGGTTTTGGCTCCTGGTGGAGTGTCCCATTGTAAATTGTTCCCAGGGTTGGAACTGGTTTAAGTCATCTTGATAAATGGCAGACCACAAACGTAGGCGTACTTCGTCTGGATCTGGTAGACCAATTTTATAATGAAAAGGGACCAGAGAGTGTTTTCCAATTATCATTGGATCAAAACTTCTAAGCTTCCCTGAAAAAGTTTACTCTGCGGTGTTTTGTGTTGAACAAATTGTCAAACCGCTGATTCAGGTGGAGCAGAGGGGATGTTCCTTGCTGTAGAACAGTGAACCAGATCTTTGTGAAATCTCTGAGGGGAGCATGGGAGTTTGATAGTAAGAGCCATGAGTTTTGTGGATGTGGACAAGGTTCAGGGCCTGGTCTGTCTGTCTGTCTCTGTTTGTTTGTTTTTTATTTCATTTCTCTTTTCTTTCGTTTCCTCAATAAAGCCAATTATGCAACAGGAAGAATGTCCCATTGTCCTCTTTTTGTGGAAGAAACTGCCCTGACCTTTTTAAGTGTTGCAGACCTTCTACAATAGATGTGCATCAATAAACTTAATAAGGTCTGAGAAAACATTGTTTTATATATAATCAATTAAATCAACAGCCTTAAGATAATTAGCATCAAACATGCTTCATGACGTTTTTATCCTGAATTACTTCTGCTTTTGTGCATCTAGTCTTAGTCACTGTTAACTTGACTCATTTAATGATATCTCCCAGATTCGCCAGACTAGGATTGCTTTGACCGTTGTCTGCTGCTGACAAACTGCTGTCTCTTCTGAACTACAACACAGAACCCTACTTTGAAAAAAACCTCTCCTTAAGAATAATGGGGATGTGAGTCAGGATTAAATAGACCATATGTAAAAAAGCCCAAAAGGACACCTGTATGAATGCTTAGTTCCCTTAGACTCCACTCACTGACCAAGTCACAGGTTTATCTTTAGAAAGCGCCTTTGCTCTGCGGTGTGATGACATAAGGGCGTTGTCCATAGAAACAGTCGCCAAGGCAGCCGAAGCTGATAACCAGCCAACGTGTGTCACTAGATGTAAATGTTTCTGATATGCAGCATCTTTCATTTGTTGTCTCACTTCATATCATTCCTGCTCTACTACAGAAACATGAATAAGTAACAATAATGGATCATTAAACCTATTATGTAGGTTTATTTATTTTTTCTTGATTTTTAGCACTTGTTTTTTACATTTATAGTTACTCTTATTTTTGTGCTGATTTATGTTATTGTTTACATCTTTAAAACTGCCAGATCATTTCATGGCATTTTTTTAAGCTGTAATGTTACTTTCTGCCTCGTTGTACATGCTTTCTTATTATTATTTAGGTTTTTTAAGGTCACTTTGTTCTTTTCTTTTCTGTATTTTTTTAGGAACATCACAATCTTTTAGCTGTTATTTTCTCTTTGTGCCTTGTCATTTTTGTTACTTTTAAAAAATGTGTCTATTTTGTACTTTCCTTTACTGTTTTTGCATTTTCCAGTTTTTATGTTAGTTATTTTGTATTGCTTTCCTTCTTTTAAAATTTTCATGTCGTCTGTGACTTTTATCAAGCTGTAATATAATTGCCTGCGCACTTATGTTCATAATAATTTTGTGATAGACGTGCGGCTCTCGCTGTCTGTTGGTGCTCGTCAATAACTCCATGCTAAACAGCATTTACCTGTTAGTGCGTGCACGATGCAGAAATCATTCAAGGATGTAATAGTAAGGATTAGGTGACATTTGCAAAGGTGAGCAGAGGTATGTTTGTGTGTTCCTTTCTGGAAATCCACCAGCAATAAGCAGCTAAATGGTTGTCAGAGCAACAAAGAACCCTTCTCCGAACGCCTCCTTGCAGCCTCTCCTTCCCTCCCCGTCATCTCGTTCCGCTCCTCCGTGGTGTGTTTATCTGTCTGTGTCCTTGCAGGCCTCCTGAGCGCGCGGCACGCTGAGTTAACGGTGAGAAAAGAGACGGGGAGAGATGTGGGGAGTGTGCGACGGAGAGGAAACAGAAATACGTGGCGACGCTGACCTACATTCTCGCTACCACACACTTCAGCAGCACAGATGTTCCTCCATCCCTGCGTTCCTTGGCTGTAATATCCAAACCGCGACATCTGACTGCACGGATGGCAGCCTCGTTCTGAGCTCCCGTGTATATCCCACGGCCGCTGCCCATCAGGAGGTTTTGTTTGTATGCACCGCTGACAGGAAGTGTGGGAGGATTTGCTGTGATTTCGGTGCTTAAAGCAGCACCTGACTTATTTAATCTCCACTTTTCTATCAGAGTATGGACGCCATTACGCTCCCGTCAATAATCTGGGTGGCAGGGTGGCTCTATTTATCCCTCCAAATCCTAAACCTGACGATGCAAGCATCATTGAGGAAGACCTATTTCAGGCTTTATATGTTTAATCTTTCTTGAGTCAAGCTGCAGCCTTGGTCTCTTATGTCTTTGTCTTCTGTGAGTGCAAAATGGAAAATTACATTAAATTGTGTGATAGAAAGTTTCATCAGTGAAGCAGATTTTTAGCATTCTGTCAAGTTTACGTTAGGTTTAAATATCAATGTCAAACGGCTTTACCATTTGCACATTTTGTCATGTTACAACCTCTGATTTTAAAGTATTACTTTAGATTTTAGACAACAAAGTAGTGTGTGATTGTGAAATGGAAGGAGAATGAAACATGGCTTTAAAACTACTTCTACTGATTGACTTCTGAGCCAGTATTTTGTAGAACCATCTACAGTCTTGTGTGGGTCTGTCTCACCCTGAAGAAAAGTATCCCCACCGCATCATGCTTCCACCGCCATGTTTCACATGATGTGTTCAAAGACACGTGTAGGTTCAGTTGTAAGCCTAGGCCTAACCCTAGCTGTTATTTAGGTTGATCTGACACAGAGCTTTGGCATGTAGGCAAACTATGATGCTGCCAGAAAGTTTCACCGTAGCCAAGGTGTGTTCTGGGTGACACGCAGTGTACGTTTGATGCCAGATGCAGCATTTTGCATGAAGGCCAAAAAGTTAAATGTTGGTTTCGTCTGACCAGAGCACCTTCTTCCGGATGTTTTGATGCGTCCCACGCAGGCCTTAAGGTCAGTCGTGCCCGTTTAGGCAGTAGATCAAGTCTCAGTAAGTTTGCAGTTGTGCTATACCGTTTTCAGATGATGGAATAAAAAGTTTTCTGTGAGATTTTCAAAGGCTGGAATGTTTTTTCTAACCATATCTTTCTTTAAACTTCTACAAATCTTTGTCCATGCTGTGTTCCTTGGTCTCTTTTTCTAATGCTGTCTAACAATCCTCAGACACCTTCCCACCACAATTGCATTTATACTGAGATTAAATATCACACAGATTCTGCTCGATAATCAGGCCACTATTGAAGGCAATTTGACTTTATTTGGGGGTTTCAGTGAGTATTTAAGGGGCTAATATATATACTTTTTTCATCCTGTTTTCCTTAATACTAAAACAAATGTCAGCATTTTCAATAAAAAATGACAAAGAACAAAGAACAATAGTGACCTCTGTGTAGAAAAACACAAACTTGCAGCTGTTAATGTTTGTTTGTTTGTTTGTTTGGGAGCTGAAAACCAACCTGAGGTTGTTCTCGCTCTCTATTAATGATGAATAATGTGCCGGACTAATCTTCCAGACCAAGAGGAATTCTTCTAAATGGGTGGAACGCTACTTGACTATTTACATTTAGATGAAAAAGCACCTGTGTGTGTGTGTGTGTGTGGGGGGGGGGGGGGGGGGGGAGTGAAGGATTTGCTTGCGTGTCTGGGATCTGAGAACAATAGCACGCAGACTCCCACTCATGACACGGAGGGGAGGGCGGGGTGGCGGCAGGAAGTGACAGGGATTCTGAGTAATTGCTTTGTATCGGGGAAAAGGTGACTGACTGTGAAGAAAGAGTTTTGTTTAACAATGTCTTCGCTTATGAAAAGTAACCTAATCATGGGGAAAAAGGTTTTGTTTTACATATATAAACTGAAGAAAACATATTAGCCAATGTAACTTGGCATAATTTTAAGTATGATCAATAAATACTTCATTTTCTATGTTGTTCATATGTATTCCCAGGAGTTTGGAAAGAAAACAAACTAAAGCTCTATTCCTGCTAAGAAAACTGCTGCCAGCTCAACATAGTTTGATGATAATTGCTGCTTTCAAATTCATGAATCAGTTTTAATCAGATTAGAGACAGAATAGCAGACATGAGGTCTATTTTCCTCAATAAAGTATTTTTATCCCGATGTATCTTTTTGTGTCATAGAGATGTAAAAGATTTCTCCTCAATCACTGTATGCTTGCCTGACCTAAAATTACCTTCCTATATATTTATTTTAACTGGAAAGCTTTTTTTCCTTCCTATTGCAGAACGTATTAGTGACTTTTGACATATTACTTTGGAAGTTCCTTATTTCCGCTCTATATGTAAAAAGCTAAATGTTGTTTGAAAGGTTATCAATGAACAATAAAAAATATTCTGTGTTAATATATACAATAAATAAATGTAGATATATATTTACTTAAAACTGTATAAGTAAAAAGTTCATAAAAACTGATTCAAACCAAGCTCACGGGTTCAAATGCAGTTATACAGTTTTGAACATCACGTAACAAGCTGATTAATTGAGATAATGAAACACCCTATTTTAAATGAGAACCTTATGTCAGATCAGATGTATAATGTCACTAACTGATGTTAATCCATTTAAGCCGTTATTTTTTAGTTGTATAGTGCTTGTATCTTGAAATAATTGTATCAATTTCTGTGTCTGAACTGAGTGACTTCCGAGAAACGGAGTACAAACCAGCCGAGGACGCAAAGAAAATTTACTGAAAAAGGATGATGTCATGCATGAAATGTTAGTGGTATTAGCATCCACCATTTGGTGGATGAATGGAAAGTTACAACATTAATATACAATATGTTGCTCATTTGTCTCAGACACTCAGCTACTTACTGTTGGAAAACATGCAGAAGTGCAGTCGTAATTGTCTTATTTATTATTTCTTAATTCATGGACTACACAGGACATGTTGGACTGACAGAAGGCACATACTGTCATGGACTAAGGAGTACTATTGTAAGCCAGAAGGCTTTCCCTCCACAAACAACATCCAGGCCTAGCTAAATTCTCCTAAAATCTTGTGGAAGAATGTGTTGTAGTTATGAGGAAACCAAACCTGAAATTTTAATCACAATTCTAAAAGCTATACTAGGCCTGTTAACAACACTGAACATTGCTAAAACGCCATACATGGTGGTGGCAGCATCTTGATCTACGGTGACTTTTCTTTAGCGCCAACTCAACCTTTTATCAAGGTGGATGAAGTCCTTAAAGGGAAAATTTCGTTATTTCCAGTTCTTCCTTTTCACATTGAAATCATTGACTTGTGGTCTACATAAAGTGGAACTGCAACTCTTTGGTCTGAATCCCCCCACCACCCCCTAAGGTTTATCTGAGAGCGACTAGTTTTGGTGCTGTCTCTTTAAATCTAAAGGAAAGACTTTGCATCCCGCTCCCCTCCAGGTTGCAGAGCCTTCCACTCCAACCTGAGCAGCCATTGTTGTAGTATGCTGGGGGACGTTGTGACGAACAACCGAACATTCTGACTTCTCCACTCGTAGCTTCGACATCCTTCAACTTCGACTACAAAATCAATGCCAGATTTGCTAAATTGATAAGATGGAAGTCCAGGACCTTGTTTATCAGTTCCACAGCAAATACTGTGACATAAATGTTCAAAACAGGTAATAGAAAAAAGAGAAACTGATTGAAGAATATGACCCAAAAAGAACACAAAGATAACTAATCACGTTTGTGCACACGTTTTATTACGTTCTAAAATATTTTCACCATTAGCTTGTTTTTCAGTTGAATTGCCCAGTATCAATGAAGTTAAAGGAGGAAATGTTCTGAAATGATGACTTAACAGGACAAAAATCAGACAGATAAGAATTCAAAGTAAGACTAGGAATTTCTCTTTGTCCTGAGTGCGTCTTATTTTTCAGCTGAAATTTAACAAAAGAGCCTAAAAAATCTGACTCATTCCCAACAAAGGAACACTTCAGCTTAGCTTCTTTAAAAAAAAAACATATTGTTCAGCTGAAAAACCAAATTCCTAAAGTGACCTAATCAAAGTGACAAATGAAAGCATTGACAGGACCAGCTGTGGCTGCTGAGATATGAGTGAGAAAAAGGGCCCTCCAGCAGCATCGAGTGTGTCTTGTTATTGTTTTAGGCCCTGTTCTGCACAAATATCAATGTAATTAAGCGTCAAGAATGTCTCCCCTGTTTCGAGGCCGCCGCTGGGGGAATCTGCAGCCAAGGTCGGCGGGGATTAAAGGCGTTGGTCAGGAAAAGAGTGCAAATGCTGTATCGATTAAGCACTGATGCTGTATTGACAAAATGTGTCAATAAAGAGTCGGGAGGGTTGAGGGAAGCCTCTTGCTCTGAGGAATGACTGTGGCCGACTGATAGATATACGCTAAAGATTGTTAAAGTACTCGGTAAGACGGTAAAGTCAATTATCTGTTTGTGTTTGGATGTTTGCGTCTGACAGTTCAGGATAAAAAGCTTCCTATGAGCTGAGTTAGAGCCTTGTCATTCAGTTATGTCACGCTACAAAAAAAATGAGCTAAATTCATCCTTTCTCTGATTATTTCACTCAATAATTTGTTCACTCTTACACCTTTCAGCCCAGTTGCTCTCATTTGTGTGTTTTTTTTGGACATTTTAGTCGCTCGCAATTTCAGCCAGGTTTCCAATTGTAGGTCCCCTTCAAACAGGTCGAGCCTTTCATGCTTCTCACCGGCACCAGATGTGGAGCATCGGATATAATCAAAGGAATTATGATTAATCAGTGCCCAGCGTTCTCAGAGTGGAGCTTCCATAAATGCAAATCCGTCACATTTAAATAAAACTCCACAATATCTGACCAGCTCTACGGCCAATGTCTCCCAGCAAGTTAAGATGAACATTTACCAGAAAATTGCGAAGCAGTTGCTGCCCAAAAAGGAGCAGAAGGGGGGGGGGGCTAGACAGAGTGGATGGGAAGATGGATGGAGCTAAATGCAGCGCTATCCTGGAAGGAAAACCTATAGAGGCTGGAAGAGATGAGACTGGGATGGTTGTTCACCTTAAAGTAGGACAACAAAACTAAACATACAGCCAGACATTCAACAACAAAAAAAGGATATTCATGCCTTAGACTGGCACATTGAAGTCCAGACTGAAATTCAACTGACAACCTGTGGCAAGATTTGCAAACTGATGTTCACTGAGGCTCTCAATGCAGTCTAAATAAGCTTGGTCTATATTTTAAAGAACAATAGATGGAAACATTGAGAATCTTAATATGCAAAGATGGCGGCGACATAAACCATGAGGCTGGCAGATGTAAAGGCACCAGAAGATCTACCCACCCAGCACAACTGCACTTTTCAGATCATCGCTGTAGAAATATTCAAAACCACAGGTTCCTTTCGTCCTACTTCACAATTATGTGCTACACTGCAAAAAGGGAACTAAAAGTAAGCATAATTTTCTTGAAATGAGTGTATTTTTCCTTGATTTGTGCAGCTAAATAAGACTATTTGCCAATGGAATGAGTATTTTTACACATAAAATACGATAACTAGATATCCTGCACTTGAAATAAGATGATGGAGATGATTAGTTCTTATTTAGAATGCAAAAATCTTATTCCGTTGGCAGATCAAGGAAAAATACACAAAAAAACTACATTTCAAGAAAATTTGACTTACTTTTAGTTCTCTTTTTGCAGTGTATTGTTCTATCCTTTGAATTCGCCTTTTAAATAAAGCCTCATCAAAAAATTGAAGGTTGCAATATTAGCATAACAAAGCGTGAATCCTTTTTTTTCAAAGAATCGTTAACGTTAGCTTCAAAAACCAAACTGCAGCTACAAATGACCAAAATATGACTCCGTACAAAGCTGAATTGAAAGTCTGAATATTTCATGTCGATCGCCTAAAAAAGAAAACCCCTTCGTTTTTTTTCGGCTGTCGCTGATAAATGACAGAGGAAAAATAAGCACTGTAGCTTTCAGGCAGAAAGGAAAACTACTTGGCACTCTTTTGTTAATGCAGCTATATTAGGATCGTTTAACTGATGTCATCCGCAGACTGCAAAATTCTCGCTCTGCGGTCCAAGCAGCCATATGTTGTGTCAGCAGAGGTAAGCGAGAAACACGCTGTAGAAACATGAATGAACGTTGTAAAAAGCCTCAAATCTGCTTATGTTCCAGCATTTAGCTGCAGCCGTTTAATGTGTCCCATCGTGGCGCGTTTGACCTCCACCAGAGCCGGTCCAAAGATAAACAGGAGGTGATTTTTTTTTCTTTTTACTGCTGCTGCTTTCTGCATGCTCGTGTGGCAGAGGAAGAAATCTCAAGACGAGGCAGGTAACTGCATTACGGATGCAGCTGCGTTGCTCTCGGTGGTTGGAGTCGTGATTAACATCAGTCCGCATCTTTTAACATCTGAAAAGGGGGCTGGGCAGTCACACGCGAACACGCAGGGCCTTCTGCAGCACCGCTGGCCCTTGTCTTGAATTTTAAAGAGAGAATCCGTTCTCCCTCGTGATGATCATTTGGAGCTCTTACTCACGCCCGTCCTTCCCCTTTTTGTCTTCGTTCACAGACACGCCAACAGTCTTAGAGCGAGCAGAGAGGAGACACCTGTGGTCGGCCTGATTAACAGCCATTTTATTTAAAAAAAAAAAAAAAGCACACAGGAAAGATAAGGCTCTCCGGAGACCACACCGCAGAATAAAACAAGTATTTCTGTGTGCGAGCTGATTGGTTTATGTGGCTCCTGTACTAATACTGAATTTTATATGAGCAGACACTTTAGAAAAAATTGGTGCTGAGGGACCGCTTCTCTTCTTACATTACACAGCACCTTACAAAAGTATTTATTGACAACCAGAAACTCCAATATTTTCTATTGGCATTTCATATGGCAGATCAACATAAAGCTGTTCATAGTTGAGATGATGCCCAGGTTTTCTGTTTCTTGATTCATATATTTTTAAACTAGAAACTTGTAAAGTGTGACACACAGAAGTATTCAGCTCAAATAATCTTCACTGCATTTAAATCTGCCAGGCTTTTGGTGCATACCCCCAACCAGCTCTGCACATCTATTGACAAAAATGTGTTGTAGCTCAAGCTTATTCAGGCTGGACTTAGAGCATTCTTCTACGTGTTTGCTGAACATTCATTTTCAAGTCTTAAAACATACTTCAGTTGGATCTAGGCCTGAACTGACTGGGCCAGTGTAACACATCAATATACTTTGATGTAAACCGTTCTACTGTGGCACTGGCTGTGTGTTTCCCTGTATGTAAACCAAGAAAGTTCAATTTTGCTTCCGTCTAACCAGAGCATCCTCTTTCACATGCTTTCTGTCAACTCTACATGGCTTTTAGTAAACTGCAAGCAGGGCTTCTTTTCCCCTCAGATTTTTATTTGCATAACACACCAAAAGATAAAAAACATGTATCAATTTCTTCCACTTTGCAATTTTGCAATACTCTGTGTGGATCTGTTATATAACCCCCCCCCCCCCCCCCCCCCCCCCCAATGAAATGCATTAAAGTTATTGACTGTAGCCTGGCAAAATGTGGAAAAGTTCTATTAGTATTAATAACTGGAGCTAATGTTGTGTAAAAAATTGTCAAGGCTATATTGGATGAGTATTAAATGATCAAATATATAGTATTTTAGTGCCTAAAATGTCAAATCATTTCTTCCACATTTTACTTAAAGGCTGCTATGGTATTTGATCAAAGTTCCAAGCAAAGAGAAGAATTTAGCAAAATCAAAGTAAAAAAATTTTATATTAATAAAGGCAATTTAAAATGCTTTGCAAAGTTAGAATAAAATCCACACAAACAGTGTTGAACTTTGACCTACCGTATGTATTGGACTATAAGTCACATTTATTTAGACATTTAAGACATTTTAGACATTTAAGACTAAAAGCTGACATTTAATCTACTGATTTATTCAATTACACAACTACAGTACATCTACAACGGGTCCAAAATGTAAAAGAAAAAGGTAAACCTCTTTTTGCACCCAAAACCTCTAAAGTTAACTTTTTTCACTAAAAATCTGATCCAGCAACAAGGTGAAAGTTTATAAAAGCTTGTAAAAACTGCTGATAATTCCAGTGCATCCATAGGCGGATGGTCCTCTTTAGCATATGAGCAGCCAGTTTTGATTGTGACCGTTAAACTTGTTGATCCGCAATGTGAAGGTACTGCTTATAAGAGTTTATCTTTAACTCTAACTAAAGAAGTCTCTTGGAGAAGAGAAAAAATGTTTCAACATAGAAGAACCTGCCCAGACGACCAACTTCTTTTCTTTTTTTTTTTTTTTTTCTCTACCTGGATTATTGAGATGCATCAGGTCACTAACAATGTGAGGTGGGGCTAAAAGCTCTCAAAAAGAAACCCGTCATACCCTGATCTAAACAAATTCAACAATAGGACATTGTGTGCACTCTATGACTGTTTAAAGGGTTACTACGCCATTTCGAAGGATGCTGGATTCCAGCAAACCACAATGAGAGCCATTATTCACAAGGAGAAAACACAAAACAGTGGTGAACATTCCCATGAGCAGCAGCCTACCAAAATCATTCCAAAAGAGCATCAACAACTCATCCAGAAGGTCGGAATTAAACCCGGAACAAAAGCTAAAGTCCTGCAGGCCTTGTTTGTCTGAGTTAAGGTCAGTGTTCATAAGAAAGAGACTGAGCAAAACGGCCTCCATGGGAGATTGACAAGGTGGAAATGCCTTCAGAATAAAAAGAAAGAAACAAGTCTTTATTTGTCATTGCAATTGTACATTTTAATGAAATTTGTCTTCTGCATTTAACCCATCACCCTTAGGGAGCGGTGGGCAGCTTCCTGTGCCTGGGGCATCAATCTGGGTGTTACGGGTCTTGCTCAGAGACCCATAGTGGCAGTCTGCGGGATTCAAACCGGGTCCTTGAAGCCTTCTCAGAACGCAACCGCTCTGTTCTAACCACTAGGCTACAACTCCCAACGCAGACGTCCATCTTTTGCATTTTTCAAAAACATCTGGAGACCATCTTTAGAAAGATAGCACATCATTTCGGGAAAAGAGCAAAAAAATTGCACCATCACGGGCCATAATATTTGTCCACAGGGCCAGGATTGTTTGGACGGCTATTTTCCCTTCATATAAGAAACCCCTATTTGAACCGACTCATGCACCAGCCGACAAACTTCGAAATGAACGAGGTCCGTCTCATAATTTAGTATTCTGACTGCTCTTAATCATTAGTGCCCCCATAAATCAATCACACGTTGCTTGGTGATCTCCCACGGTGGTTTGAAGTTTCCAGTATCAGTTACAAGTCTTAAAACGTTACGGGAGTTTATTCGGGAGCAGAATAATACTGCCTGTGAAACAGCACATGATCTCAGATTCCTTAGATGAAAACACATCTTTGTTTTCTTGCTGAGCGGAGCTACTGGAAACAACAAGCTGCAGAGCTTAGCAATGCAAAACATGCCCACCAACGTACACTCTATCTATCTATCTATCTATCTATCTATCTATCTATCTATCTATCTATATATATATATATATATATATATATATATATATATATATATATATATATATATATATATATGACATGTGAACAGTTGCAGATAAAAGTATAATCAATAACTTTTAAATATTCTGGATATTTGTCTGTTTGTTTTTACTTGCTTGTACAATCCGATTTAGATGCACAGAAAATACTTGTGATTTTAGCCCAAGGATCATTGTATTTTCAGAAAGCAATCATCCACACAGACAGCAAGTGTGGGAAACAGGATGTGGGCTGAACTGTGCTTTTTGTTTCGGGTGAGCAAATAATTATAACCGTAACTATGTCAACCACAGGACCTCTCTATAATCGCCAACAACCACTAAGTGAATACATGTGAAGGTCAAAGTCTACGCGTTTCTTATTCTCTTTGTCTGTCGAGAGGAAAATGAGGCTTATTATGTGCAACATAGTGCAAGTTCTTCTTTAGAGCTAGGCGCAGAAAAATGTTTCAGCTGTTATATTTCATTGGAATGCGAAAATAAACAAACACAGAACGCTGGTGCCCATCTACAATGGGAGACAAACCAGGTAAGAACTGAAAAGGTCACTAGTCCAAAAAGACGCACGCAGCGATGGACGTCACCACTGAAGGCATTTTCGAGTGCCAAGTCAACCTGACAGGTCCGTTTCAGAAAAGTGGGAGAGAAACTCAGAGAAGGTATACTCTGACATTTGGGGGAAAAAATCTAAATCTACTATAGTTTACCAGGTCTTAAAAAAAATTTGAGCATGGAAAACTGTCAGTTTCTAAAATTCATCACTTATGCTATCAGCTAAAAAAAAATACAAATCAGATTCACTATATTATTAAAAACGTGCTACACTGATTAATATTTAGTTTGCCGTTCTTTACCTTTGATTTGCTGCATCACAAATAAAAGGTTTTGTACATTTTTGTATATTGTTTTGTTTTTTGAGTCCCAAATCAAACCCACTGATAAATATAGACACATTAAGTAAAAGGACATTTTGCAGATAACAGAATTTTTATATTCAACAAGATAATATAACATTTTGTAGCTTGCACTTGAGAAAACCTGTTATTTTGTGAAGCATAATGAAGATTTGTCTATGTTAAGGCTCAAAATTTATAATAGATCTAATTTAAGTTAGTCCAGATGGTGGACCATAGAATCAGACGTCAACTACAGCATTGTGTTGTTTCATGATTTTTTGGAATATAAGCTAAACGGTTTTAACTCAGACTCCCAAAGGTATATAAAAACTACCATAAATCCATATAAATCTGAGCCTAAAAAACTTTGGGGTGTTAAAATTCCAAGTGTGTATGAAGAGGAATGTGATCCACATGTCAAATGTGAAAAACAAAACAGAGAGCAATGCAACAAACTTTATGTGCAGTACTAACACTTGTGTACTGTAGCTGATTATACACAAATATTCCACTACCAAGGGCTCAAGAAGGACCAAAAGACAGGAGTATGTAAACTTCTGACTTATCTGAAGTTATCAAAACAAATTATCCCATTATTCTGGCATTAATCTATAAAAGTAAGTAATCCTAAAAGACCTAAAACAGGAAAGGTTCAGTATTATTTAATGTCAAACAGTGCAAAAAAATAAAAGGTTGTATGCCTATTTATAAATAAAAAAAAAAAAAACTCCTGTGTAACCATTTCATTGCATAGCCTAGTAAAAATATTTAATGACAGAATTCCAAACTAAATCCATCAAAAGAAGAATAATTTCACTATGCAATTAATACCATTGCAACAAAACACAAACCAAAAACCTTTTCAACACAGTACATGGAATGATGCCTGTAGCCTTTTTTCTTATGTAAAATTAATTACGTATATATAAAGAGATTTAAAAAAAACTCATGTCATGGGAAATAAGATGCCAGAAGGCAACATTCCAAATTGAACCAGCAAAATTACAAATAAAAGCCTCATTATAGATGTGTTTCAGCCCATGAAGTCACGTTAACTTCCTTGAAGTGAGAACGTAAGGCTCCGTTCTGCATGACAGACTACAGGAGGTGTTTGCTCTGGAGCTTCGTACATCTACAGCCTGAGCGAAATCAACGAGGAGCCTGCGTCTGTAGCCCAAACCACAAATAGCAGCCAACGTCCCAGAAAACAGTCAGGACCAGACACAAATGAAATAAAAGGTCACGCCAGCATTGCAAGCTCAGGTTTTGATGGACTAAAAGCGGCGAAACTTGTCAGAGAAGCAGCAAATCATTTGTGGCAGTTTTATTGTTGTGACATTTTGGTGACACTTGAGATAGCATCTGGTGAACAACACAGGCAGATAAAAGACTGAAGCTTCAACTAATTCTCAGGTTTTGCTGACTAATGTCAGTCCTGCACACCTTCTCCTCCGCTGGTTGTCCACTTCCAAAACAAACACCTGGATCAAACGTACTTGTCGTGGTCGACCGGTACCGGGCCGCAGGGGCAGCAGCTCATGTACTAACTTCTGCTGCAGTTACAGCAAGACTTCTGCTAGGTGTTTTGGACATTCAGTGACCGAAACGTCAAGCCAAGTCTCAAGCTAAGTCTGAGTTATTTGGAGATTGTTGTTAATCATCAGTTTTCAAGTCTGTCCATAGATTCTCAACAGGCTTTAGACCTGGACTTTGACTGGCGCCGTTCTACAAGCATCAGCACGCTTGGATCTAAAATCTATTGACACTGATTTTAGTTATTTCTATTTCCAGTTGTTTTATTAACATTTTTTTTAAGCAATTCTTATGTTTTACTTATCTTTGTGTGTTTTTTGATAAATGGTTTCGCATATTTTTAAAAAAAATAAATAAGATGTATATCAAATAATTGTGACTACCGCTCAATTTCGTAGCTGTTTTGTCTTCTATGACAATTTGGAGTTTTTTTCTAAATATATTTGAGTCAAAGTTTAGTTCTGTAGCACATTTGAAACAACATTAGCCGACTATAGTGCTGCAAAGGATATAAAATCACAAGTAGCTGTCAGAGATACAGTTATAGTAGACATTAAAAACAGAACCATAAGTACGACAAAATTAGCACCATGCGATCCATCTCTCTGAAACTGTTTTAGAACTTTATTTGTTTTACCCTGTGTCTGATTGAAGGGATCTTTCAGCAGTTTTCCATCACTTTGAATCATCACTCTCATTATTTGTTGTTTTTCACATCTCTGTGTAGATCATGCGAGTCTCCAGCTTTTAAGGGTCCATTCTTCGAATTTCTGGGTTATTTTTTCACTCCTACTGGTCAGTTTGTATCCCAGTGCAACATTTTTAGATCACTGCATTTCATTTGGAGCCTGTTTTCCATTTCTTAATTCCCTGAAGTATGTTTATTTCTGGACATGTATCCTGTATTGCTTCATGGTTTTAATCTATAAGCCTTCTATCTCTTTTTGGACTTCCTTTGGATCCCTCTGCATCTATTTGCTTCTGTTGTTTTTGGTTTTTTTGGCTCTTTGGATTACTTTTGTATCAGTGTGTTTCCATTTAGCGTCTGTGTTTTGTTGTTTCTGAAGGGGCTAAGAAAACCTTGAGCTCCTCAGTCCATCAAGCCTGTCAGTAATCTTTGCATCCTTTGTGCTCTGAGATGGAGAAAAGGGGTATTATTTTTGCTTTTTATGCGGGATTAAAAGATCTTAAGACGTCTTAGATTTAACCTGGTGAACTCTCCAAGGCACCGGCCCCCATCCACAAATGCCCTCAACTCGGCCGCAGTCCAACTGTAAATCAAAGCAGCGATTTAGCCATTAACACCCTGCTGTCTTACTGCGGTTTATTTATTTGCTCGAGGCCTCTGCGCTCAGCTTAGCGATCGAACACGCGCACCTTTCTCGATTTTGCCCGTTTTTTTTTTTCCACGGACTCCGTCCCCTGCTCTAGATTTGTTATCTGGCTCCACAGATATGAAAGCACATCAGAGTTGCTAGGCAATGTAAGACGGGCAAAAACAGCTGAGATGTTGACGTCTGCCTTGCTATCAACCTGCTGTGAGCCGGTCAGGGCTTTGGTAATGAGAGCCTGGGGACCTGGCCCGACCTGCTGTGTGCATGAGAGAGAGAGAGAGAGCGAGAGAGAGAGAGAGAGAGAGAGAGAGAGAGAGAGAGAGAGAGAGAGAGCGTTCATAATGTTGCTCGGTTACTTTATTCTGGGCGTTTCAGGATATTTGATTGCAGTGGAGCCAGCTGCAGCACGGCCAGATTTTTCAGGGATAAAAAAAAAAAGTCAAGTGTTTAACTAGAGTCATGTGGATCTAACTAACTTGATTACATGCAAATTTGGTGGAAAATTTGCACCACTGATGGAAGCCAGATTCTGCATCATGTGACCTTAACTTCTACATCTGGGCCGATTACTTCAGTTCACGCTGAACTCATCTAGCTTTTAACAAACTTCTCATACAGCGTCGGATGTTTTGCACCAAATCAAGCTATTTAATATCACATAAATATTTCATAAAGGATCAGCAATAGCCCAGATACCAGTAGGTAAAGTTACACTGATCAGACCGATTTATGGTTTTCTTATAGGTCTTATGTACCTGCAGATGCTAATTTGGAGAGCAGATTTTATTTGATGTTTTTTCTCTATTTTTCATACATTACATAACTAAGACAAAAAATGTGCAGAAAGTTATTTGATCCAAGATTGATTCGCCTTGAACTTTTGCCACAGTGTTCACCACAAACCTCAATGTAATTTAATGGCATTTAAAGAGGCGGGCCAACCAAAAACAGCACATAATTGTGAAATGGAAGGAAAATCACACATGCAAATAAAAATCTGAATAGTGTGGGATGCATTTCTGTCCTTCGTAGATCCACCTTTTGCCTTAATTAGAGCAACAGCTGCTTCTCTGCCAACTTGAGAAATGCATTTTGGCCCATTTATGTTTGTAAAATAGCTCAGTGCTCAGTGAGATTATATGAACATCACTTTTCAGGTCTTGCATCATATTTTCAACTGGGTTTAGGCCTGCGCTTTGACTGGACCCCTCTAACACCCGCGTATGCTCCGATCTGAACCTTACAGCTCAGGCTTGAGGTTTAGGTTGTTGCTGTTTTGCTGAAAGGCGAACCTCTGATTCAATTTTAAGTATTATGCCGTGTCTAATAGGTTTTTGTTCAGGGCTGACCTGTTCTTAGCTCCACCCGTCCTAATATCAACTTCAACCAGCTTGTCTGTCCGTGCAGAGAAAAGTTATCGTTTCACTATAATGGTGCTGCATATAGGGTAATGTGCAGTGTTGGTTTTCTGCCATAAATAGTCTTTATGTGTGAAAAACAATCTCATATCTCATCTTAACACAGCATCTTTTCCTTCTTATGGCTTTTTTTTAACCGTGGCTGTCTTGCCACTCCTCCTGACCTTCTCCAGAGCTACTATGGCCCTCTTGGCCTGCTCTCTGATTAATGCTCTGCGTTCGATGATGGATCGAACAGTGCTCTGTGAAATGTTCAAGGCTTAGGATATTGTTTCATAACCTTGTTATGCTTCGAACTTCTCTACATATTTATCCCTGAGCGGCCTGCCGTCTTCATCCTGATGCTGTTTGTTCATTAATGTTCGCGGACGAACCCAGAGGCCTTCACAGAACAGCTGCATATGGACCGGGAAGAAATTACACAAAGATGGATTCTATTTTACGTGACTACAAAAGAAAATAGTCTGCACTGGGTTTTTATTTATGGGTGTCAGGTTAAATGAAGTATGCACAGCCCATTGTTATTTATTTTTTGTACACCCTTTTTTTAAAAAAAAAAAAAACATATAATTTTCCTTCCACTTTGCACTCCTTACCATTGATCTACCACACAAAACACCATCAAAATGCATTGAACTGTGTGGTTGTGACTGAGCAAATTGAGAAAAATAGTCAACGGCTATAAATACCTCTGAATGAACTTTATATTTAAGGATCAGCCGCTGTCCATCTACCTGTAAGGTAAGATTAGGGCTACCCTGTGCAGGTGTAGGCCTATATTCGAGTCTGCACAGGTGTGTTCGGTCAAAAACAGAGACATATTGTGGCGATAAGTGAGCTGAAGATTAGTGAGCGGGAACAACGCTCTCAGCCCTCGGTTCTCCAGCCTCGCCTTCATCCATCCCTCTCCGCCCTCCTTCCACTCTAATCGCACGGCTAATTGACTCAGCCAGATTTGGCAAGAGGCTTATTAGTGTCATTTCACACAACAAGGAATGACCTATGCAGATGGTGCAGCGGTGACAGTCAAGATGGAGCACACCCTTTTTTTCCGGCTAGACGCCGATATGACTTGTGAACAGAGCATTCATCTGGGTATTTCAGTGGTTTCACTTTAAGACAAAAAAAACTGCAGAGGGGATAAGATTATGTTTATCCAAATGTGTGTCCTGCTGATGGTGGGAAAGGAAGCAGATTTCTGAGTAAAAACCAATTTTTATTTTTTTTTAACTGAGGGAAATTTAATAGCAAAGCATTGATGTTTCTGAGCAGCAGGTAAAAGCGAGGGGAGGACATTTACAACTGCTTCACTTCGCCTGTTGTTTTTTTTTTTTTTTTTGTACATCATAGCAGTGCCCATCCTGCATAACCATGAAAGTATAGTTATTTATTTTATTATTCTTTTTTACTTCATGTATCTAAGGATGACCGTACAATAAAACTCAACTATTCAACATACCTTTCCAGTTTGATGAGCCACTCCAACATTTCTTAAGTGGCCCACTTTTAGTCACCCCTTTAAACACTTTATAGCTTGTATCCCCAGCCATTCCCCAATGTTTTGATGGTCTATGCGTATTTTTATGAAATGTGAGTTTAAGAGGAGTTTTAGTTTAAACTTTCAGTCTAATACTGTGTTGTTTTTTGTCCTTTACTGTGTGGGCTATTTCAGAATGCCCATTCCTATCCAATAAAGTAGTTTTGTTTGTTTTCTGTTTGTAATTGCTTAACTTTCTATTTATATAAATGTATGCCAACTGTCTAAACATTCTCTTGTGGCATTAATTATTTTTTTCTGTGTGCCACCCGTAAAAACTTTCTATATGTCCACCCTTGTGATCAAGTGGGCCGGGTAGGTGCGCGTCTCTGTGTGAATCGATGCGTGTCTGTGCGGCAGATCTTACCGCTGTGCGCGCTGAACCAGCGGGGTGCAATGTGCAGGGGTAAGGTGTCAGCCAGCGACCCCCGGGACCCCAAATAGAGCACCCCGTCCGTGTGATGTCCGCCGCCCCCAGTGTCCTGGTAGCCGGTTCCGTGGGGGGCCGCCGTAGTGCCCCCGGAACCCCCTCCGGCTCGGTCCGAGTCCGTTCCTCTGGGGGTGTAGAAGCCGAAGGGCACGGCGGAGCTGTGGTCGATGCCCATCCCGGCCACGGAGCTCACCGAGCGGCTCCGCAGGCCCATGGTGCCGCTCGGCCGGTAGTGGCCAAAGTGGGCCGAGGGTGGCACCGCGCTGTCATCCGACGAGACGCCGGGAAAAGCACCCCGGGGCCGCCCTGCCGTGCTCTGCTTTCCCCCCATCCAAAGCGGGAGAGAAATGGGTGGGGGTTCTGGGTGGCTCGATCCGCAAAGGGTCGAGAGAGCCCAAACAGGCTGCGCCCCCCCTTCCCTCCCCTCGCTCCTGTCTGTCTCTCGGCCTGCCTGCCTGCCTGTCTCCCCGCCTGTCTGTCCGTGTGTCTCGGCAGGCTCGTCAGCTCTGACTCTCTGCAGACGCAACAGTCCGTTCCCCCGCCGCGCGGAGCATGAGCCAGCCCTGACGCCTGGATTCACCTCAGCCGCAGACAAACGCTCAGGACGCGGTCAAAATCAATGAGCTCGACACAAGCGGAGGTAGGTAGGTGGCCGCCGAGCCGAGCCGAGCCGAGCCGCGCCGCGCCGCGCCGAGCCGAACCCAGCCCGCGCAAGGTTAAACAGATGCGCGCCGCTCCCCAGCGGCACGTCCCGGCTGCCTCACACGGCTGAATCGCTCCGGCCGGTCCGGATCGCAGGAGCGCCGCAGTGGTTGCTCCGCCGCTCTCCACTCATCTGATCTCAGACATCGTGACAACTGTTGCTGTCTGTCTGATCGCCAGAAAGAAGAAAGGGGGGTAAAAAAATAATAAATAAAAGACGGGTCTGTCTTGGAAAGAAATGACGTCGTCACCGAGCGCTGGTCCGGTCCGGTAAGCTCCAACCAGAGGACACTTTTTTTTTTTTTTTTCCTCCTCCTCCTCCTACCCCCCCTCCCCGGAGATCGGGGTCACAGTGAAGCCGCTCCCCTGCGCTCAGATCGGGCGCTCCTCTCCGCTCCTCGCCGCCGCCGCCGCTGCTGCTGCTGCTGCTCCTGGCTAGACAATGGACGCGCTCAGTGCGCAAGCTCGGATCATAAACACAGACAGACTGTGCAGCGACACTTTGTTTTAATTCCTCAGCATGGGATTGGCCTGGATTTCTCTGCGTGTGGGGTGGGAAGGAGGTAGGGGAGGGGAGGGGAGGGGGGGGGGTGATCTTGTGGATCAGACAGGGGGCGTTTCAGGATAACCTGTGACAGGTGTGGTGAGGCCGGCAGGTAGCTGAAGGTGAGTGGGTCCCGTTCTTGTGCATCAGTCTTTGACAGAAGAAAGTGATAAGATGCGCAATTGGCTTGGTCCTCCAAGTAAAGCCTTTATTACTTCTCCAATTTAATCTGCTTCCTGTTAAGTCAACAAGTTCAAAGGTATTAGGGCTAAATCAGACGGGGCCTCCAAGTTCTCAATGGGGTGGCCAGATGGGGCCCATTAGAACCCCGGGGTGCTTCCTCAGCCACAAAATCCCTAACTTCATCCCTAATGTCATTTCAGGACCTTTTTTTCTTTTTTACTTTTTTTTAACACTTGTGTTTCAGACCATGAAGCAAACTTTAGTATTTGGGGGGAAAAATGCTAAAGAAAAAAAGCCTTTTTCAATTTGCGATTTCATTGGTTAAAGGGGAAAAGCTATCTGAACAAATCTGGCCCAATGGATAAAAGTATTTTCAATCTTACGGTTGTTCCACCCTTGGCACCAAGAATTGGCATTGGTCTTTTACTTTGGTGCAATTGAACTTTGGCCCTCCGGTCTCTGCAGAACTGTTTTCATTTGGCCACGTCGGAGTGTTTTCCAGCATGAATGGGCTATTTAAAGTCATGCCAAAGCACCTCAGATGGAGTGAAAACATAGTGGTGGCATGCTAAATACAGGCCGGTCAGGAAAGAAAACCTTTTAAAAGCTGCAAAAGGCTTGAACCTGGATCAGAGGTTCCAGATTCCAGCACAACAACTGGTCCAAACATACAACCAGAGCTTTAATGGAAGGATTTGGATCAAAGTTTCATGTGATAGAATGGCTGAGACATGTGTCTAACAGAGAATATGTGGCAATGAAGCCTGATATTCTAGCTGTGTTTGTTTTGAGTTTTACTGACCTTAATTGGATCTATTTTGTTGCATTTGTTGTTATGTACGGTTATTTTTTTTGTCATGCTGCCATTATGTATAAGTTACTATAATTACTATAATGCAGGGTATATTGTGGTGTTAAAACACAAAAGCCTGTAAGGTATGAAGGTCCACAATATCAGCAAATCCTATAGGTTTGACCTCCCATACTCTTTTCTCGACATTTGTGTGAAGTTTTATTTTAAAATCCCTGGCCCGGATATGTTTAGTTTCAGTGATGATCACATTGGTCAGTGTAAACATCTACATACAAATTTATGAGTCAAACCTCATGTTAAGAAGAAAACATACACACTTAAGTCTGACTTTGCAAAATTTAGGTTTACAAGACATTCACGCTGTTGCAAAGATATTCATGAATACGTAGATTTTTTTTCTCACATAACATGCAGTTTTAGAAGCTAAGGGGGAAGGCCAACTCATCGACCCTGAAGCCTGTAGAGATACTGTACAGACAGACAATAAATACCTTAGATAAAATAGCAGATATCATTGCTGCGATATTTTTAATATCCTCTGTTGCCATGTTTGCACATTTCTGTCTGGTCTTTAAAGTCTTGGACAGTTTTAAACCTCCTTCCTGTCAGGTCGTCGTTGATAAGTGCTTCTTAGACCACAGCTGCTGTTAGAGGAGACCTTGCTGCAACTTTTAGACGAAGTACGTTCGGTTCGGTTCGGTTCAGTGAAAGCCTCTCATGACTGAAATAAAATACGAGAAAACAAAAGAAAATATGAAATAATTCTCCACAAGCTTAAAATCACGGCTCCTGGACAATCAGTTATCGGATTCTTGTATCTGTTTTGTATTTTCATGTATTTTTCCGTACTGTATTTATTTGGTGTTATTGTGTTTCATGGATTTTTTTTAGCCTTTTTAATGTATGCTATCTGTTTTTTTTATATATATTTTTATGCATTTATTTTTACTTTAAAATGTTGCTAATTTTGTGATGGAACTATTTTGTACCTGAGGGACTGCATGGAAACTAGCCTTCATGGCTAATTCTGGCATGTTCTGTAATGTGCATTTTCCCTTTTGAGATAAATATAATCATCATCATCAATAATTAATTTGATATCCATTCTGGTCCTTGAGTAATTACTGTCCACAGGGCTGCATTTAACAAGTACTTCAGCTACCGAACAATTATTCAGTCTCATCAACACTCAACAATGTTTGTTGATGCAACAACAAACAGATTGACTTATTGATGCCTAACAGACTGTAGATTTCTGGTAAAAACAGTAAACAAATAAAACTATTAGATTTTGTTTAGAATTTTTAAGCCCTGAGGTTAAAGGAAAAGCCTGTCTGAGAAAAAAAAACTCAATCAGACAAGAGAAACAACCAATGATCTCATTTATGAAGCTCAAATCCTTACGTTATTTATCATAGGGGTTTGTAAAAGTATTCACACAAGAATATATTTTCACATCATTTCAAATTACAATTACAATTTTATTGTGTTTTATCTGAATTTTACATGATATAAAAGAACGAGTAGTGCCTGATTTTAAAAGTATGATTTTAGAAGGAAAACTAGGGCTCCATCCAAAAACGTTTTTTGGCTCTTTAGCCAAAGAAGTGTGTCAGCGGTCGCCATGATAAGTCCTGTCCGAATAGAGCAGTCAGTGAAGAAGGAGGTAGGAAAAGGAGCCTGTATGCTAATTTAGTATAGGAACCTCGTGATGTCCCTTACTGGCGCTGAGGAGCTATAAGGAACTCCACAATCCTTTGCATGACATGATGTATAAGCTCAGCCCACCCCACGGAAATTAACACAGATGGCCGTAGAGAAGAGAGCGCACTTTGTAATTCATGTTTTTTGGAAGGCAGCAGGCCCGGATTGGACTTTCATCATCCATGGGCGTTTCTCTCACGTAATGGAGTTAAATGCTGTCCGAAATCGGCACAGCAGTGCAGTTCAATTATTTTAAAATTTTCAATTAAATTTTATTCATTTTATGACAACTGACCACACGTCATCTCAAGGCACGTTACAAAATCAAATTCAGTCAAATCCTCCAGGCAGATTGGTCAAAAAGTTTTCCATCTAAGGAAACCAATCAGATAGCATGGGGTCATTGTCAAGCAGCGTTCACTCCTCCTGAAAGAGCGTAGAGCCACAGTGGACAGTCGTCTGCATTGTTGATGGCTTTGCAGCAATCCCTCATACTGAGCATGCATGAAGCGACAGTGGAGAGGAAAACTCCCCTTTAACAGGGAGGAAAACCTCCAGCAGTCCAAATGTTTCCTACCCACGATAAATTTCTTACTGTTGACCCCATGAAAGGCTAAGGTAAAGGAGCTAGAAGCTATACTTAAAGGTATTCAGATGGAGCCTATGTTTTTTTTAAGTCTGATGTGTATTTGCTTTCCTTTGTAGAACAATCTTTAGAAGTCTTTAGGTCTGTCAGCTTTGCACATCTAAACATTAAAATGTTCTTCTTTTTAAAGCAGCTCAAAGATGATGGAGAGCGCCAATGAAGAAGATAAATTTTCAAGGCTTACCTCAGATTCCTGAATGGATTTAGGTGTCGACGTTAACAGGGTCGTTTGAATGCTGAAAATACTTTGACCTGAACCCTTCAGCTGTCACTCTGGCTGTGTGTTTAGGTTGATGTCCTGCTGGAAGCTGCCCTTGAAGGGTTTTCCCCCAGAATGGACCTGTGTTTAGCCCCCCCCCCCCCCCCCCCCCCCCCCCACCCACCTTCCCATCATCTCTGACCAGCTTCCTTGTTCCTGATGACAAAAACCTTCCCACAGAATCATGATGCTACCACCAAGTTTCATTACAGTGAAGGCGTGTCCAGGATGACAAACAGCATTAGCTTTTGTTCCAGATGTATCATTTTGCATTAAGCTCAAAAAGATCAATTTTGGTCTCATCTGACCACATCACACTCTTCCAAATTTTGGCTTCATCCTCTGCACGGCTTGTGACACGCTGTAAACTGGACTTCTAAGCACCTTCTAAATTCCATATTTGTTGCCAGGTTCTCCATACCTGAGGTATGAGGTTCTGCAGCTCCAGAGTGACCACGGACTTCTTCACTGCTCACACACCAACACCTAAGCGCAATTAAGAGAGACCCATTAACCTGATGGTCATGGTTTTGGACTGTGGGAGGAAACCCAAAGGGAACCAACACATCCACAGAACCACAAGACCCCAGGCTGGGATTCACACCCAGGACCCTTTTTTGCTGCAAGGGAACAGTGCTGCCAACTCTGTCACTGTTTGTGGTTGTAACATGAAAAATGTGAATAACTCTCTGCTCTCTTTCTCTCTGTGATTATTGATCGGTTACCGGAATAATACCCCCCACCCCCACTAACCTAAATATAAAATTTCCCCTCAACATGACTTGATTTTCTGATATGTTAGGTTTGAAATTTCTTGGTCTCATCTTCTGGTTTCTACGCGTCGGGCGGAGCGTTTCCCGACATTTAAGGCTCATGCAGTTGTCTTCGTTTCCTACCCAATAAGGTAAGCTTTTGTGAAGTCCTTGCTGTCACACAGAAGTTGTTAATCTGTCCTGTCCTGCCGTAACAACAGCAGGCCTATAAATGGTCCACTCTCTGCTGCTCAGGCATGTAATCACACTCACAGACTCAAATAAACCAAACACAATCCGCTCAAGCAGGGTGTCATATAAATTTAAGAGCAAGACAGAGAAAAAAAAAAAAAACATAGATTTATCCTGCTTTGTTGTGCAGAAATCATCCTTCGGTTACTTTCATGTATCTTTTTTAAAGTACATCTGGGTTTTTTAGGCTTTGTGGAGGTTACTGAAAGTTTTTCTTCCAGTCCCTGATCATTTCAGAGTTAAGTTTTCTTGCTTGTTTAAACCACCTCATTCTGACATAATAATTATTAAGACTTAATTAAGAAGGTTCCAAACTTCAAATGTTGAACTCTTTGTCTTTAGGCACTTTGTTACCAGAAGCCTGTACCAAGGCCCCAATTTGTTTAAGTTCTTGATCCATCCATTCCCTTAGCTCTTAGCAGTAATGACTTTATGGGATTCTTCATAAATAAAATGGATTCTATTAAAAATAAAATCATTGGCATCCTCCTAAACATGATTACCTCGTCCTCAGTAAGTGAGGCTGCGGAGGAATCTTTAAAACCTCTTAAACTGCGGTTCGGGGCCACACAAAATAATTCCAGGGGACAAGAATGGCCCTCATGCCGCACTTTGGACACCCCTGCTGTAGATCTTCAGTTACAGAACGAAAAAACTTTGCATTTTGTAACTATACTGTTGCTGAAGGAGGATGCATCTTTCAGGTCAGTTGTCAGAACTTTGCTGCATTTTCTCTGTTGCTTAAACATATCAGAACTGATTGGATCTGGTTTCGGGAAAAGGGTTGATTGGAAGAATAGAAAATAAAAATAAAAAACTTGTTTTTTGTCTGTCTCTGATCTTTCGGTTTGATTTTGTGATTGCAGTAGATAACGGTGGATCTTTTTCAAACTTTTTCTATTATGGCATCTTTAAAAACTTTAAGGTCCTTTATATATATATATATATATATATATATATATATATATATATATATATATATATATATATATATATATATATATATTGGCCAGCTTAATTCCCACTTTCCTTTCTTCTTGGAACCCTATTGTCCATATTCCAATCAAATATTCAATTTAATCTCTGAGTTTACAAGTCGCTTGAGACATTAATGTGTCTATAGTTGATCTATGTGGCTGATTCTGATTTATTCCTCTTGGGTCCATTTGTACCACTTAATGCTCAATTTAGGACGTTTTATGTCTCTTAGGGAGACATTTGTACCCTAGGACTTCATCAAGATAGTCCATTCAGTGATCTATGTCTGTCTGTATGCACGGCTGCTGGGAGCGTTTATAAATCAATATCAGTCGTAAAAACAAACTATCTATAAACTGAGAGACAAATTCAATATTCCACAAAGATTATATAAAAGCCCTTAAACTGGTTTTGTTTTTTAGAACAACTGTCTCATTACTAATGTCCATTTAGCTGCCGTACCAACATCCAAGGAAGCAGTGCTGCAGGAATAAGATTTTATTATGTGCATCTTCTGATGGGAGACACATGGCTGACGGAATTTGTCCCACAGGAGGCGATGCTGACACCATGTGGTGGAGCAGAGTACTGCAGCGCAGGCAAACTCCACTCTTGGGTTTGGATTCAGACTTCCAGAAGGCATGGACGATCCTGAGCTGGACCACCACCACTTGCCCATTTGATTCTTCAGCAGGGACTTGCAGAAATTGCCAAAAGTAGGAATATCTCAATAAAGGATCCTATAACTGTGCTTGATTGTCCAGTGATGGTCTATGGGTCACTGTCAAGAGGAAGATGAGAGATATCAGAGCAAACAACGGAGATGACCTGAAGGCCTCTATTAAAGCAACCTCTGCATCCTGAACACTACAGCTGAGGTACAGATGAACTCCATGCCATGCTGCATTGATGCAATAACTCATGCAGAAAGAGTCCCAAGTCCTGACAGTTTATGCTACACAGTACATGGAAATATATTTGAGAAGGCAGACGTTGTTGTGTTAAATATCTGTTTTATTGGTCTAATATTCACATTTTCTGGGGTTTCATCAGCTACAAGACAAAATCATCAAAATTAACAGAAAAAAACAGCTTGAAGAACATCACTGTGTTTAATTAATCTATTTGGCAAATGAAACAAAACTTTGTGAAAACTTCAAGCATCAGTGAGCAGGACCAAAATATGAAGCCGGTGTGACATTTTTAAAAACCGTTTCAGAAGTGAACTGAACAATTCACAAAGGTACTAACATACTACAAACGTTGGTAAGGCTTTTCCTGGATGTCCTCAGCAACATTAATACAATCAATTCAAACACAATTTTGCATCACATTTCCATAATTTAAAGCATTCAAAGTTAAAAAAAAATAGCTTCAATACTTTTTGTCCTTCCAGACGCCATGGCATCAAACAGAAAGTATGGCGGCACTAAATCATAGCGTTTTATTCCTTTAATTGCATTTCTGATGCACAGCTACGCTCACAACCTACTAGATTTTCACTCCAATCTCGTGTCGAGCTCTAATCCCTGTAAAAAGAGTTCAGTTTAGAACCCTCCGTTTAGGAGGATTTTCCCAGGATTCATCAGGTTCTTTGGATCGAGGCTGTCCTTGAGCCCCTGCATGACCTGGATGGCCAGAGGTCCCACCTCTTCGCAAAGCAGCGCTCTCTTTCCTAACCCGACTCCATGCTCTCCTGTACAAGTACCGTCCAGGGCCAGCGCCCGCCTGCGGAACAACAAAGAGAAACTCAGAGACTTACACATATTAAGGCCTTATCAATAATATAAACAAGAAACATAGATTCACTTTTTATATTTTATTTTTCAAGATGGTCCATCTTATAAGCTTAGTCCCACTCTTCTTTCATGAAACGGTTTAATTTAACCCTATTGGAGGGGTTTCTAGCATGAAAATTTTGTTTCAGCTCATGCCGCAGCATCACGATTAGATTCAAGTCCAGACTTTGACTAGGCCGCTCATAAAAACCCTTTTTAGCCATTTTTAGGTGGACTTTCTAGTGTCCTTTGAATCATTGTCCTGCTATAATCTTGCCTGCAAGCTGAATTCTCGCAGGGTTCACAAACACACGAGAATCCCATCTTGTCCCGCTCCCGCCTCAAGCGGTTCGGGCCAATCACATCGCAGCTGCAGAGCCCACAGCCGAACCAAAATAAACACGGCAGCCTCCTGCTTACGACATCTTCATTCAATACCGTGATTTGCTAAAACCAACCTTTGGTAGGCGGGCACTAGTCAGCTCGGAGAGTTCTGCTGAATGTCTCTTCTTTCACTGAACAGATTCAATGGGAGCAGTCCCAGCCTGATAATGTGCAGAACGTAGAGAGCTACACATCATCAGTCTGGTTGGCCAGGTTAGTCGAGCTCCACAACCCAATTTTAGGTCATAAAATGGTGGTTGGAGATTCTCCTTCAGCAGATTCTGTTAGACAGCAGAATTCACGGTTCTATCAAATAAAAAGCAAGTTCTCCAGGTCTTAAAGCTAAACAAGAAAGCTCAAGACCATCACTCTACCATTGGTATGTTTGATTGGGGGTATAAGTCTCTCTTTCTGAAATGCTCCGCTTGGTTTTTATTAGATGCAGCACCTTCCAAAAGGTCCCGACTTTTATGTTCCAAACATCTTTTGGATCATCAAGATGTGAGGAGAATGCGAGAGCTTTGTGTGTTCTTTATGGTCAGCAGTGGTTTTCACCTAGGATCTCTTCCAGGGACGCCATGTTTGCCCCGTCAGATGCACCTGACACAGGGTAGGTTGTTCTGGGCTCTATTGTGACCACCTTGATGAGTTGGAGTAATTTTGGTAGACCAGCCACTCCTGGGAAGCTTCACTACTGTTAGATTTGTCTGTCTCCATTGGTGGATAATGGCTCTCACTGTCATTTGAGTCCCAAAGCCTTCTTATTAGTCTCATTAATTGTGTTGGCATTTAGCCATCAGATACATGCACTTTATATGGATCTTGATTAAAGAACTGTTATAAAGAACAATGAATTATTTGTTATAAAGAACAATGAATTATTTTATAAACAGATTCTGATTATAAAATGTCGGTCCAGTCAGAAGTTTATGGACAGCATTACAAAAATGACTCGTGATTTATTTTAAAATTCTTTTACCAAGGAATGACTGAACGACGTGCAACAGCAAAGACATTTAAAAACAAGAATTTGGTACACAAGTACCTTGAAGTTTATTGTGGATTGTCTTTAGTCCACATAGACTCAAATATATGCAGACATCTGCGCTAATATTCAGATTGTGGTTCCCTACCAAGCTGCTAGCATAATTCTGCGTTTATATTTCAATTAAGTTTGAGTCAGTTGCTATTGGTTAACCCTTTGAATACATGAAATGTTCGGCCACTCCTCTTGGTACAATTTGTAGTTTATTGAATTAGTTTCCAGGGTTTTCTGACACAAATCCGGCTTTCAATCATGATTCACAAATATTTAAAAGGGTCGAGGTTAAAATCGGGCGAAGGACATTCAAGAAGCGTGATGTTAGCCTGCTTCAACAACTTCAAAAACCAGTCTGTCATGAATTTGGGATTACCTTGCCATTTGAGGTTAAGCAGAAGAATTTGCAGGTAGGTCTCCTTATGGATTATATGGATTAGTCCATAAACTCTGCAATGCAACAGCACCACTGGTGGCAAAACAGACCCACAGGTTGATTTTGCCACTACCATGCTTCACCGTCAGTGTTCTTAGGTTGACTTGACTTCTTCAACATAACTCTTGTCATAATGGCGAAACACCTGAATATTTTGTCATGTCTGACCGTAAAACTTTTCTCTATAAGGCGTTTGGCCAGTCCAAATCTCAAAGAAGCTTGGAGCAGGGGCTTCTCTCAGTCCGTGGTGACGTAAAACTGGGCTCACTGTGGCAAACGTGATCAATTTTCTTCTAGATCATCACAGACTTAAAGCTTGGTTCCTCCGTTGGTTCTGCAGATACCAACCAGTTTTCTTTATTTTCATCTTGCGTAGATCTAAATTTGTCGAGCTTACATCATTTTTTGGGAATCTGTACGTTAAATCTGCAATAAATTCAAACTTCCGACCACCTGTGTTTGTAGGCGTGCCTGCGGGTTTGGTTGAGCCCTCAGAGAAAGATTACCTGGCCAGCCTCTCTGCGAACAGGTGGACCCGGTGCTGCTCGTCCAAATCGTCTGGATCCACAACCATCAGACAGTGGAAGTTGCCGTCACCGACATGACCTGCAATAGGACCTGAAACAGAGCATGTTTATTTCCACGAAGCGAAAAAAGGCACGATGGATTTATTATTTTGGACACAATTTATGTAAGATGGATTTGCTATTGTTGATTTCATCATGGTCATTTATCTGAGACATGTTTAACACGCACAAAAAATACAATGTGATTAATTCGGGATAAAATCACACCAAAGGCTTTCAATGAATAATAAATCCTATCAGCAGCTTTGATATCTAATCAGAGGATGAATAAAACAGTTTAACCGGGGTTCTTTGGAAACAAACTTTTAGCATATAATGGGAGGTAAGGTGGGATAAGGTCTGTTAAACTGTTATGATTTAATTTACTGGTTCAATTAAGAATTTTCCAAGCCTGAAATCTAAAACTTAATAAGCCATGAAAGTGTATGGTTACTTTAAGTATTTAAGTATTCACACCATGTGCACTTTTTCACATATTGTCACCTTCAATGATTCTTGGGATTCTTTTGTCTAACATAATTAGTTGAATACATGTGAAATGTTAAGATTTTAATCTTTTGTTTATTTTTATTTTATTTTTTACAAATTTGCAGAAAGACTGACATTTAGTGCCCATTCTTTGGAAAATAGCTCAAGCTCTGTCCGTCTGGATGCAAAGCTTCTGTGAACGTCATTGTTCCAGTTAGATTTAGACCTGGACTTTGACTAGACCATTCAAAGTCATGCATATGCTTTGATCTCAACATATGTTGTGCTGTTGAAAGGCTTTTTGCAGACTAACGGGTTTTTTTCCAGGATTGCTGATCTCCAAATGATACTGCCGCCACTATTCGTGGGCCTGTTACATGTATCAAGGTATAACAAGATTTTAGAAACAGTTGTGGCTTCAAAAATGTGAAAAACATTTTGTTTTAGATCTTTTTTCATGGTTATAAGACTTTTTAATGAGTTTCCCAAGGAAGTGCTGGAGTGAACAGAGTTTTCATTGACTGTTTGAAGAATAAATAAATAAGCAGCACCCTTCCACCGCCTGTTGCTGTGCGCTGCCAGCAGTTTATTGATAAGAGGGATACCTCACTATTTCCATTTCCAAGGATTATTACATTTTGATGTCACACTTTTAAAGATTTTTAGTCGAGAAACATTTTCAAAACGTTTTCATATTGGTAAAGAGAAGCTGAAAACATATGTATGCCACATATTTCATAGATCAGTTGTAGGGCTGGACGATATAGACAAAAAAGCATATAGTTAAAATAGAAATCATATTGAACAATATCAATAATTATCAACAAATTAACAACATGCATTTTAAGTGCAGCCCTGACCATTTTATGCTGTGGTTTAGCGATCTATTTTTAGATACAGAACACACAAACTAAACCTTTTAGTCAACCAACTTTTTACCAAATCTGCAAGTTTTTAAAAAAGAAAAAAGGACGCGTTCTCTCTGAACTCTTTGAAGGGGGCGGAGCTTGGTGACGGCATGATCCTGGGTCTGCGTTTGTGATTGGTTGGGAGGATGTATTGACTGTATTATTACCCTACATGGATAGAATGCAAAAGGAAGGAAAATTGATATTCTATTGAAGTTTTTATTGACCCTTTTTTCCTATCATCGATATACGTCTATCGAGAGATATATATTGTTTTAATAAATTATCAACCAGCCCTAATCAGTTGTAAAAATGAAAAAAGTTTGAAAAGCACTTTCTCCCACTATGTGAAACTTTTTTTTTTGGTCTAACACAAAATCTATCAAAGTTTGTTGTCGAAACAATAGACAATTGTGAAATAGAATAGAGTAAGTAATACAACTAAATATGAATAAACATCACTTTGCTTTGCCAAAATCACTAAAACACCAGTGGTTCTTCCCCATGTCCCTCACTCACCAGTCAGCCGGCTCTCCAGCAGGTCCTTCTTCGTCTCCACGATAATCTGAGGAAGTCGTGACAGAGGGACACACACATCTGTGGAGTAAGCCTTAAAAAACACACACACACAAAAGAAAGATAAGGTCACAGTATTGGATTGGCTTGAAGCAGCTGTCTGTTGTGATTTTAAAAAGTCAAACCACGAATAAAGGGAGACACATAAGCTCCCCGAAGGGGTAACAGTTTGCCGCAGCTTTGGTCCCTAGTGCCACCAAAAACATAAAAACAAAAGCAAATGGAAATACTTTTCTTGTCGTTATGAATATAAACATTTTCAAAAAAAGAGGAAGTCATGGTTGGATTGGTGCAAACATGCATGGTACTGATCTGGGAACTCTGACTGTTCATCAGATGGACACGCTGGGGTAGAAACCGTCTCTGTGGCGGCTGCTTTTAGTAAACAGCACTCTGTGGCGTCGACATGAAGGTAAACGTCTGAACAATTTGTGCGCAGGATGTGAGGGGTCTGCAGAGATGTTAGCAGCCCCTTTCCTGACCCTGGACCTGTACACGTCCTGGATGGAGGGAAGGTCCGCTCCAGTGATGCTCTCTGCAGACCCAATTGTTTGTTGGAGTGCGGATCCATCCTGTTTAATTAATTTAATTGATGTCATAAAAAAAGTTCCAGTAATTTTTAAACACTTTAGGAAGGTTTGTGTCCCTGGGAGTCCATCTTTTCTCCGAATGAACCCACCCATGTCTATGCAGGCGGGGGGATGGAGACAAAACTGTTTTTCAAGGGGAGATTCTGCTGAAGTAGCTCAGTTTCCATGATCACATTTTCTTTTTCACGAAACCAAACCCGCTTTTAGTTTTACCTTGCTGCCCGGCCTGAGTGCCTGCGCGGCGTACCAGGCGTCATGGCGCGCTTTCCACAGCCGGTTCCTAGTTTCAGTATCTCGGGCCCACTGGAAGTCTGACCCTCCGTTACTCTGCGTGATCTCCTCTGCAGAAACACACACGCAGGCCGTTAGTGTTTTGTTTTAATCGTTTAAATCACATCACATGGGCAGCCCCAGTTTTCAGTCACTACAGACGGGACATTTGAAGCAGTGAGAACCTAGACACTAACAGCAAATGTCAGAGAAGACGTTCTCGTTTACTACGTTCACACACCAGCCATGGTGACTTGTTCTTCCAGGCTGCGTTCTGAGCCGTGGAACTCCAGGAACAGAGTCGGGGCAACGGGGTAGGACAGGGAGCTGAACTTGTTGCACGCATCAATCATCACATCATCCAGAAACTCTGAAAGCACATAAACACATCTCACAATAATTTGAGCAGTTCCATATGTTGTAGATGTAGACTTTTAACTGGCCGACGTTACGAACCAACGTTTCACACTTCCATGAAACATTACTTTTAAACAGTTTGCGGTTTCCTTGTTCTGTCCTCACCGATACGAGCGATGGGGATTCCAGCCTGTAGGATCTGCACAGTGCTGTCTACGGCAGCCTGGACTGAGGGAAAAGAGCAGACGGCCGACACCATGGCCTCTGGGATGCCGTACAGCCGTAACGTCGTCTTGGTAATAATCCCCAACGTGCCCTCTGAGCCCACAAACAGGTTTGTTAAGTTGTACCCTGCAGACGTTTTCCTGAAAACAAAATATTAAGACAATGCGAGCACAACAAGCGACAGCTCCGGCGTGTGTCTGACACCTGACGCCGTACCTGGGGCGCCTGCCTTTCCCGGCTGTATGTATGACGGTTCCATCGGACAAAACCACCTCGAGGTTCATGACGTTTTCTCTCATGGTCCCGTAACGCACGGCGTTGGTCCCTGACGCACTGGTGGCGGCCATACCACACAGGGACGCGTCGGCTCCAGGATCTGAAACAAGGAACCAAAGAGCAAGACTGCTAGGCTGCCAGTGACCAGCTTATTATTTAGACCTCCGCGTGCATTTCATCGGGCATTTACCAGCTTCTGAAAATGTTTAAATCCAACCGCAGGCATACCAAACATTACAGATTCCACCATGTTGTTATTATTCAAACAAAGATCAAGCCAAAATTAAACAGACAAAATCTAAGTACGCAACAAAAACCTGAAGCTGCTGTTACACTTTTTGTCATCTTGATGGGTATGCACTGTCAAACTTTTCCTAAAATGTGTTGCTATTGATGGACTGACATGAACTGTGCATACGTATTGGGATGAAGGGTGTGGAATTCACAGAGTTTAACTGTGTCAGGGCGGGGTGTGTTATTTCTGCAGTGACATCAGTCTCATAGTGGCTTTTGCGTACACTCACCAGCCACTTTATTAGATACCCCTGTACAACTGCTCGTTAACACAAATTTCTAATCAGCCAATCACATGGCAGCAACTTAATGCATTCAGGCCTGCAGACGATCTGCTGCTGTTCAAACGGAGCTTCAGAATGGGGAAGAAACCATCACACACAACCATCTCTAGAGTTTACAGAGAATGGTCCAAAAAAGAGAGAATATCCAGTGAGCGGCAGTTCTGTGGGCACAAATGCCTCATTGGTGTCAGAGGTCAGAGAAGAATGGCCAGGTTCAAGCTGATAGAAAGGCAACAGTAACTCAAATAGCCACTGGTCACAACCAAGGTATGCAGGTATGCATCTCTCAACGCACAACACGTCAACCCTTAAAGCGGATGGGCTACAGCAGCAGATGACCACACCTGGTCATCTAAGAACAGCAAACTGGAGGCTACAATTCGTACAGGCTCACCAAAACTGAACAACAGAAGATTGGAAAAATGTTGCCTGGTCTGATAAGTCTCGATTTCTGCTGTGATGTTCGGATGGTCTCTATGTTACAGGGCAACATAGAGACGCACGGGACAAACAACTGTGCACACACAGAGTCATAGCTAAGGGCAATTTGGAGAGACAAATTAACCAAAGAGTCATGTTTTTGGACTGTGGAAGAAGCCGGAGAACCGGACAGGACCCACTCATTCACAGGGAGAACGTGCAAACTCCATGCAGAAAAAAACCCAGAACGGTATTCCAAGCCAGGACCTTCTTACAACAGTGCTACCAACGTGCAGCCCTTAACAACACGCTCAAGATAACTTTAATCTTGCTAAGAGCTTTACCAACATCAATAACAGCATAGAGCCAAGCAGAAGTTAGAATGTAATTACCAGGCTACTATTCAAATGTGGCTCATCTTTTTAAGAAAAACAGTATAAACTGGGAAAATGTGTGACTGACCTACAGGGAACCAGAGGCCTGTGTCTCGCAGGTGGGAATTAAGGGCTTTCCGGGTCACACCAGGCTCAACGGTCACATCAAAGTCCTCTGGGTGAAGGTCCAGGATCTGTTCCATGTTCCTCAAACTGAAGCAGACGCCACCCTAAAGAAAGGAATTACACAGATAAGGTCATTTTTGCCTTAAAATTGTACAGTTTCGATTTATTTTTCTGGCTTGTTTTTTTCAGACGTAGTTGTACATTTAATTATTAAAACCAAAACACAACTGAAGGTTCCCTTGAAAACAGAAACTTTAATTTCTTGTCCGCTGTTATTTTTAATTTTTTTAGGGTTTTCCTTCATGGTGCAAGTATCGACTGACATTCTCTCACCTTCACAGCACCGACCCCTCCTTCCAAACCGGTCCCGGTGCCAAAAGGGATGATGGGAAGGTTGTTGTCATGGCAGACTTTGGCTAGGGCGCTGACCTCCTCCACACAGTGTGGGAACACCACCACGTCTGGGGGCCGACATCTAGAGAGAAGCGACGTAAGTTTCTTATCACCCGATCACAAACCTTCACTGAATTGAACACGTGATTTTTGTTAAGCCGCTGCGTGTAACATTCGATTTGGTTTAGTAAATAGAGAACGTCTCACCTGTGTACCGATTCATCTTTGCCATGTTGCTCTCTGATGGCTTCACCCAGAGAGACGCCATCCTCACCACAGATAGACCTGAATGCAGAGAGAACCCTGTCCACAGCAGCCTTCTGTACAAACACACACACACAGTACATCTTCATATCTCATATCTGTGTTTAAAAGATATTATATCTATATATATATATCTATCTCTCTCTCTCTCTATATATATATATATATATATATATATATATATATATATATATATATATATATATATATATAATAAAGAGAACTGGTCCAAGGACTGAATCCTGTGGTACTCCACAAGTGACCCTAAAGTTTGAAGAAAAAACTGAAATCTGTCCAATAGATAAGATTTAAATCTGCCTAATGCTTTCCCCTTAGTCCCTACAGTATGCTCAAGTCTTTGTAGGAGAATATTGTGATCAACTGTATCAAATACAACACTGAGATCTAACAGGACAAGTACAGACACAAGTTAATTATCTGAGGCCATGAGAATATCATTAGTGGCCTTCACCAGAGCTGTTTCAGTGTTATGATGAGCTCTGAAGCCTGGCTGAAACTCCTCAAGTAGGTAATTTGTCAGATCTGGTGTCTCGAACTTGAGCAACCTGCTGTTGTAGCGCTGCTGTTTTTAAGGACATGGAGGCCCATCCTCCTAGGCTCATTCTAAGTCAGATGCAAATCAATGACCCACCATCACTATCCTGGGTCGTTAGAAGTGATTGCTTGGTGTGAGTGGAGTACTTGGTCACCTGAATCATGATGAGACTGCTGAAGTAATCTCTTTGGAATGAATTTTAAGACCGAGTTGTACACTCTGGGGAGTTGGAAACGCAATCCTCTCTCTCTGTTTAGTGATGGCTTTTCTCTTTTCACTAAGGTATGGCAGCCTCGCTTCTGTCAGTCGCTTCTGTCAGTGAATGTGTGTGTGAGAATGACTGGCTGTAATGTAAAGCGCTATACGTACAAGCCATTTACCATATTTCAAACCATTTTTCTCCCTATTCAAACCTATTATTCTCCCTGTCCAAAATCTGGACATCATTGTCGTAAAAATAGTGTCCTTTGTTCTTGAGGTGCAGGTGAACTGCTGAATCCTGCCCCGAGCTGCTGGCCTTCCTGTGCTGCTCCATGAATCTATTTAGCTGTTGTTTAGTTTCTCTAATGTAGGAGTCTGAGCAGTTCTTGGTGCATTGGATCGCAGACACAACGGCGCTCAGCTGTGGTTTGGCTGTTCTGTCTTTGGGATGAACCAATTTTTGTCTAAGAGTGTTATTAGGTTTGAAATTTACTGGTATGTTGCGTTTGGAGAAAATTCTCCTGAATTGCTCAGTAACTTCTGGCAGAAATGGAATGACAATGTTTTTGCATTTCATTTATAATCCCTTGTAATTTACGATCCTTACCTCAATCAAATCCTCGCACCTATTCCTGACATTTAACTTAATAATAAGAATTGCACATGGCGTTACCAATGTTTTATGATGGATGGACGCTAGTGAAGTGAAGTCAGGGAAAACTATATTCTTGACTGTCTTTTAGTTCAGGTTTAATTTTTTGACATTGGCTGGTTACAGCTGCTGGATAAGTTTAATTTCCAAATGAAACATAAAGTCTAGATATCAAAATTTCAGTAACTCTGCTGCTTCAAAAACTAATGTGCAATGGTCGGTACTCGAACCCGCGCCTCACCAACATAATCGTTGTTGAGCCTACGGTGGCCGGCAGGAGCAAAAGCGCAGCAGATACAATAGTATGTTTTTTCAGGATGAGAGATCGCTTGCCGGAAATTATTGATGCTGTTAAAAGTATCAGGTCGGGGCAAAACTAGAGCAAGCTGTCTAAATAGTTCACAAATGGAGAGAATAATGCATTAACCACGCTGAATAATTAATGTTCCGTTTCATGTTTAGATATGTATACTGCCTCCAACTCCAGCTGTGTCTCTAACCCCCTGTGTTCACTTTGCCCACGACCTTCCATTGAACCGAGCGGAAAACAAAACGTAACAACGTACCCTGCCGGTGTTTTCTACGCTAACGCCGCGACAATGAACGAGGCTCCGCCGGAGAGACAGCAGCCTGCGGCTCGGTGTCATAACGAAGAACATCGTTAAACTGCGTTGTGCTAACTGTGGAGCACGGCCCCTGGCTTGATTGGTTCAAAATAATAAATAACACACAGAAACACTTCCGCTAACTGTTTTCAAAATAAAATAAAGCACCAGTCAGACCTTCCGCGCCACCTTGATTACTTTTTTTTTTATTTTTGTCTCATTAAACCCTGCTAAAAAATTCAACAAGTTTAAAGATGACACACGTTTAGACTATTAATTCATGTTTTTATAGTCTGCTTCCAATGCGCCAGATCCTGTGTATAAGATTAAAATGGAATGCAAATAATTGCCTCTTGAATTTGGCTGCATTTCTTATTCAATATCTGGTAATTGGGTTCTGATTCAACAGTATTTGTGCCACTCCAATTAACAACAAATGTTATCTTAAAGCACTTTACAAAACATCCAGGTGCAGTTCAAATAACCAGTCATATGAACAAATAAGCAATCAAAATATGCAATCCAATTATATTCTTGCTATAATACAGTACAGCCAAATTCAGTGTTTTCAATTCAGTTAGTGACAACACATGTCATCTCAAGGCACTTTACAAAGTCAAATTCAATCAAATCATACAGACAGATTGGTCAAAAAGTTTCCTATCTAAGGAAACCCAGTGGATTGCATCAAGTCTTGACAAACAGCATTCACTCCTCCTGAATGAGCGTAGAGCCACAGTGGACAGTCGTCTGCATTGTTGATGGATTTGCAGCAATCCCTCATACTGAAATAGATTTCAGTGCAAGGACTTGGCTTCAGAAGTCCCGTAAATAACAGTCTGGGTCTAAAGGCAGCTAAATATTCCATTGTAACAGGAATAAATCTCAGATAGAAACCGGTTAAAAACAAGTGGATAGTATGGGCTCATTTTATTTAAAATGTTATCTTTTCAATTTTTCTTATTTTTTTGGCAAATAAAGCCAGGAGATAAAAAAAAAAAAAAAAAAAAAAGATTTCTGCAAAATATCTAATTTTATTTTGAAAACCCCTGTTTGAGCTTCCGGTCATCAATTGAGAACCCTGTTGTTTTTCGTCTGTAGATGGCGCTGTAGGTCAAGGATACGGACACAAAGGTGGGATCAAAGTTTAGGCAACTTACCCAACAGGTAGTACAAACCTTCTCGGGTCAGAGTATGTTTTTATGGAATGTGTATTATTGCTATCTTTGGGTGAGACGATCTGTCATGACGTGGTGACGTGTCGTTTTCGTTGCAATCGCTGTTTTAAGACGCACGGCTGTTTTCTGGGAACAACAACAACACACCTAGAAATCACGACCTTCATGTGAGAAACACTACAACTTACCAAGCAGAGGTGGGTAGAGTAGCAAACATTGGACTCAAGTAAGAATAGCACAACGTATTTTTACGTTAAAGTAAAAAGTTGTCAGCCAAGAAATGACTCAAGAGTAAAAAAAAAAAAGTATTTAATAAGAAGTCTATTCAAGTACTGAGTAACTAATCATAACAGCTGATGATTTAACATTTAAAAATTATGTAATGGACAGAAAAAAATATAAAGGTATGTGGAAATTATGGTATTTTAAAGACAAAAGGCAGTATGTTAGAACAGTGGAAAGTACTTCCACTGACAATATCTACTGTTTACTGTAAGTTAATTTGACCCCCAAATGGTTCAATGAGCTCAGCAGATAGAAAATAACATTAAAAAAACAAAGCTTGTGTACAAATAAGAAGTCTCACTTTAACATAAACTCTAGGTTTTTGTCTCTGGTGCATTTTTAAATGAGTCTGTTCTTTATTCATGAAGTTACTCACAGTCAGTAGAGTAGCCAGAAATTTTACTCAAGTAAGAGTAGTGATACTTGAGTAATAATATGACTCAAGTAAAAGTAAATAGTACAGCACAGTAAAACTACTCCTAAAAGTACATTTTGGTCAAAAAGTTACTACTGTCAATGTAACTGAGTAAATGTAACTAGTTACTACCCACCTCTGCAACCAAATAACGCTAAAAACCAAATGTGAGAATGATTAACCTGGCATTATTTCTGAGGATCTATCTCTGATGTAATTTTTAGATCACGTTATCAGCCTTTAGTATTGCAGTGTTGATATAACTTAAGTGTACAAATAAAACTTGTTGAAGTCTGAGCTTCATCAAAGATTTCAGCTTTAAAAGTGTCCAAAACGCCCAAATGTCAGGATGAATGTTTGACACCTGACACATTTCCCCCCTGTAAAGGCCATGTATCCTGTTGATCTGCCATCTGTGGACGACACTGAGCTGACATCCGCATCTGAGAATTACCTGGCGTCCCTGAACGCAACGCCTCCCAGCAATGAGACATCTGAAAAGGTAGGATAACGCCTTCTGATTCCTGTCATTAATAGCAATTTATTGTCATCTATTCTACTTCTAATTAATTGTTTTATTTTCCTGTACACACTTTACAATACATTAATTACAAACTTTTATATAACATTGGGACTGTTAGCTTCAAATATAGCGAGATAAATAATGATAGAGCAGCATCAACAAAAAAGTAACAGAAAACATATATGTAACTATGGATGATTATAAAGTTTTAAATTTAAAAGCAAAAAGATTGACTGGCAATGACATTGTTTTATCATTTTCATTACTTTTAGGCAGGAACGCTTGCTGCGACACCTGGCAACAAAACAGACAATGGAGACTGCTTTAAAAACTGCCCAGACTGTGGCAAAAAGGATGTTCACGGGTCTAAAGTTTAGAGCTAGTACAGACAAAATGTTCAGGTTGTAAAAGGGGATTATGGGGCATCTTTGAAAACAGGGAAAACGGCACAGAACAACTTAAAGACAAACCGTCAGAAGAGGTTTGAACCGCTGTCAGTGCCCTCGTACAATCCAACTGAAGGGAAAGGGATCTACACCTTGAGACGCTAAACTAACAAAAACATGAACATTTGCACAGCTAATGATGAGGTCAAGCTGTAGATGGCGGCCTTTATCTATGCTATTGCACAAGTGGAGTCCTTCTCCAACAGTCCAAAAGTAGGGTTTGTGATGGCGAAGTAAATTTTAGGGAGAATAATGCGTCTGGACACCAAGCAAAGTGCCTCCCAGCCAGGGCTGCACTGGGACCAAAGAATGACCCCGGCATTTTTTTGGCCATGCTGGCCCACCCTGATAGTTATACGATATGCAGAGGCACGCAGAGGATGTAGCTGCGCATTATGTTTCAAAAAATTTAACTAAAGTTCAGAAAAAACACTGCTAGTAATGTCTTTCCACTTTTAAATATGTTGTTTATACAAATTAGACAATTAGGCCAAGAGTAAGACCATACATCCATGTTGAATAACAAGCTCCTCGAAGTGGCGCCTGAAAGTATGAAAAAACAAAATGAGGATGTTGGAGAAAAAAAAAAAAGAGAGAGAGCGACAGAGCTGCAGCGACAGGCAGACAAAGAAAATAAAGAGCAGGGATCAGTAAATTTATAGTTTAAATAATCTTTACACAAATGGAGAGATCATAGCTTCATAATAATAATAATAATAATAGATTCTTAATTCAATCTCCTGCATCTGCTAGCCCTGCTTTTTGGCTACTTCTTCCCAAACTGTTAGTAGCTTTTCTGACCTCCCTGCTCGTGGGACAGTAAATACATTTATTTTGAAATCCTTTTTTGATGAAATTATGACAGCCCGGGCCGGTCTGTGAATGGCCGTTGGCCCATTGCCCACTATGCCAGATAGCCTGTCCATGCCTGATTCCAACTTTTTGTCATGAACCAGAGACAGATGGACCCAGTATTCAACCAGACAAGCAGAGGTTAGGTGAAAGAACATTTATTTACAAAAATGCAAAAACAAAAACGGCATCAGGCCAACAAGGGGAAGAATGTGTCCAATAACCAAAAATAACAAAAAGCAGTCACAGATGAAACTATCTACAAAACAGAGGACAGGCTAACTCAAAAATCCAAAGATAGGTCTGATCAGGAAACAGGCGGGCAGAATAAACTCAAGCAGTGGTCAGTTAAACAGGCAAACAAACGTGGAACAGGGAATGCTGGACAAGACTCACCGATAAGGGATTGTAAAAACAAACAATGATGTGGCAGATTGCAGGGGGCAGAGGCAGGTATAAGTAAGGGAGTGATCAGGTGAATGGAGTGAAACTACTTACTGGCATGGGTGGAGCTAATCAGGAACAGGGAAGTGCTTAGGGGTAAACTGAAGCTGATACGATGGTGACTGGAGAACGGGAGTGACAGGGTGGAAGAATGCTGGCAGGTGAACTGAATTAAGACTGGTGACAGAAATGGTCGGAGCAGGCCAGATAAACTAATAATATAAAACAATATCAAACCACAATAAAACCCAACCTATTCAAAAACTAAGACAGAACCTAAAACAGAAACTGAACTTAAGGCAGCAGAGTGAAGTAATTGATCAAATAACAAACAAAAACCATAAGCAAACCCAAATCATGACACTTTTCTGTAGGAAAGGCAATTTCAACTCAATGAAATTACTAGAAAACAATCTGGATCTCAGTTCAAGTGGAAAGGTTAAATGGTGCATCCCCAGGCTCCATCCTACGAAGCAGAGCCACCAGGAATGTTGGACTAATGGCTAAAAAGACATCAAACTGTCAGGAAAGCCAGAGGCAATGGAATATAACAATAATAATGAAAAACGAAAACTTCCTAAGACAAATTATAGTCAGAGCCGCATCTAATTGTCCTTTACTTCCTGTTACAAAATGTGATATTTAACCTGAATTCCCTTGTCGTTATCTCGTTCTTCGCTCAGAGCGCCATAACACCAGCCAACGTCAGCCAGTTCCACCTGTTTGAGGACGACCACCCCGACTGTACTGTGTTGGCGCTTCATCCTCCTCATGATCCAACACAAGGTACGGAGGTATAAACACACAGTTTTCACTAAAACTGCCATATGAGACTGAGACTAACTCTTGACGTTTTGATACCGTCTAGTCTTGGCTTTATACCTGCATGAGAAGTGGTGGCGATTGGACGACGTGCTACGGACCTCCAGTAAATCCAGAAGTGGCTTGCAGCCAGTAAGTGAAATCATAAAAATATTAAACTTTCTCTCTGATGCACAATATTCAAAAGGTAAACTTTGGTCCCATCAGACCAAAGCACCTTCTTCCACACCTTTTGGCTGTGTCCTCTACCTTCCCTGTGTTAGATTTGTGGCATAATTGACAGTTATTCTAAATCGTCAAGAACTTCAAGACCAGAGTTTTAGTTACAGGAAAAGAGAATATTTTATGGTGTCCAGCAAGCTCCAGGACATGCTGGCTTCTGCAGAGGACTTGCCATACAGAGTTGTACAGAAGGAAACACTGGCAGTAGATGGATGTGAGCATATTTGCAAACTGGTTGAGGTAGATGCGTTTGGACAAAGACGGTTATCAGAGAAAAAAACATCACAGACAGACAGACTATGCAAGAAATGCAAGAATGGCTGTCAGACCACTGGGGAAAAGTTTTTTCTTTGACAAATACCCTTTCTGCTCCATGAGTGAAGTGTTCTGATACAATTCAGGCAGAGTCATGAATAATGGGGAATGAAAACTCTGGTTCTGTTAACAAGCCACTTGCGGATTTCAAGCATTAAGGAGTCCGGTTATCACAAGGCAAAAATTATAACAAAGTCACTTAAAGGCCAGTCTGGTTTTGGGAAAGTTAGCAAAAAAAGTCAAATTGAACATATTTGATAATAATTTTTTTTAAATACATTTTTAAATAGTATTAATTGTCCTTCGGTTCACTAGAGAAACAGATTTGTTGAGTCGGCACGTCGTCCACAGGTGCAGTCAGTTACGGAGCGTCTGATCGTGTTCCTGCTCAGCCGGGTGGTGGAGAGGCCTCAGTCACACGGAGAGGTGTCGTTCTCCCCGCACCCACGCACAGAGAGCTGCAAAGTGCTGTGGGAGGACGGACAGGCGGTCGGCTTCTACTCCGTCAAACACAAAGGTGGGGCGGCCGGAAGAAGCCCGGTCCGTTACCGTTAATGAAGCTATTCCTGCCAACCTTAAAAAGAGGATTTCCATTTCAGGGAGTTCAGCTGGTCAGTTTACAAACATTTGAAATGCTAAAATGGAAGAACATATGTCATCTGAGCTTTAAAGATACAGTACTCTGCTAAAGTTTTTAACCACCTCTTTTTTTTCACAAGTATCAGACTTTCAAGCAGCCAGGTGGAAGGTCTAATCTGTTAAAGTGGATCTGATAAAGTGAGCCTTTTGAAAAGCGCTCCTCTCAAACTGGCTTGTAATGAGGGAAAAAATGCATCTATTCTTATTAGACTTTTGTAATGTTACATCAAATTTCTACGTTATCAGATAGACCAGTGCAAAGTAGGTCATAATTGGGGAACTGGAAGGAAAACGAGTCATTGTTTTCAGTTTTCAACAACTTTGGTCTGGATTTGTATTCAGGCCCACTCAATCAGTCAATGCTTTGTAAAGCTAACTTTTGCTGCTATTTAAACTAAGTCTTTGGAGTTGACCTAAAGCATATATTTAAGCTTGTTGTTGGAAAAGACGTTCCACTGAAATGAGACGACCTGTGTTCGGGTCAGAGTAAAGCCGTCCTCCCCCCCTGCCGTTTCAGGCAAACTCTGTGACAGCTGGAGCAGCCGCTGCTACCTGCTGCCCGTCCTGGACACCGTGCTGGTGAGGCCAAGCTGCAGGAGGAGAGGCTTCGGCCTTCAGATCCTGCATGACTTCTGCTCCTCGTTCTCCTCAGAGGACTTCCTCGGAGTCAGCTCCCCCTTATCGTCCAGCATGGCGGCAGGTTGGCAGGTTTATTTATGGTCTTAATCTGTTGGAGGAGAAAGTCTGTTGGTTTTTTTGCCACATTAGGCAGAAAAATGTATTATTTCATTGAATCTTCTACTGTTGCACTGACTAGATTATAAGTTAGTTGCAAGTGTATTTTATTAATGTGAGTATGACTACAAAAATACAAAGTAATTATTTTATTTGCCCTTCATTAATGCATCATTTGCCATTGTCTGTCATTCACTCCTGGCCCAGATTTCATCACAGTATGTAACAACAATGTCATAAACCAGTGACCCAAACAGAGGAGCTTTAACTTTTTGGAGACTCCCCTGTTCTCATGACTGGTCTGATCATGTTCTTACAAGTGATGCCCAGTCGTTGTCAGGCTGTGACTGACATGTTTATGGTTTGCCTCTGTCTCTCTGTATTAAGGGGCGTTCACATGGCTTCGCTTTAATTGCCAAAATCGTGCCTTTTGCATCCCTAGCAACTCCTCCGTGGCCTCGCTTTGGGTCACTTTGCTCCCGAGTCACACCTGCGCGTAGAGGTATCATCTAAATCTGTCGCTCGGCGTGCTGCGTTCGCGTTCAGTGGGAACGCACCTTCATATCGACTGGCCCAGGCCTCTCACAGAACATGTGAGGAGCTGAGTTCACAAGTTTTACCTCCAGTTGGGTTCTGGCAGGTGAGACATCCCCAGAGTACAGTTTTTTGTTAAAGACTCAGACACTTAGACTTAGACAACTTTATTGTCATTTTAGCACAAAGTGCGTACGGAACCAAATTTCGTTGGCATACAGCTTGAAAAAAAAATCACAGTTCATTGCAGCAGTTTCAGGATAAAGATGCAGCAGCGATTTGTGTAAACAATTGAAATGGCTTCAGCATTACTAGCAGTTCAACAGTCTGATGGCCACAGGGAAAAAGCTTTTGCAGAACCTGGTGGTCCTACAGCGGAAGCTGCGGAACCTCTTCCCAGAAGGCAGCAGGGAGAACAGTCCATGGTGGGGGTGTTAGGGGTCCCTGATGATGTTATGGGCTCGGGACACACAGCGCTGTGATGAAAGGTCCTTGATGGAGAGAAGAGGAGCCCGGATGATCCCATCTGCTGTCCTCGCCACTCTCCTCACATTCTTCCAGTCGGAGGCACTGCAGCCTCCACACCACACAGAGAGACAGCTGGTCAGAATGCTCTCTATGGTGCTTCTGTAGAAGGTCTTGAGGATGTTTATCACCTCAATCAGGTACAACGGCATCAGTCTTCTGATCTAGAGGCTCACCTTCTGCTTGGTTGGTCTTTCTCTCTGCCGGTGAAACGGATTCAGCCATGCGTTGTTTTAAAATGGCCGACGTCTCTTCCTGTAATTCAGGGGTGCCAAACTCTAGTCCTCGAGGGCTAGTGTCCTGCAACTTTTATGTGTCTCTGCTTCAACACGTCTGAGTCCAATAATCAGCTCATTAGCCGGACTCTGGAGAACTTGACTGCATACCGAGAAGGTAATTCAGCCTTTTGATTGAGGTGTGTTGGACCAGGGACACATTTAAAGTTGCCGGACCTCGAGGACTGGAGCTTGACACCCGCGCTGTACCCCATCACCGGTTAATCCAGCATGCGTTTGCAGCACTTCCCAGAAAGTCCTGCCTCATTTTTGTAGTCAAACGTGCATGAATGTGTAATTCTGCTGGGCCAGGAGGTCACGAGGCAATTAATGCGGTCATAGATTTCTGTTGGACGTGCTCACTGCGGAGTTCGCACCAGAGCAACGCCGTTTTCTTTACCAGGTGTGGGAAGCGGAAACACAAAAACGACTCTAGAGAAAAAGAAAAAAACAAGTAAAAAAATGAACGGACTATTTTTTAGAGCCTACTGCTGAACATTAAACATGATTTTACCTTCTTTTTTTGTGGATGCTCAGTGATCAGGAGGTTTCTGCAGCAGCACGAGGAGCATCGGGAGCGTCTGTACGAGGTAGAGGCGCCAGGAGGCTGGACTCAGAGAAGAAACATCTGGCTCAACATTCAGCTCGGTTTCTACGCGTCTGAGCAGCTGGCACCAGGGATTGTGTGTAAAACAGTAATACTTTGATCTTACCCCGATTATTGTAAAAGTAATGGCACAAAGAGGTTAATTTAGCTTTGTACAAGATCTTCCAGGAATCAAATGAATAAAGAACCCTGGGAGCACTTTCTAAACGCGTGTTGTACATGAGCTGATTATGAAGAATGATGGGAGGGGTTTGCGATAACAAGAAAATGGAAATTGAATTATAATGAATAACGGGCGTGTTTTTATTTTTTATTTTTTAAAGCCGTCTCTGTCCATCCGCAGACGGGGGGAGCTGCCCTGGCCTCGGTTAGCACCTGTAACTCGAACGCTCCCCTGGCGACGGCCTCCTCTCGGCTCTGTGACATGAACCAGGAAGGAAGCTCCCCGAGCAGCGGTACCTCCGGGAAAGGATGTAGCTCTGCAGCCCACGCCGATGTTCTGGATTTTAAATTTCCCGACAGGCCCCGAAACGTGGGGGGAAAAATTCGATCAAAGAAGCCCAGAAGAGAAAACACAGGAGAGATGCAAAAAAGGTCCAAAAGAGCCAGGAGAACATCTGTAGACGACTAAAAAACACAAAGTCGTTGTGCAACATCAGACTCCAGAAGGAGCTGTTCATGTGCTCTCTGCATTTCGCTTTCACTCAATTCAGCTATAAGGTTTTAGCTTCTTTGGAGTTCCTCTGGTCCAATTTCTGTTCATCCTGTGGTGATTTTATTCCTCATGGGTTACTTTATGCTTCTTTATACAGATTTTATACAGGTAAGGTTTTAATTTAGTCATTTAGTGTCACACTTTTAGGACACTCTTAAACGGGGTTCCCACTGCTTGCACTTGAATTTAGTACTTTTTAGATCTGCAGGAGTAAGAGAAATCATTTAGAAATAGTAGAATTATACTTTCCATCTCTTCTTTTTCCCTTTTTCAGATGAAAGAAAGTTCTCCTCTGCTTCAACACTTTCTGAATTAACCAAATCTGTAATCCTCAGGTCCACAGATGTTTGGTTTGTTTGACCTCTGAAGCTCTTTGGTCACTTTGTTGTAAAAGTGCGTCTAAAGATTGCTTTAATTCCTGTCCCGTCATTTAAAAAATAAAGTTCCAATTTGTGTTAGAATAAGTTGCTCTGATCTGAGTCTTTCATTCCACACTGATATAGAAAAGTTGGCATTTTTGTCTACTCTTCTTTCCCATCATGTCTTGGTTTGAACTACTGCTGCCAATTTCTGTCTTCACTCTCAGTTCATAAAAGGGAACTCTTGCCTCTGTTTTTGTGTCTCCTCCATGTTCCAGGTAAAGGTCGCTCATACGGAACCGGGCAATCAGCTGTGAATTTCAGAAGGCGTACCTGTTCACTGTTGCTTGCATTCAGAGGAGAGATTGTTTCAGTTAGTGACTTGAGATTTCATAAAGACCGGCCTGTTTAAGATCATGCCACGGCATCTATATCGGATTTATGTCCGAATTTTGGCTAGGCCACTGCAAACTTTAATTTCCATATTTATTCAGAGGAGGACTTTGCTTTGGATGATTAGGCTGCTGTAGGATAGAGAAAAGTGCCGGAGTTTATGGTCAAAGATTGATGACTGGACAGAAAAAAAGCACCTCCAGACCGTTATACTACCACCACCATGTATTGACTGCTGGTACAGTGGGATTAAATGATTTATGAATAGGGAAAGGCAATGATTGGGTATCTTTTTTTAAATTAGAAACTTTTCGCAGATTTTCTTCAGCACTGCAGTCATACAATAGTCAAGTATCTTATCTCTCTGCGTTTCTCATGTAGCTCTTTTTTTTTTTTTTATGTGGTAAAGGTAAAAATCTTACCCTAGTAAATGTGAAAAAAAGTTTGCATCGTGTAAAGACAAAAAAAAAAAAAGTCTGTTATTTAGCTTACCTTGCGAAATTATTCATGTTTTGTTCATCTTTCTCGCTCCCAGAATGTAATTTGTGTTGCTCATCTCTGTTGTTTGTGACTGGCGGCACCGCGGGCGTGAAAATCGAGCGCACCTCGCTCTAACAGCCCTATGTAGGAACAGGAAGTTTGGAAACAGGAAAAAATCTATGAGAAGGGAAGAAAGTTGGAGATCACGTTGAAAAAAATGAGCAGAATTTATCACAACACGTCTTTAGAGAACAAACCGGTGCACAATGAGAGGTTTGACCGGGCGTGGCGTCCCTCTTCGTATGAAAGGTAGGAAACTGTACCAAGCTGATAGGTCCCCCGAGGCGCAGCTGCACCAAACCCCAATTGAAAAAATCCAAATTTTTCAATTTTTCTTCAAATATAGAGCAGATCGCATTTATTTACCTTCTAAAACATGTATCTCCAAGGAATAAAAGATTCGGCTTTGCTCAGCAAAGTACCGAAAAACATAATGCTGAGATTCCTCATCAACAACAGCAGCAACAAGGAACTTCAGCAAATACTTAGTTTATTAGGGTTTATAACTTCCACAATGTATCAGCAATACCTATGCTTGAACCTTCAATGTGATATTTTGCATACAAATATTTTTAAGATTAAAAAAAAGTTAATACCTGATGAATTTGACACTAACTGCACTCATTGTCTTTCACTCAGTGGACCTGGGGTCCTTGTGGAAGGGAAGCTGCTGGATATGTCCAGACATTCAATCAGTGACACCAACGATCAAAAGGTAGCTTAGACCTGATTTATTAGTTTTTTTCTATTTCACTTTACTTGTTTTTATTCTGTTTATTATTGGTTATGTATTGTTTTATTTTTTATTTTTTAAATGTTTTATTTAAATTAGTATTATTTTTTACTTTGATCTAGTTTGGTTTGATATGTTTTGTTTTGATTTTATTCCTTTTTTTCATAGGTTAATTACGTAGTTGAATGTATTATTTTTAGTTCATTTTGGAGTTGTTTTTTTTAATTTCTATTTACTTCATAATACATTTTCCATTTTCTTTCATTCTTTGTTTTTGTTTTTTATTGAATCATATTAATTAAATGTATTTTATTCTTTTTTTATTTTATGCTTTGCTTGATTCTACTTTGTTTGTTTTTTGGGGGAGGGGTTCTTTTTTTTATAATAGATTATCTTATGTGGCTTTTTTCTGTTTCAATTTAATTTTATTCCTATATATTATTTTTGTTTAGCTCTTTATTTTTTGTCCTGTTTGATTAAATTATTTAGCTTACTTTAATTAACAAGCAAATGTTTAGTTGAAACACAGCGTTTATTTTGTCAAAAAAGATACACTTGTGAATAAAACCAATAAATATGACACTAAAGCTAAGCGCTGAACAATGTTTGTTAAACTAATTAAAGGCTTGAATAACAATAGGAGTGAGTTATTGCCTATGTAATAACCGTAAACAAAGAATGACCAATATCATGAAGTTTACTTGTATGCATTTGTAACAGAAGCTTACAAAGTATTTTTTTTTTATGCTAACACATGAGTTTAATTAAAAAACTTTATATTTTGGTTTTGCTTTGCCAAACTTTGCTAAAGTGAGATCGATCTGTGGTAAGTTACTGTTGGACCATGCGAGGGTGCCTCTGACAGATATAGAGCTTGATCCACTGAATGAAAGGAAGAACTTAGAAGATACCAGAGCAAACACATCAGACCAAACCAAACCGAATACTGATAAACATCAAACCAATCAGTCTTCTCTCCTCATGTCTTCTAAAAAAAACAACAACGACAGGTGCGTTTCTACGTGCTGTACATCAAACCCGGACGGATCCACCAGAGGAAGTTTGAGGCCAGTGGGAAGGAGGTGGAGCCGAACTTCAGCGACACCAAAAAAGTCAACACCGGCTTCCTGATGTCCTCCTACAGTGAGCAGACAACAATAAGCGTCTCTGTTAACCCATTTGTTTTAGTTCTTGGTGACTGTGAACCTGCGTGATGTGGGAACTTCTTATCCCAACAGAAACCCTAAACCTTAACTCTGTAGGAAAATCGTGCCTGTTCCAAATTGTTGAACACTCCTTTAGTTTCCTTTTCCGTCACCTTTTAAATTCAGTTGATTTAAATTGGATTTTTTTTCCCCCCGTCTGCTCAGAGGTGGAAGCCAAAGGAGAATCGGACCGTCTGACTGAGGATCAGCTGTCGCAGATGATCAACAAAGCTGAGCTGGTTAAAATCACAGACAAGCTCCGACCTGCTGGCACCTGGGCCTTCTGGTACCCAGAGTCGGAGATGGACAAAACTGAGCTGGAAACGGGACAGGAAGTCCGACTGAAGACCAAAGGAAACAGTCCCTTTATATGTCAGTTTGCATTCATTGCTACTTTGTTGATCTGCACAATAAACAAAAAAAAAAAAAATCCAGTGCTGTTGGATGAAAACATCAAACTTACTGTTTTTTTTTTTTTTTTTTTTTTTTTTTTTTTCCCCCAGTGTCCTGTCTAGCACTATGGCAATAGGAATTGATATCTCAATGCCAGATGGAGCTCGACAGATTTTGCTTTTACAAGTGGAGCAAACAGCTTTCGCCATAGTGCTCCACTTGATTTATGCTTGTAAATAGCTTTATTATGATTCCTGCAAGGAGAATTTCAAATTATATGGACATGACAATGGGAGAGTAAAGGAAGAACAAAAAGTGAAAGAAAAGAAAAAAAAAAGAGTAGAGGTGAAAGAAAGAGGAGATAAAAGGAAGAGAATGATAAAATGTCCTCTGTCTGCTCCATCACCTGGAAAGAGACACAAAAAGAACAGCACAACCAACAGACATAAAGCAACAGATACACTCTAATAACACCTAGATGCCATTGCTAAATCATATATATTATTATGTAAGCTGACATGTGTAATGTGATATTTGAAAAAAGAAAGTGACACAACATAAATAAATAAATAAATAAATTATAAGATTACTGTATATAATTGAACACTTAATACCTGGGACCCAGCACCTGTGGGAGATGTGAAAGTGCACTAGTTTAGGTGAAGATTATCCAGAAATAGCTTGATAGTGATTGTGGAGAACCAAAGACCCACCTTCCCCGAGCACAGAGGCAGGCGTCAGGGGACCCGTAACCCCGGACTCCCAAAGGGGTCCCTAAAGCAGGTCGCCCCTTTGGGAGTCCGGGGTTACGGGTCCCCTTACTGGTTTTATATTTATCTTAAAATCTAAGCAGCAATTATCCTGATTTAGAATAAATGGTTTGGTTGCTCTAGGACCCTAGAGCTCTGCTGTATGTCATTAGCAGCATGCATAACATTCCTTCCTTTCTTATCTCCCAGTCTCTTTGGCCAAAGTGGACAGCGGGACGGTGACCAAGTGCAACTTTGCTGGAGATGAAAAGGCCGGAGCCTCGTGGACGGACAAGATAATGTCCAAGAAGGCAGACGGCAGCAGCTCCCAGAAGCCTGGAGGAGCAGGAGAGGGAGCAGAGGAGGACGAATGGGTCAGAGCCACATCTAACACCATTTACTTTTCCCTACGTTTATTTATTAGGTCAGGTGAATAATTAAAGGTATATAGCCACATTATATGCGTAAAAAAAGACCAAAAACTGTTTGATCATGATAAAAAGGACCATCAAAACACTATCAGGATGGTAGTGTCCGGCCTCATATCAGACCTTCCTTGTTTTAACCCCTGCTGCACATGAGCTGTGCGTACTTCTGTTAAAATTGTAAATAAACACAAAAGGCTTTATTTACTAACAAATTTAGAAAAAACACAACGCATAAAACACCAAAATAATTACTAATACGCTAGCAGAAGTGTGATAGTATTTCATAAAAAACTTTGTATGTAACCAGAGTGAGCTACTGACGTATAAATAAATAAAAAAGTCAAATAACGTGGCTATGCACCTTTAAGATGATTCATACTGATTAAAATATAATAATAACTTTTTATTTTAGTTTCTAAGTATGATTCAGGTTTAATTTTATTATTTAGCTATAATACATCTAACAATTATCCTAATTCATTAAATTTAGACATTTTATTGTATTCCATCAAACTGACATTTTTTGTTATGTATTTTTTTTAATTCTGGTAGCTAAATACATTTGAAATTTTAAAAAAATCAATCATATTTCTATAATAATAACAACTTTTTTAAAGTTAGAAATAATGCTAAATAATAAAACTGGGATTGATAAACCCCTCTGGGACCGATAAGCTTAGCAAGGTAGCTCATAAAGATGACTTAAAACATTTTCAAGTACTAATTTGATGCAGTGGTGGATCAGATTTCTTTTTATGGGAGCTCTGAACTTATAGGGATTTATTCTTCAGAATCTAATCTGTGTTTCTCTTCAGGATGACTGAGTACACCATCTCTCATCGTCCGGATCCATCCTCGGTCCTGATCCAGTCTTCAGGGTTATCCTGGCTTGCTAAACAGGCTTCAGTTTATTTGCCTTAAAGAAGAAAATCCTTGATCGCCTCTGACGTTCAGGACTGGACTGATAACAAAAAATTAAATGTATAATTTTCCTCTATTTTATTCCTTGGATCAAATGCCCTCATTTAGAAAAATGGCACCAGTCACTGTTACAAAGTCATTTCTGTTTTTTATTTTCTGATCATTTATTTTTAAAGTTGTGCCGCAGAAAGAGTTTGTTTCACTTCATCATCATTAATAAGGACATAAGAATGTTTATTTCTCATTGTTTTGCTACAACGAAATCTGTACAAAAATAACGGAAAAATATAAAGAATACATCACAAGACATTTACTATGTGCAAAACGCTGATGTAGCGGTGGTCAGGTGGGGACTATGGTTGATGTGATGAGAGGCGAGAAGAACAGAGTTCTATAAGCTTTTTTCTTGTTGTCTTGTCCCTCGCTTGTCTGAAAATAACCTGTCAGGCAGATGGGACAAAGACTTTCTTTCCAAACGTGTTTGGTAATCGGGGGAAAGCTCAAATTCTCCTTTCCAGCTGCCAGACTTTCTTGAAATCTTGGCAGATGTCTCAAACGCCCCTTTCCGATTCTAACTTCCTTTATTGTCCCACAGTGGGGACATTCTGGGAAATCTATCACCAACATCCCCCTTTTATTTTGGCTCTGACTGTTTGTTAATCAGGACACGAGCCAGCCCAGTTGAGTGATATTTCACAAACGGAGCCGTGGACACAGAACCGGCGCTGCACGGCTGACATTGCGTGCACGAGATAAAACGGCCGTATGAGCTTCCTCTCCTTGGATGAAGATGATGATGATGATGATGATGATGACGTTCTGGGGTTGCCTGTTACCTTACGGCAGCAGATTGACTTCTGGTCCACCTTCAGCTCTTTTGTCCCTTCTTAAGGGACAAAAGAGGTCTTAGGTCTGGCTTGAAACCTTTTCTGAGTATGAATTCAAGTTTTTCTTTGTTATCTAACTACTTCTATGCTAATTTTCTATGACGTCTCTTAACCATGACTGCATATCATGTTAAAAAAACAAATGGTGAGAAACAAATTTGTTTCCGGCCAGCAAGTATCTACAATAAAGAGTATTTTAAAGTAATGTCTGTACCGACTGCCACGGGACGTCCCAACTGTACGGTCCTCTGGAAAAGTATTTAACCGTTCTCATAATACTAGCATTAATTGCGTTTTATTGGGACTTGATGTGACAGACCAACACAAAGTCACACATCATTATAAAATGGAAGAAAAACTGACTTTCACATTTCAACCAAATAAAAACTGGTGTGCGTTTGATATCAGCACCTCTCTGAGTCGGTACGTTGCAGAACCAGCTTTCCTCACTGTTACAGCTCCAAGTCCCTTTGGACTGTGTTTGTCCAGAGAGGGAAATATCTGCTGCCTCTCTGCAAAAACTGGCCAGTCTCAGCCAGATTAGATGGAGAGCGTTTATCAACACCACTTTCCACTCATGTCAGGGATTCCCCGATGTGTTTAGCTCCGGGCTTTGACTGGACCACTCGAACCCGTGAGTACGCTGGGACCTGAACGGCTCAGTTGTGTTTCTGCTCGTCTGTTTTGGGCTGTTCTCCTGCTGGCGGATGAACCTCCTTCCCATTCTCGTGGGAAGCATCCCCTCAGCATGATGCTGCCACCTCCATGTTTTACTGTGCGGCTGGTGTGTTCAGGGTTGATTTCTTTCACACAGTGTTTGGTCAATTTTCCAAAAAGATCCATTTCTGGCTCTGACCAGACCACCTGCTTCCAGATGGAAGCCGTGTTTCCTACAGGGTTTGTGGCAAACAGGATTTCTAATTGCTTTCTATCAGCGAGGGCTTACTGTTTGCCATTCTTTACGGCAGATTTGTAGAGTGCGTGAATAATAGATGCCTTATCAACAGATTCTTCCACCTGAGGTGTCTATATGTCTCTTAGCTCTGCACTGCAAAAAGGGAACTGAAGGTAAGCAAAATCTTCTTGAAATTAGTGTATTTTTCCTTGATTTGAGCAGCTAAATAAGGCTGTTCGCCAACGGACTGAGTATTTTTCCCCTAAAATAAAATAATTAGATATCCTGCACTTGAAATAAGATGATGGAGATGAATTGTTCTTATTTTATGTGCAAAAATCTTATTCCATTGGCAAATGGTTTGATTTAGCTGCTCAAATCAAGGAAAAATACACTAATTAAAAAAAATTTTTTACTTACTTTTAGTTCCCTTTTGCAGTGTGGTAGGTTTGCCGCTGTGCCGTCCTGTTTCCATGTCCAGATGATGAACAGAGCTCTGTGAGTTCTTTAAAGTTTTGGCTGTTGTTTCACGACCTGCCCGTACTTTAAACTTCTCTGCAACTTTCTACCTGACCTGCCTGCTGTGTTCTTTGGTCTTCATGATGCGGTTTGTTCTCCAGTGTTCTATTAAGAGACCTCCGGAGCTTCCACTGAACAGCTGCATTCATACAGGGATCAAATCACATCTGGACTTCATTTGCTAATTAGAGGACTTGCGAAGCCAGTTGGTCGCACTGTTTTTTTTTTTTTAAATTATTATTTATTTAGGTATGTTAGAGGAAAAGTGAGTAAATGCAAATGTACAAAACACTTCTCAGATTGTTTTATTAGTGAAGAAACAAACCATGCATCATTTTCCTTCCACTTTGCAACACCTCACCACTATTTACTGATCAATCAAACACTGCCTCAGCAAAATGCAAGGGGAAAAAAAGAATGTCACTAGGTGTCATTCCTGGTTTTCAGTCTTTTAAACTCATATTTTGGTCATCTGCAGTGATTCAACCACCGGAGTGGAAATAATTTGTGTCTTTGAGAAAGTGGGATGGTGATGTGTCAAAAGTTCCTATTTAAAAGTCTTTGCTAAGTTGTTTTGCACCACTGAGTCATTTCTAGAGTTTGGGCAGTGTTGTTTTGTGTCCCTAAATGATTCATAGGCCAGAGTTAAGTGGCTTAAAAAAGATCAGTGCTAAAAAATGCTGAAGAGTTAATTTCCACCTTTTTTTTCCCCGCACATTCAGTAAATTTTATTTGTCAAAGCCTAAATAGTACATCATCTTACATGGTTACGAGCTTGTTGTGCAGTAAGAGCATCCTCAGGAAAAACAAACTGGCAATTAAAACAAGTTGTGTCTGATTACATCCCATTTCGGTTCAGACTCGGGTAACGAGGCATTTCCCGTTTCCCTCATGTCAAAACTAAAATAACACAGACAAAATGAAAAGGCTCAGTGTTGATGTTTTTCTTTTTTAAATTAAAAGCAACAATTTCAGGCAAATGAAAACAATAACAGAGATGGGGGCCTTTGATTTGGACATTTATGATGCACAAACAGACTTTAAGACGTAATGCGGATGTTTGTGGGTTTGAAAACCAGCAGCATTAAAAGACTGGAAAATTTAAACATTTATTTATTTTTTTACTGAAAGCCTTGTATTAGGACAGTAAAAATGATTATCCAACCACCAGTCAATCAAAACATTTATTATATCTCAGAAAAATCGGCTGCAGAAACATAGACACAAAATCCAATATAAAGACTTCTTTACTGCGGGTTTTTGTTCGAGCGGCACATGCAGAATTCAGAAAAGGGAATAAAATCTCATGTTTTTACTGTTTGCATTGAATACACTATAAATAACGTTCATTACTATTTACACAAACAGGGGCGCATCTCCTGTCGTCTGTGCTACGCCTCGTGCCACTGCTGTCTGATTAACTGAAGCCTGTCAAATCCTTCCTTTTTATCCGTCGTCAGATTTTACAGTAGCCTGAAAACCGTCCATGGAACATCTGAAGCTTTGCTTAGTCTAGATGGGCCGTCTCTTTTTCAAACCACTCCAGGACGACGTCTCGGTTCTCCTTGACCCACTGGATGTTCACTTCGGTTTGCTCGATGGCCTGCTCTACGGCTCTGGAGGGGCCGTACTTCCCCATTTCCTCCTTGAAGCGCCTCAGCTGGAGACACAGACGGACGATTGTTACCCAACGCTGGGAGACAGTGTCACACGTCTATACACACCCTCCATCTTCAATTCTACCATTTCTAGTCATCAGGGATAGCTTTCAAATGATTTCTGATAAGTGTAAGAGCAATACAGATAAATCCATTTGCAGATATATGTACTTAGATATGTGGCCAAATTCCCTTTTTCACACTCAGTTTAGCATTTAAAGTATCAGTTGAAGATAATGAATAAATCTTAAAGCTAAAAGTCACTAGATCAACTTATGGATGTTGTCAACTGAATTCTAATCGCAATTATCAGCAATATAGGATATAATTAAACAAACAAAAAAATTCAAAGATTTATGGGCTCATCAAAGGAAAAAATTAAAAGATGAAATTCTGAGGTGAAAGATTAAAATATAAACTTAGTTCAAAAAGACATCTTATTTCCTTGGCAGGTAAATGTTGAAATAATTAATGTTATAGATACACTTCAGACATTTTCACCTAAACCTTGGACATAGAGACCAATCCTTTAGACTAAAAAAAATCTAAATTGGTAACTAATGCAAAGACAGAGAAGAGTTAAGGGCAAGTATCTTAATTTCTTTTTAAAATACTATTTTATTTAAAAAAAATAAGTAATGAAAACGAATGGGATATTTACCATGATGTGCTATATAACTGTTAAAAAGTGAACAAAAAAGTCAACCAAAAATTAGCAAACACTGGGTATCTTTTTTAAAGGGACCTGCTACCGTTAGAAAATTTAACTTCTTTGCTACAACTATATGACATTAAAATATATAAAATATATGATTCTAGCTAAAAAAAACTATGAGCGACATAAAGGAGGAGAATAAAAAGCTGAAAGTCAAACCAGATTTATGTAACATGGAGCTAAAGCTACTTTCAGTTTCAGCCACGTTTTGACCAGTTGACTCATTTTATAGTCGGGCAGCTAGCTTATATAACCTATAGTGTTGATAAGTGGTAAAAGCTCAGACCTTTGAGACATGAAGCTGATCGGGAAAAAGTTGAGGAAGCATCTGGATAAACATGAATAAACTTAATTGCTCGTAGTTAATTAAGGATCAAAGGTGAGGAGAAAAAAAACGAACGCCATTCTTCCTCGTCACGCGGACAGGCTGTGACGGGACAGGTGCGTGTCTGATAAGGTATCAGGGAGTTTCAGGTTACTCATCTGCTTCAGATTAATCACAAAAACCTAAAACTATTTATCGCTTCCGGATAAAATGCGAGTAAATTACCTCCTGCAGCTCAAACTCTGTGGAGAACCTCCTGGTCACTCCCTCAACCAGTGCAGCTGCATTCCTGTAAAACATCAGTAACAGCATGTAAGAGGAAGGAGTGTGAATCATTTGCTTTTTAATTTACCTTAGATAAAAACAATTGCTGGATTATGAAAAGAAGGCTTGTATCTGGTGTATATTTACACGCTGATACCGACATGTTGGCTTCCCGGTAACAGCATAAACAGTGGAGACTTTATGGCGAGGAGCTAATGATAAGCACTGATTAAACTGCGGGACCTTCGTCCTCCATGGCTCAGAGCTAGATTACTGTAAGCCGCCGTATGTAAACGCTGCTTCTTTACGACTCCTCTTTTACACGGGTCATGAAGTTGTCACGAAGGCTCTGTAAACAACGCCTCGCTGGGTGAGCTGAGGGAACCGTAACGGCGCCGATCTCTTCCCCCCGGCTCAGACCCTGACCTGAGGTGGAGCTGAGACCCAAGGTAAACATCAGCGGAGGAACCCTGTGAGAGCGACCGGTCGGCTTGTTGGTGGTCCAAGCCCAACTTTTATGTTTACGGCAGCTCAGATAAACGCCCACCGCCCGGCAGATGATATATATATATGCAGTTATATGGGGTGTTTTTTATCTGGAGGACAAAGTTTAAGTGTCCACCTTTTTAATATTTTTCAAAAGCACATTGTCACAACACTGAACACAACACCACCTCTGGGTCAATGTGATGTGATTTAATAATATCGAGATGTAGAATGAAAATCAAAGCAAAACTGAGAAAACAAACTCACCGCTGACAAATCCCACATTCCTCTTGCAGTATTACCAATTATTCACGGACAAAATACAGGATCCATCTATAGCCCTCAGTATAGTGGAAGTATTTGGTGAACTGAGGTGAATTGAGAACTAACACGGTTTTAGAGATGAATTTTGTACTTTTGCTGTACTTGCTTTTCCCAGTTTGGTTTTAATATGGTTTCTATCCCTGAACCGTACCAGAGACAGCACCTTTTTCTGCCATTTGTTTTCTAGATTTTAAAGTTGCCGTTTAGATTATTCTTATTACAGTGAAACAAAAAAAAAGTTGTTCTAGTTGTAGCTCTTAGAAACTACTGTAGATCAGAAACCGACAAGGATTTACTTAGTTTATTTCTTATGAATAGAAAAAACTAAGTGCTGTATGTTTGTTAATGTATGAATAGAAACAAACTTTGAATGTTAGTGATGAAGCTTGTTCCAGTGAAACTAAAGAAGCCTAGTCAAGGATTTACTCAGCTTATTCCTTTGTTAATGTAATGTTTTCTTTTCCTATGTAATAATATTTCTGTGTCTCTGCTCTGTCTTCTCTAACCCCCAGTGGGTCGAGGTAGATGACTTTCACACTGAGCCTGGTTCTGGTTCTGCTGGAGGTTCTCCTCCCTGTTAAAGGGGAGTTTTCCTCTCCACTTTCGCTTCATCCATGCTCAGTATGAGGGATTGCTGCAAAGCCATCAACAATGCAGACGACTGTCCCTGTGGCTCTACGCTCTTTCAGGAGGAGTGAATGCTGCTTGGAGAGACTTGATGCAACCTGCTGGGTTTCCTTAGAGAAGAAACTTTCTGACCAGTCTGGAGGATCTGATTTAATTTGACTTTGTAAAGTGCCTTGAGATGATATATGTTGTGAATTGCCGTTATGTAAAAACATTTTTATTGAATATTTTCCTCTGTAATGTTTTCCTGTTCATATACAGCAGTTTGAATCGTCTTGCTACTACAAGGTGCTATATAAATAAAATTGCCTTGCCTTAAAACCACAAAATAGCTCCATCCTATCATTTAAAGTCCTTTTAAGAAATTATCAGAAAAAAGTGACTTTAGTGCTGCTCCTCCTTCAACTCCTGCTGCACACTGATGATCAGTAGGCTTATGAAAAGCGACTGCACTTTTCCCTTATTAACAAGAATGATGAATTTACCGTTTAAAATACTCCACACAACTCAGAAAAACAAAACAAAACAAAAAACCTGGCATTCCCAGTTTGAAAACCATGATTTGTATAACGATAACACTTAATAGTCGACTGCAGGCTAGCTACCCAAGCAGACAGCCGGACTAACTTCCCTGCAGACATCAGATCGTATTACTCCAATAATTACTCAGAGGATTAATACTTTGTGTTCAGAAGGCAGTTATCCAATCATTTAGCTTAAGTTCATGTATTGGTACTTTAGCAAAAGAAATATTTGATGCATTTCTCTTTTAAAATGTATTTTCTTTTAATTATGATCCCAATTTGTTTGTAATTTAGCATCAATAACATGGTCTATAAACTACCATCTGTGCTGAGAAGGTACATTGCTCTTAATATAGTCAAGCTGGGCCAAATAAATTGTGACCAGTCTGCGCTTTAAAGGTTCTCATAAGCTCCTGACCTGCTCTCCTCCGTGGCATTTTTCATGTTTTGGATACTAGTGGCGTGCCATGCATCACTTGTTTAGTTAAATATATTACTGTATTAAAACACATCAGCAACAAGCCATAAGAAATAAAATACAGGCCTGTTTCAGACTAGGTTCTGATGTTAGAAAAACAGCTAATTAACTAGTCTTGTTGCAACGTTCATCTCTAAAGAAAAAAAAAAGACAAAATAAATAATAATCTTTACATTAGGGAAAGAAATTTAGGACTACACCTGTGTTTATCTAGCTTGCTCTTCTTGATCTTCTAACACGTTGTGCACCTATTAAATTAACTAACAATATCTTTAAAACAAACTTTGAGCTCTCTGGTGTTTATGTTGTTAATTATTCTTATTTAACCTTACTAATAATAATACAGTTCACTTAATGTTTGAATACCTTTAACATCCTCAACCAAGCCAGCACTAATTTGTTCTGAACATATTGGAAATTACACCAAACGGTTTTACGTTTAAATCAGTTTTTTTTTTATATTTTTTGCCAACTTGCAAATTATAGACGTGTAAACTGTTTCTATTCACACATAAATCCTTTTTAAGCTACAGCTGGACCTCTAAAGTTTGTTTTTCCTTGATATGTTGCTGCGTGGCGGATGTGTACACAAAGCACACCCCCATTTAAAGTTTTGGCCTTTACATATTTTAAAATTATCTAGTTTTACCAAAAAACAAAGCCCATTCCATTTTGGCCTCATCTTTGTTTACTCAACACCGACCTGCTGGAATCTTTGGTGTGGGGTTTGGAACAACTGATGTTAGAAGTAAAATAATAATGGATCCTCACTCCCCATGAAATGCAGTTTCAAAACATCGCTCCTCCTTCGCCCTTTTCCACCAGCCAAGGTTCAGCCCTGTGTTTTGCATAGTTGTCCGGGACTCAAAAAACGATCACTTCCTCTGTGAAACTATTACGTTTGAGAGTCAGCAGAGGCTCGCGGCCCAAACGTCAACCTACCCCTGACTGACGTAATCCCAGTGGGCTCTCATGAAGTTCCAGGCCAGCGCTTGTCCCGCGGCGTTTTCCGCCACGAGGTTGATGGTAGAAGTGACGTCCATCAGACGTATCTTGTCAGGGTCCAAAGTGTATTCCAGGTATCTGTAAGATAAAGCGGGTCCTGACTCACTGTTTGCTTCACAACACCTGCCGTGACTGGGACTGACTGGATGGAGGGCGCGTCTGTTGTGAGGGCAGCTTTCGTCCACCTCACCTGTTGAGGAGCCAGGTCTTCTTGGAGCAGGACAGAGCTTCTCTGAGCTGCTCTTTCTCGGACGTGTCGGCGGAGCTCAGAAACTTTTCCCAGGCAAACTCCCACTCTTTCTTCCCGCCAGCAGCCACAGCTTGGCAGTAGATTACCGACCGCAGGTTGGGGTGGATGCTAAACGACAAACACAGAACAATGCTTCAGTCCATGGACTGAAAAGCCCATTGTCCACGGGGAACCGTCGACTCGGTCTATTCCTCACTCATTCAGACATCCAGGACATGTTTTCTTTTCTCCTAATGGTACTGTTGGGAGGAATGTTTTCCCATTCCTTCAAACACTTAAACCCTGAGCCAACCGAGAGAAATTAAGTAACATTGAACTATAGAGTGGCATATTTTGTTCAAATCTTGCGTTTCTTTAAATTTCTTTACTGTTTTCAAGCATCCACACAGGAAGAACTTAAGAAAAGCCCACTCTTGACTGCAATGTTATAAATATAACAATACACTAACCTTAAAACAAGCAACAATACAACCGGTGTAATTACTGACAAGGTCTGTGTCTAAAATGGGAATTGCGTCTGCAAAAACTTCAGGATTTCTTGAACAATTTAGAGTGCCCATTAAATCCTTGACAGCACTATTCCAGTTATTCTTTTAAACTAATATATTTTCTGACATGTGACAAAATCTCACCATCCAGAAAACACGGTGCTTTTTTTCCTCTCCATTTTGCCGTATTTGTCAATGTATATAAAAAAATATAATGTTTTCTATGGCTCTAAATTGATGAACTCGTTAAAGTACATGCACCACTATTTGATGCGCCTCCATTTTGTACAGAGCCTGTTTACTGGGATGACGGCTGTAAGTGTGGGAGTCCTGTTGCATGTTTCCTGTGACATCACCATCTCATTTAAAATTTTTCCACATATAAGGACCAACTGACCATCTGGTTATTTAACGCCGATGCTCAGAGTCACAGCGAGTCCTCAAATTCAGCTACAAGAATATTTCGTTTGAAGGTGAGTAAATCTTCTTCAGCCCAAACAGAGCGTCTGACAAGTGTGGCATGATATTAGCACATTTTTATTATTTTGTTCTTACACTGACACATGCACAGCACTTTTGTAAATTCTGCAGCAGTTTATATGACTGCTCAACAGTTGTTGTGCTCGTACCACAATATTTTGCAGTATGTCTGACTACCCTGTGGGAGCCTGGCTTATTAGCTGATCAAATTCTGCAATCAAATTCAATTTAAATTCGATTCAAATTCAAAAATACTTCATTTATCCCAAGAGGAAATAAAAAAAAAAAAAAGTGATAAATGTGTAGGAAAGCAAACTGGAGTTTTTTTTGTAATTTAAAGTTGTATATTTTCCTGTTCTATATAAAAGTACAGTGGGATGCATGTATTAGAAGTTCACATAATCTGAAAGTATGCATCTCATGAAAGTAGTCGTACGCATCCAAACTCTGCTCTGGTCTGTGTTGCTACAGTGTTTGCATGTGCAGAACGGAGGCAGCATTTAGCAAATCTCACAGATTTTCTGACTGTCAAAAACATTTTCAGAATACAATAGAGGTCTAGGTACAGAGCCAAGACACGTATATGCAGACATAAAGAAAACGTTAAAAACTGCCCCATCCTGTTATAGTTTCTGGAGCATAAAGAAGTTGTGGCTAGAAGGAAAACTGGTACCTCAGAGTTTCTTTGAGAGGAAAACGTGAAGGAAAGCAGAAGTTTGGCTTGAAACTAACCCGTTAGTCTGATCAGTGCATGAGGAAATATTTGAATGAAGTTGCACAAAACAATTCTCAGAGAACAGAACATTGCTAAATTTTGTATGAAACGTTTTCCACGGAGGAGGACTCAACAAACCAAAGAGGTCTACAATCCTCTGGGGACCAGATGTTCTGAATCAAATAAATACATGAATTATCTCTTTAAAATTTCCACACGTTCTGCAGAAGTCTGGCATTGACAAATGCTAAATTTTGCTGTTAAAAAACCAAACTGCAATAAAATGTATTTTTCTTTTTTTTGCTGGATAATTATCAAGAAATTTGACCAGTCAGAAAATTTGAGAACTTTTAAATCAAACAACAGATGTTTTTTAAGCTGCAGCCGCACTTTTGATCTTACTTTTTTCTCTATTCTTGCATGTCAAACCATCTCTAGGCTAAATTTGTTCGCCCTCCAACATGGTAGTGGGATGCTCCAGGTGACCCCAATGTAAAGACAATATAAATTCCAATTTTGATTGTTTTTATCTCTTTCCTAACGACTAAT